>NC_136412.1:273531620-274131620 GCF_051521515.1 Lactuca serriola | reverse complement strand
TTCCTTAGATAGCCTTGGACGATTTTAAGCTATCCTTAGCTTCTAGAATTCGTCCAACCATTATCCAATATGGATTTACAGTCTAAAGTTTAACTATCAAACAATTGACAGTTTATACCCTCTTATTTAATTAATCTCTTTAAGTCACCAAATTAATTCTAATTAATTATATGACTTATATTAATCAAATAACAATATTATTATTCTTTATATTATTCTCATAATATATCAATAATATTTATTCTCTCTTAATAAATCATCCTATCAAGTTGCTATGGTGAAGGCAACCCAAAAGGACCATGCACAACCGGGTCAAATACTTGCCTAATATAGTTGCAGCCTTAGACACTATTCCAACAATGTCACCTTATCTTCCTCCTCAATTCCGCAAAAAATTAGGGTTAGAAAATTCATGATGGACCAATATTCTCGCTAGATACCCCAAGGATTTCACCCAGCATTGGGTTCTTTGCATCAATCTTGAATCCGATAAGGTTGTTGATCGTAGTAGTAACTTCAAATTCATCAATGGGTATGATAGGGGAATTTGAGTGGGGGAGGATAAATGGAACATGATTTAATGGCAAAGGGATCAACTCAACTGTCGGAGACTTACCTGCTTTGTCGATGAGAAAGGAGAGAGATGGGGCTGACTCCATGTCGGAGAAGATGGGCGGCATCGTTCTTGTCTTTTACGTTTATGTGAGGATCTGCCCAATCCTCATTTAGCTTCCTTTTTATTTCAGTAAGGATGCCAATTTTAATCCAGGACAAATCCACACGGTTCCTTATACCATCAAACGAAGAGACAATCTTTCCAAATTTGCTAAAAATCGCTTGGAAGTTCGACTTGCACCACAGTTTTAGTGGTAATCCAACTATTCGAATCCATGTTGTACGATCAAATCATTGGTTGACAGGTTCTCCTAATTGTAGTCATTTGAACAAATCTCTCCAATTTTTCTTATTTTCAAGGAAGCTCCTTGCCTCCACTGTGCTTTGGAAACTAAGTAAGACCTTCATACCACCTGCATATTTCACATCTTCAACTTTGTCGTTGTGGATTGATAGCCAAGTTGGGAGGTGACCTAGATGTTGTAATGACAATGCTTCGCCAATGAAAGTGGCCTTTTGAATCCACGTTTCCATATCATTATCTGCTTGAAGGGGTATTACCGAAAACGGTGGTGATGGCGGAGTAGGGAGGTTTATTTGGCTTGAGATGGAAGCCCCAGCGAGTTCAGAATATGTTCTTTTGCCTACAAGTCCTCCACCATTCATGGCTAGGTTGACACTAGGAGGAGCATTACGCCTGTTTTGATGAATCCCTTGTTTGGTCATCCCTTAGGTTCTTTTTCTTTCAAATCTGGTGATGTTTACCTCTAATATGTTGTTTCTACACTTTGCTCCGTTGAGTTTGATTTCTAATTCCTTTGGATCTGCGACTCCATCGAAACAAATGAAGCCAAAGTATCTCCCATTTTTTCCCTTTTCAATCTCCAACATAGATGTATATGAGGTTGCCAATAGGAGAGAAGATCTTCATAAACTCAGATTTCGTTGCTCCTTCCAGAATATTGGTGACGAAAAAACTAGTTTCGTTGTTGTCCACTGACCTTGGCGGTGCTTTCCTCCAATGAACATGCGTCCATCCGTCTTCCATGCCGAAAATTGATGTGTTTTTACAAATATTTGGATATGATGAAGATTGGTAGAATAGAATGAAAATGATGGGAAGAAGCGATGGTTTGTGAGTATGACTTTCATATCAATAATTATGTATAATCAGTATAATAATAATTCTTTAATTTGGTATTCAATTAAAATTAATAACATCATTTAACACCCTTCCATTCTTCTCTAAACGCTTGATAGTGATGGTTTTTTAGTATGACTTTTCTACAAATATCATATTTTTTACGTATAATTCAATTTTTAATATGTATTTTAATATAAAATAGAATTTACTTTTATTTTGTAAAGAATGATATATGAAATATACAGGATCTTCTAACAAAATGGGATGAAATGTGTGGACATGTTTTTACTGTTTGAATAATCAAATAATAACTAATTTGCATATTTGACAATGAGAAATTAAACTTTTTTTCCTACAAATCGTAATCTTAGATAATAATAATATTCGCGTATATAAACAAATTAGTTAATCTGAAATTTAAAATTTTATTTCTTAGTAGTCATAATAATAGTTTTTACATATTATTTATCAATACGTCTCCAATAAATAAATATTTTTGACAAGTATTTTTTTTTCTTAATTGAAATATTAATATATTAGGTTTCTAAAAAAGATTTAATTCCGAGCTAAGAGGGTGTTTGGCTTATTTTTTAAGATGTCAAAAGTCATTTTAAAAAAAGTTGCAAAAAGTATGTTTTCATGATTTTTCCAAAAAGTTCATTTTCCTTATATTCAAAATCCAAAAATAGATTTTAAAAGTGTTTTTACCAAACATCTTTTACCTTTTATCTTTTCTTTAAAATATTTTTGATTTCTCAAAAGATAAGTCAAACACCCTCTAAGATAGCAAAAGCGTTAATAATTTTGATTTTTCTTGCAAAAATTGTTTTGTTGATTCTAAACTAATTATCTGACCCAAAAGCAAACATGTTATATAAATGTTGTATCCAAATGCAGAAAAACAAATTATTACAGCTTCAAATCACAGCAGTCAGATAAATAGGTCACAACAAATGATCTTCTAGTGCGAGTGGATTTTTTTTTTGTCTACATTAAATTTTTTATACATAGACAATTAGACATTGTGTTCAATAATTGCGCTATTCAATAATCAATTTATTTTTATTTTTTTTAGCGGGCAAATTTAATCTAATCCTAATCAATTTATTTTTATGATTTACAAACACTAAACGCATCTCTTAGGCTATGTTTATTAGTATTGAATTGGGGATTTAAATTACCCATTAAGCAACCATGCCGATGTGGAACACAAAACATGTCTTTCTCGTTATGCTTTTCTTTTATATGGTTTATTGATTCAATCATTCACAAATATTTATGCGCAACTTGTAATTATATAAAAATAGAACCAAACATTGCAATTTGAAATGAAAATCAACTTAGGTATAATAAACTAATGAAACAATAAAGAAAATCAAGAAAATGCATAGATAATGATAAACAAAACTAAGGCTGACAATTCTCGACACGACCCGCAACACGACACGAAATAAATAGGTTTGGATTGAGTTTTTCAACCCGCCAACCCGTTTATTAAACGGGTCATATATGGATTTCTCAAAAAATAAACGGGTTGACCCGCCAACCCGTTTATATTCTTAATAAAAAATTATTTTATTTTTAAATGTATTTATGTATCACGTATTAATATTTAATAAGTATTATATAATATATAACAGTGATTCATAGACCATTTGACGATATCAACATTTTGACTCGTGGTGGATGGTCTAAGGTTGTAAGTCGTAACCTATAAAGCTATGTCTGTAACATGTTTCTATGAATGTTTTTAAATTTCATTTGGATGTTTAAGACTTAAATGTTTAAAATTCGGACCCACGAACCCAAATCTGACATACGAACCCGCCAACCTGTGAATCTATATAAATAAATGAGTTGACGGGTCATATATGAGTTTATGTTCCAAATCCGCCAACCCGTGACATGTATATTTAAATGGGTCGTGTTTGGGTTGACATATTTTGACCCGCCAACCCGGACACAACACGATTGTCAGACCTAAACAAAACCCTAACGGTTTCCACACAAATTGGCACCTTCAACAATGTCCTCCTTTTCCTTTTCTAATAGAAATGGATAGTATCGATAATGCCCTGCTTTATTGAAATCTATAGTGGAAGGAAAAGTTTTTTTTTTGTGATTTGGAGGGAAATTGATAATTTGGGATAATCACGTTCCTGATTTTTTATGATCGTGCATATCTCTAAGCTATTTTACGAATTACATAATTGGAAGAAATATAACAAGCTCCTTCAAACGTTGTTGGAGTAGCTTATCTAAAAGCTAGCTTATAAGATAACTTATAAGCTATTTTGTGGCTTACCTGACACATCCAAAAAACTCAAAAAAATAAACTAACTTATAAGCTAACCGTGTCGCGTCAAACACAACTTTATCGTTAGATTAACAAGTTCATTTTATTTTATAAGTTATATAAGGAATGTTTGTGCTTCAAATATGAGATTAGTAGATACATTTTTTAATAAGATCCAAATTATATTTGAGCAATATCAAAATCTAGACAAATTCAAGCCCTATTTTTTTATTTGTTTTCATCAATCCCGAAATGAAAGCAAACCCCGAATTTCCTGGGGCTCAATTCATTCATCGTCCTATGGTTTATGCTCATGATAGTTAGAGGACGCAATCTATTTCTTGCTTAATTTATAGTCAGAAGGGAGTAGTTGTTATTGTAGCATGCAAAAAGTTTTTAAAATGTGGTTAAGATTCTATTTTGATGCTTGTTTTCTTTGAGTTGTGGTTTGTAGGAAGAGAACTGCTCATGATTTATAGGAGTCACGAGTAAAGATTCTTCTATGATTCTATCCATGATGAACTTATGAAAAATAAAGAGTGGAATGAAATTCCAAAAAGAGAAAGAGAAACAAATAAAGTTTTTATATAAAGGAATGTTATAAAGTACAATTCTATGTTCATGTCTTACAAGACTCTCCTTGAGGGTTTGTTTTTTTTATTATGACTTCTCTTAGACATCCTTACTGTGGAAATTGGAATTCGAATGATTCGGTTATTACCTAATATTTATTATTGACAATGTTATAGGATGCGTTGCAAATGATTCAGGCGTTATCAAATTCTCGTTCTTGTGAATCTATTGTCATCACATATTAATCAGATGGTATCAATCTTCTAATCTTGGTGATACCTTTTTATGATATGTATTCATTAACGATGCAATCTTTGTTAACCCTTTTACTTACTTTAAATCCAAAATTTTTAGGAATCTACTCTAATAAATAAAGGTTTTTTTTGTCATATGTTATACTCTCATGAGTTTTGACACTTGTTATTTTGTGGTATTTTTAAAATAAATATTATCACTTATCAATTTCTGGTTTGTTTCAACTTTTAAAATTAAAGTCATATACTTATATATGTAAAGTATTAAATATAATATATATGATATTAAATTGCAATAAAAACGTTTCTTTCTTTTTTATTTTAAAGTTTTACATTAAAAAATATTTATTATTTACATTTTAATGTTTAATGTTTTTTAAATCAATCCGTATAATATACGGGGTTCACACCTAGTCAACTATAATAAATAAAGATTCATTTTGCTACATGTCAATCTCTTATTAGTTTTGACGCATGTCATTTTGTAATATTTTTGAAATAAATAATATACAAATGTCACTTTTTAGGTTTTTTAAATTTTAAAATTAAAAAGTCACATAATATTTACTATATATTTATATATATAAAATATTAAATGTCATAAATATGATATTAAATTGCAATTAATACATTTATTTTCTTATTTCCAAATTTTATTTTAAAAAATATTTATTGTTTACATTTTAATATTTAGTTTCTTTTTTAATCAACTTGTATAATACACGTGTTTTACACCTAATAATAAGAAAGGAATATGTTTTGTATACTATAATTACTGATTATATACACTTCAATAACTTTTGATATGCGTTAGCCCACTTCATCCTTTCAAATTTAACTTAATTTTTGTAATTTCATCACTTAAAATATAATTAAATAAAACAGAAATCAACATATTTTTAAAAATAAATAATAAAAACTATCGTTTTTAATTATTATATTTCCTCGTGAATAGATGCACCAACAACTTTCCATTGCTGCCGGTGCACCGCCAAATTAGTAAACACCAACTTCTGCATTGCCTTGTATTATTTTCATAATAAGATTTTTTTTTTTATCATATTAAACGCATAAATAATTTATTAAATATTAGAAACAAAATTGTTATTCATTTTATCCATACACAATATCATTTTGACTAGAACCTACATGTAACCGATTAATCAATGCATTTGGACCGGTTTGATTAAAAATAAAATACCCGATTCTAATAAAATATAAAATATATATACTATTATTTTTCTTTTCTGAAATAACTTTTAGCCAAAGCCACCAAATAGACCCTACCCTTTCCATAAATAGAAACAGCCCGCTCACACTCATGCCCACAAGGCCACAATCACCCCCTACCCCTCATCTCCTCTCAATCATGAATCACTCAACTTACCATAATCAGAAACCCAACCCAAATAAACCCAATAAACACACCACCAAAAGACTCACCGAGGATCAAGTGAGATTACTTGAATCATATTTCGACTCAAGCAAAAAGCTGGAGCCGGATCGAAAACATCAGCTTTCGCGCCAGCTTGGAATTCCTCCAAGACAAATAGCCATCTGGTACCAAAACAAACGGGCTCGTTGGAAGAACCAGAGTCTGGAGCATGACTACACCATGCTCCAGCTTCAACTGGAGGCCTCGTTGCTCGAGACAAAACACCTCCAAAAGGAAGTCGATTATTTGCGAACAGAGCTCAACAAGGTACAATCAGAACAAGCACGACACAACAGATACTACAACAATGATTATCAACCTCTCATGGATTCTTCATTCTCTAGATGTGGTGATGATGTTGGAAGCTCTTCCAAAAGCTTAGAAGATGATACGGAACATTTATGTGGTTTCGGGAAACAAGTTTTCGATGCTGCAGAGATGTACACCGCAGCACGTATGATGGGCATGGATATCTTACATTTTTAGGTTGAAAAATAATGTATTTTATTTTAGTAATATTTCATGGTTTACCAGGCAGGTTTTCGACTATAATCATCCTAATCTTAATCTTGTGTGCAGATATTGTATTATATATATATAAAAAAATCCTATAACATTCATGTATTTATTTTTTTTTTTCCTGGCCAAATTTGATTCCAATCAATCGATTGTACACATATATAATATATCACACCGATTATGTGAGATATTGAATTGAAGTTTAGTTTATAGTCTAATAAAGATAATCTACGTACATGAGGGTCTTCAAAGGAACATAAAAATGGTCTTGTAGTGTTCGTTGACTTCGTTCTACTGTTTCATGGTCAAAAGCCATCCTGGATGGGACCAACAATATAATCGGTTTATTAATAATTTGGCTTGTTTTTATAGCTTTACTTTGTGTACATGAAGATATCATAAAGAAATGCTAATGATATGACACTTGATTGTTACCTAAAATCGCCAAGTACATAAAAGGCATTGTTCATGTTTCTCATTATTTGACTTTGGGTAATGAGTTGGCAAAATTAATATGGATAGATAGGGTATTTTCAATCGTTAATTAATATCAAAACTTTTATGTCATTTTTATATTATTTTTTGAGTAAGAAATTACAGACAAAACTCATTTGTTACTTTTCAAGATTTAATGAAAAATTAAAAGGTTTTCAAAATTATCATTAATTTTACAAATGTTATCTACAAATTGGTGAAATCATATGAGATATATAATGTTAGACGGAAGATAAAACGTTTTGTTTAAAGATATTATTCATTTTGCAAATGGTATCTACAAAGTAACACCTTACATCTACGAAAATATCATGTTTTAACAATTTTACATGTCATTAATTTGCAAACTAGCACATTTCATCTTTGAAAATATCATGTTTTAACAATTTTGCATGTCATTTGTAAACTGGCACATTTCATCTTCGATATGGTAAATATATATGTTTGGAGAAATTAAATATTTTTTACTTTTCTTTCTATATATCTTTCTATCTATTTGAAATGATGACAGGTGTATTAAAATATTATTAATCTTATCCAAATATGACACGTGTAACAATTTCATTAAGTAGGAAGATAAATAGGAAGAAAATGTAGAATAATTTTTTATTTCTCATATGGTTTTTTAATATGATTACAATTAAATAGACAATATTTACTTTCTACTTAACCACTTTATAAATTCACCTAAAATAAGATGAATGGAAAGATGACTTGAAAACACATAAAGCACCACTTTAAATGTATATGTTTGTATGTTATTCTATGAAGGAGAAAGATTAAAAATCTAAAACAAATAATTAGGTCGTCTGGTAGGGACGAAGGCCTCCGTGGTCTAGCTGGTCACGAACCACGCTCGTACACACCATGCCAGTGTCTCGTCGTGGCTCGTGATTGTGGTGATTCGTGTTGAGGACGACGAAGGAGGAGGACCAATTAGGTCTCTCTCCTCCTATCTTCTCTCTTCCTGTCTTCTTCTCTCTTGCAGACCACGAGGAAGTGGATGTTGAGCACCATCCTGGCTAGGTTGAGGAAGACTTGTAGTAGTGACGTGGAGGTGGAAGACGGTGGTGGTCGTGAAGACCATAACGGATGGTCTTAGAAGCCGCAAGTAAAAGACAATTTACATGCTTAGTTCTATGTCAACATAATGTTTACTAACACGTTTTATATTTTCTCCAATTATATCTTCGCTAAATTGTAAATTACTTTTATTATGATTGTTGTACAAAATAAATAATTTAGATCATGATATAAGATATATTTGAATTTTGTTTAGTAAGAACGTTTGATATAATTAATTAATGGGGAAATGACGCAGCGGCTCAATATGTATTTTGTTTTTACCCTTTCAATCACTAAACTTTTTTCTTGCCTTTTAAGGGAACAAAATGTGTTAAGACCTGTTCAATTAGTCCCTTTCATTTATTTTTACTGGTCACAAATGCCACGTCACAAAATTAAGCCAAATGTGTTATGACATGGAGGAAACGACACCGTTTTGGACATGATGCAACATAAACCAGTACAAAATTGAAGTTGACCATACGACATCGTTTAGAGTATCACCCTTAGGGAGAAAGTTTCGGCTCTTCATTACCCGAAGTGGTTATAAAAAGGATGTTGGTGCCCTAAAACGACCACTACTAGTAACTTTGTTGCCCTAAATTTGCAAATCAAATTGTATCCTAACTAAGCCAAAAATGCCTTTTATGACGTCGCCTCACAACAGCCGCTCCTTCAAACACCGGCGTCACTTTCCAGCCAACGGCTCTATTGTAGACGAGCCACAGGACGTCCAAATAACTCTTCTGCAACTTCAGCTTGAGGTGTCACTCATCAGCTTGAGGCGTCACTCGTAAGGGCAGGTGTCTTGGAGATATCCCATTTGACGGGTGACCTCAGGAACCATTTTTATTCCCTCCAATCGGTGTATGTTAGGGCATCAACTAAAATTGCTAAGATGAAGAAGATGATTGCTATTACAAGTGTATTTGGAGTGGTGACTGTTGTGGGAGTGGTGGCAGCTTACAAGTGGTTCTGATGAAGGGCCGTTGCTTTGCTTTCTTTGGGTTTTCATTTTTGGGTGTTAAGTGTTAGTGTTTTTATTGGAAAACGATATTATAGTTATGGCTTTTTGATTTTGGTATGGTAGATAGTGTTTTCTTTGTTGATGGCAAATATGGAAGCCACTCTTTTGGTTGTCAATGATGTTAGGTAAAAAATCAAAATGACTATTATGGCATTATACATATTTTGTCTTTATTTTAGTATATGTCAACGCCTGTTGGAGAATCCAAAGCTTTAACTTGTTCTATATACATATTTGGGACTACATGCTTTACAGGAATAAATTTTGTTTTGTATGCTCACATAATGTAAAGGAATAAGGGAAAAAGGTTTGTTTTGGACATGAGGCCTCACGACTTGCATATACAGTTTACTGAATATAGTAAGCACATATATAGATAGAAAGTTACCAACTTTGACAACTTTGGTAAGGCCAAATATATATTTTTAAAAAAACCTACATGGGCCAAGATTATGACATTGGTAAGTGAAGGGGAAATTTTTGTTGATTGGTAAGTGAAGAGGCAATTCTGGAAAGTATTTAAACCAACGTATAAAAATAACAATTAAAATGCAATACAAATTACATTAACATTTAAAAACCAATTCAGAGTACCTAAACATTTAAACACCAATTCAAAGTACACAGACACCCTTGTGTATAACATATTACATTAAAAGCAAAGGAAATTACGTAATTACCCCTCCACAATAAACTACACCCACACTACTCTAAATCCATTGGCTTTGATTCACTGCTACCTTCACCTCAATTTTCTTTCCCAGCTTCAATTTAAGGATTCTTTCAGATTTTTTCCTCAGCCTTGGTTGTTCCACTTTACCAAAATGCACCTCCTGCTAATTAACCATGTTATCTTGACCACCAGGATCAGCCATTTCAACATCTTCCCTATCGGCATCACCCATTTCAACATCTTCCTCACCCATCTCCATGTTTACTGACTCTTGTGTTTATCTCACACCTTCTGGTTTCCTACCATTAGTCTTAGAATGCCTTTCAACTTGAGGACAAGTGGTCTTGTTGTGTCCTTTCTGTTTACATACACCAAAAAATATAGATTTCCCAGCCTTTGATATTGTGTGTCTTTCAGGCCTTTCTGAACCATCTCTTTTTCTGTTCATAGTAGGTCTATCAGGCATTCTTCTTTTAATTGGGGGCAAAGGAGGGACTTTGTTTGTAGATGGCCACGTGTTCATGCCATTCATCCCATGTATGGGATCTTTGTAAGTATTATGTTATAATGTTGCAAAGTACTCCCTCCGTCCCAAAATTATAGTCCATCTTTCCTTTTTGGTTTGTCCCAAATAATAGTCTACTTCTAAAAATAAATAACATTTTTACCAAAATACCCCTCATTATTACTTAACCAACTAAGTTGTGACAATAGTCAAATTTTGGTCAAGTCTAAGTCGAACAAAGTCATCGAGTCAAACCGGTCAACTCAATTAAACCTTGTATATTAGGGTTTGTGTTATGTAATTACTGTATAACTCACTATTTTAATGAGAAAACATCACTTGGAAAAATTCGTGTGTTTAATTTTCCTTAGCCTTAGTGCTAAACAATGAACAAAAACAATAAAACAATGTTGCATACTCATCGGGAGTGTGTAAGATCCTAAAGCATGGCTTAACGGGGTTTATGGACCTTGCGTTGCGGAGCCAAACACTCACAAAGGTCACAAATGAAACCTCTCTCAATCATTTTCACTCTATCCCTCTCTCTATTGTGAAATCTATCCCAAATATCACTTTGTATGTGAAATCTCTCCAAGAATGTCAAATCTCTCCCAAATCTCTCTAAGAATGGCAAATCTCTCCCAAATCTCTCTCAAAAGTTCCTTAAACTTTTTGTAGTCTTTCGGGCCATCCCGACCCTTAATCGGGTCAAAAACCGCTTAAAACGGGGCAAAAACGGACAAAAAGGGCTTAAGGACCCGAAACCCCTCTTAGGGCCGAAAGTCCTCTTAGGGACCGAACCCTCCCGAACCGAACCCGACGGCTGCTGAACCGAACCCGAAGGGTCCATTTCGCTCCTGCTAGCCCTTCGGTTTATTTCGCTTCTGACGCTTCCGGACCGAACTTGACCTTCGCTTCTTGCTGTTCTGCTTCGCTTCGCCTCTCGCCCAACCTCAGGAGGACCGAACCTCCGGTCAGGACCGAGAGGCCTCGCTGGAAGATCAATTATTTCCGGTTTTCGACTGCGACTTCATTTTAGCTTCGTTTTTCATCATTTTAACGTGGAATTTTCACCCAAAACTTTATTTAACATATAAGACCCCTTAATTAATGATTAATCATGTTTTTAAGGATAAAACCTTATCCAAGAAGAATGGGTGAAGTACAAAGGTTGAGTGTTGACTTATCTTTGTATTATGACACAAGCAACCCCCATACCCACTCCATGACTAACCCACACTCCTCCCCACCATACCTTGTCACTTCCTTGTACTTTTTACCTCCCTCACAAGCCATCCCCACGTTTTTAGAGCTGGTCACTCAACCTCTCTCCTCATTTCTTTCACTTGCTCTCATTTCACCAAAAATCAAACACAACTTTTCTCTCAAACTTTTTCTCTCTATTTCAAGACTCCAAGTCTGATCTTCAAGCTTTAATCTTCTCTTGGTAAGTATAATTCATCCTCCTTGTGATTATTGCACTTCATTCTACTCAAATCATTGATTGCTTACACAAACTCCATCACTATGATGTTAGATTCTCGAAAATCTTCAAGGCATCTTCAAGTGTTCTTGAGTTGATCACTTCCATTCTTCAACAATCATCTACTGAAATCACTTAAGGTGAGTTCATACCCCTACATTTTCATGTTTTCTCAAGTTTTTAGGGGGGGAATACAAGTTAAAACACCAAGAACATAACTAAACTTTTCTAACAGCCTTCATCAGAAAAATTGGACTCCATTCACGGACTGTTTTGGACGCCTTAAACATTTTTGTTTTCAAAACTGTTTTAGGTGTAATTAGTTCCAGTTCTTAGCTTTAAAATTACTACTTGCACCTCTCTATACGATTTTTCTACAATTTATGGTGATTTTAACAAAACTGCCTATCATTTCAAACATCAATCCGGACCAGTCTGTGATTACGGACTTGTTCATACAAGTTAGAGTTCATTAAAACTCCTAATAAAATTATGAGTAAACTAGACTCATTTTACAAACTCTCAGAATTTACGGATTCTGATTTGGACCTTTGGTGATTTTTCTATAAATTTTCTAAGAACAGTAAATGAAAATATTAATAACAGAAAAATGCTAGCAATTTCATTTCACCTTGTAACATGTTGAGCAAGGTGTATATCTTTATGTGATTATATGTTTTTGCAAATAAATGAAATTTTGACTTAGTATATAATCATACATCAGTTAACAAATGGAGTTTGCTAGATAGAGCATAGAAATAACGATATGTTATAATCATAGCACATCTATTACATACAAACATTTGAATAAACTATGTTAAGTATACTTTATGTACATTACCACTTTTGCCCTTGTTTTGATAAACTATAATAGGTATAGTTTATGATTCATCACATAACACACTCATACAAAAAGGGTACATTCATACAAAAAGGTTTTACATTCACGCACACCACACGTAAACTTGTTAACTTAATTTGTGAGACATTCTCTTTCTGTACGTCCAAGTGCGGGACTTAAATTCCTGGTAGCTATATTCAGAGTCTCTTGTAGGGAGAACGTGATAGTTGTGTATAGATCTATATTGGGTTAGACACCCCACATCTGAGCTGCATGCAACAGCTAGACCGGCAGGTCTGTGGTGACAAATGTCATATCAGTTTCGCGACGCCTGAGAAACGTCATGGCAGGTTCATTCAGTCATAGTATGGTTATAGCGACTCACTTAGGAAGTTAACAACTCATAAAGTTTACGGGAATTTTTATAATAAAAAGGGTTTTATGCCGATTTAAAACCATGGTTATATCATTAAGTATGGAAAATACTTGTTCATTCTTGGTTCTGGGATTTAGGACTACATACACATATTAAAGAAAAAATTAGATTTTTTGGATACATATTCTAACGCTTTTACAAGGAAAATGGTTTACTTCTCTAAATCTCTTATGAACTCACCAACCTTTGTGTTGACACTTTTCAAAACAACTTGTATTCTCAGGAAATCACTAAACAGGAAATCAAGTGCATTTTGAGGATGGGACATTAAGGCGTCAAACATTTCATATTTTGTCAACATATTGTAATTGATCCAATTTTTTGTTTCAAACTTCATAACCCCACAATAAATAACTTGCCAATACCTAAATTTAGCAACAACTGTTAACTATAATTCTAATTTGTGAAATATTTCATTCAATAGTAAATTTAGTGACATACATTTGCTTCATTTTTAACAAATTTAACTTGTCACTGATATCAAGACATATATTTAAACAATCCCATATGTTGGGACCCGAAGTGTTGCGTCTGTGGCTCGCTCCTTAGCCCAGTTTTATTACCGGTTTGGGCCTGTCCAACCGTGTTTTTTTATTAGGGCTTTAGTATTTAAGGTGCATGCATGCATCCTTGGTAATTATCACTTTTATCATTTATTATTCTCAATATTGTACTACAAACCCTAGCTCGCCTCTACAGTGAAAGTTCTTCATCGAGCTCTGCTGAGGCGTGACTATTCTTGAATCATTAAGCTATATTTTGATTCTATCTTGTGTCCTCTGTGTTTGTTTGTTTCTTTTACTGTTTAACCTGTTGAAGATCTAATCAATCTCAGAGTTTTCAACTCATCAATTGGTATCAGAGCGGGAGATTGTGTAATCCATACACACTCTTCTGTTAAAGAAGATCTTAGGGTTTTTTTTCGCTTTGATTGATATTGTTAGATCCGTCATTTGCTATTGACGTAGTTCTTTAATAGTCGATCTTACCGTAACGTTATTTACAAGTCTGATCTTAAGCAGGTTTTTGAATAAACATCATCATGTCCATGGAAGATTCTCATACAAACCCAATCAATATCTCCAACAGTCTAGGATCAACGACAAGGATTCTTATACTATACACTCAAGATTATGAGGTCTAGACACATCATTTTGAAGACTACGTGATTGGTTCAGAAGACAATGGATACTTGATATGGGAGGCGATTACGGTAGGTCCATTCGCTCACTCAAGCACTTCAAGAATTGTTAAAACTCAAAAGGAGTACAATCAACTCGTCAATGATGTGAAAGACATACCCCAAGATGACAAGGAAAAGTTTCAGTGCAACATCAAAGCTTTAAGGATGATGAGATTTGATTTACAATCGGACACGTTTCGGTTAGTAAGCTCATGCACGACGGCGAAAGAAATATGGGACAGGTTGAAAGAACTATATTCTACAAATGAAGATCTTAATCATTTAATCCAAACTTTATTGCTCTCAGAATTTGGTGACTTCAAGCAGAAGCCTGAAGAGAAGCTTATTCAAGCCTTCGATCGCTTTAATCATCTTCTTAGTAAGATGATAAAGCATGGGATTGAAAGGAAAGTCATTTAACATAAGGTCACATTCATGAATGGCCTTAGACCCGAATGGATGGCTGTGGTGTCTACTGTGAAGGCACACGAACAATTTAAGGCTAATTCTTTGGCAAAACTGGTGGGAATATTAAAGTCACATGAGAGTGCAGTGAATAAAGAAACAAACATGGTTTCTAGCATGGGGTCTTTGGCCCTGATCTCCAAAGGAAAGAATGATGTTGAAGAAGAAGAAGATTTAGATCTCTCAATATATGATCTAATAAGTGAAGATTATGCTTTGATGGTGTCAAATCCCAAGAAGTTCATCAGAAGAAGGTTCCCAACTAATAAGAACCGAAACTGGCAGGGAAGCTACAACGTCGAGAAAGCAAAGGAGGAACCGAAGAGTGTCTCTCAGACCGAAGAACCAAAGAAGGAAGTAAAACTTGGTGGTGACTCAGGTTTTAATTGTCACTACTGTGGAGGCAAAAATCACTTCGCCAAAGATAGTATGTTGAGAAAGACGTCAGAAAAGAATGACGATGATGACGAGGAAGTGAACCTCATACGACGATTGGAGGAAATCAAGAAGAAGAAAGCAAGATCTAAAAACACTATGAATGCTCTTATTGTGTAGGGAAATATTGTTGACGATGAGTTCGGAGGTGTTGAAGTTTGATCCACAGATTCTGAAGATGAAGAAGTGAGGAAGCCCACTCATGGCAGGGCTTTGTTGGTGAAAGAAGAGAACGTTGCAGGAAAGTGTCTAATGGTGAC
This sequence comes from Lactuca serriola, assembly GCF_051521515.1. NCBI lineage: Eukaryota > Viridiplantae > Streptophyta > Magnoliopsida > Asterales > Asteraceae > Lactuca > Lactuca serriola. Next base: position 274,115,916 of record NC_136412.1, on the reverse strand, counting down.
CTCTGGGGTGTCACAAATGAGAGGCTATACCACTGATGGGAGACTAGACGAAGCAAAAGAGCGAGAAGACAGGTGTTTTGCAGGGAAACCTGTCAGTGTACAGATCAACGAATGCGATGAGTTGATCAAGAAGGTACAATCTATTCTTGTTTCTTTACAAATCCCCATCACAAACTATGAAAAAGAACTAAATGGATTAAAATCTAATTTTTCCAGTATAAGTAGTAGTTTAACTCAAACTCGCGTCACAAACTCTAACCTAACTGATCAAATCAGCAGGATATCATCGAAGAGTGAGGAGAGACGTATGTGGATAGAGCAAAAGGAGAAGAAGTTGATTAGGTCTAGGGATGAAATAATTTATTTGCAAAGAGATAATTTAAAGCTTTTAAAACAACGAAATGTTTTTTGTTTGATTGTTAAACGATTATATTCCAACATTACTCGATTGCATCTTGATTGTGATATAGGGAAGAAGACACATTGTATGATTTTACTCTTCTTTGAGTTAAAGGAGAATGAAATCGATGTCAATGCATATAATTGTGAAAACGTTGTTTCTTCTGATGATATCTCTCTCGCTTAAAAAATTGGTCTTGACAAAATAGAGTCCTTCATAAAGTCAAAAGACCATAAGGACATGCTCAAAATTTTGTTGGATGAAAATGACAGATTAAAAATCAAAACCAAAACTGTACATAAATTTGACACTTTGAATGCCAAGTTGAATTCAGAAAATAAAATTGATATTGAAAACACTTCTGAATTCAATGAGGATGATGATATGAGTGTAATATCTGTAGAAGATGAGGTGGATTGTTCCGAATTTGTCAAGAGCGAACCCGAAACCAACAAAAATCTTATTTCTGAAAATTCGGTTGAGTTCGTTTGTTTATCCAAAGACAAGACTAAAGTCCTCAAGGAAAAAGCAGTTGTATATCAAAAGGTCCAAACAACTCCAAATCAAGTTTATACAGTTAAAAGAGTTACTCAGCAACAGACAGCCAAACTGACAACATTAGTAGAAGAAGATAATGCTGATGACTGTGATGAGTTTTTCTGGTCAGCACCGATTGATAACGCCAATGAAATAGAAGGTCTACCTAAGAAAACATCATGGAGGGTGAAAAGTAGGTATGTGGCAGAACCACTTAATGAACATGCACGATTTGATGTGCCAAGCACAAGTGGTACCAAAATTCCTTCAGGGGAACCGGTCATGGTGTCAAGCGAAACCTCTTCGCTAAAGAGCGAAACTCATGCTCGACGACCAAAGAAAAAGACCAACATCCACAAAAATCCAAAACAGGTGTTAGAAAAAAAAACATCAATGAAATTTGAGATACAAGAAGAATCTCACTGAAAGGAAACAGTTTTGGCGATCTCAAAACCCTAATTACGTTCGCTATGAAAAGACCTTTAAGTCAAAATCTAATGATTAACTTTTTTTAATAAATCTTTAATGAATTTAACATATTGATCCAAATCTATCTAAAATGTTTCATAAAACTTCATTGTTTACTTAGACTTTTTTTAAACACATCATATTTTAAAAATAATTTAATTAAATATTATCACTAGACATTATATAAACATTTCATAAATAAAAAATTATAATAGAAATAATTAATTACTTAAATAAAATAATATTATAATGAAAATATAATTAAAAGATAAAATTAAAATATGAAAAAATGGGTTAGATGTACAAATATTATAGTATATTGATCACTAAATATATATTGAATGATCAATAAAAATGAACAAAAAAAACCATACACTTCAATGATGTTTAATGGTGATAACTTGTCGATTTAACCGTAAAAATCTATAAAAAAAATTCTCCAATTGAAAATGTTCTATAGTTATTTATCGCCTGAAACATACGATTTCAGCAATATATATTTAAAGAACTGTTTTTTCATTTTTCTCTTCAAAACCTTAGGTTTTTAGAAACCTACGGTTTGCTCTAAGCCGTCTACAGTTTCCCTAAGAGTAGATTTTACAAAACTTACAGTTTCATCATGAAATCTATGGTTTCGTATTTTTAATTTTTTTTAATTTTTTTTTTGGGTATTGTGACTACTTTCTTGGAACAAAAATCAATGTTTTAAAAACCGGTTTGAACCGAAACGGTTGGACTGGGAACTGGGAAAATGAGCAGTTCAACTATCTCTGGTTTTACGTTGATTCCTGAAACGGATAAAATCAGTCGGTTATTAGAAAAATCCGGCTGAAGCAGTTAAACCGAATAAAAACACATGAAAAATAATCATTTGCGTAATCAACTTTTGTGATTTTTTTTTTCGAATCTATTTAGTTTTCTCTAAATAAAAACATATGGTAAATGTTATAAAGTTTTTTTTATGTGTTTGTAGTCATCTAAAATTATATTTTTGTTTCGGTATTATACATTATTTTTTTCCTTTTTGATGTATATGGGTTGATGTAAAATAATAAAACAATAAAACTTATGGTTATGTGTTATTTTAATGTATTTACACTGATCTACAACTCATTTTTATGTATATTTTTAATATTTGAATTTGTAAACGTAAAATTCATGATTTATATATGTATGTATGTGTAGGAAAATAGAAAAAAAATGAAAATTATAGAACCGGTTAACCTGACAGTCGAACCGGCTAAACCGATTGAACCGGGAATCGGTCATCATATCGGTTCAACTAAAAAAATGGTTCTTAAAACATTGAGAAAAATCATCATATTTTTATCATAACATGACAGTATACAAGCTACAAGCAAAATAAAACGACAAAAACAACAAAACAAAAACAAAAACAATAAAACCATAGGTTTAAGTTTATATACACCGAAGGTTTCTTACGAATCTACTCCTAAACTACTTGTGTGCACTATATTTAAAGTTTTAAGTTTATTTATTTATTTTTGAACGACAATGTAAACTACTTCAACTAAACTATTCCTAATATCACTTATGTTCCAAAAGAGACTTGAACTCTTGGCCTCAAAGAAAGAAGACACTATCTGATACCGTTGAGCTAGTAGTTCTTTATGATAGGTTGATATATCTTACTATAAATTTGTATGAATAAGTATCGTGAAACTACTTTGTTCAAATCAATATAAATGTTATAAATGATAGTTTGGTTATTAATGTCTCACATAGTCACGTTAGTAGATGTTGGATGATCAACTTGCCAGCCAAAAAGTCAAACTTTTCTTTGATTCGCACATATAATATTTTGAAAGCTGTTACAATTGATTTAGGATAGAGAATGATGTTGAAATATATGCCATTTACTAGCGTGATATTATAAGATAATTTTTATTCACAAGGATTGTAATGTGTTCTAACTTATTATAAGCGTTTTAAAGAAAACGTTTTATATAAGTTGTTTCCGTTGATAGTGATATGAAGTCTGATTTTACATATGTTCAGATAGAAGCTATTATCCTTAGGACCTTCGATTCAGGTTCCGCACATGTGTAACTCAAAAATGGCTACATATAATGGAAACCTACTTCGTTGTAAATACTATTTTGGTCATCAAATTAAAATGATGATAATAATAATAATAATAATAATAATAATAATAATAATAATAATAATAGTAATAATAATAAAATCAAAATAAAATCTTTTCGCAGATGATACTTTTAAAGTTCATACTTCATAGTTATTTCTGAAAAATCCTTAATTCTTATCTAAATCTTAAAAAACTTTTTTTAATAACAAGTCATTTAAAGGCTTAAATTTACCCATTGACTTTCTAATTTGGCTTTTATGAGTTCTGCGGAGAAGCGTTGGGTCCCGTCTACTTAACAAATTAGTCCTTCAGTATTCCAGCAATCACACGTTCACCCCTTTAAGATTCTGATGTGATGTTCGTATTAAATCTGAAATTACTATAACTTAATATTTAAGTTTAAATCAATTTTGAAGTTACTTGAGGGTCCTTTATCTATGAAAACCTCAATGCATATCCTATACATAACATGGCATTCACGGGGGCGACTCTACAGTGTAATCAAGGGTGTCCATGGACACCCCTTAATTTGAAATTTGTTTGAGAGATTATATTAGATATATCAAATGGACACCTTTCAAATTTTTACACGGACACCCTTTGTAATTTTGGATTGAATCAAAAGTGAAAAAAGAAATAGTGAAGGAAGTATATAAGTTAAGAAAGCCCGGTAACAAAAAAGAAACCATTCTTATAATTTTCGGATCAAACTTAGATCCACAACATTTATCACAAAATTCTGAGATAAAAAAGGAAAAACGAAGTCTAAAAAGAAAGCCAAAACCCTAATAAGAACAAGAAGAATATGTTATTCCTTTGGTTGCTCTTTGGATCCGACGGCCGTCGTTATCCCCTACTCGTTGATTTGGAGTTTTCGGAACAGTAAATCATGCTTTATTGGTTTATCTGCTATCACCATACCTTTTGTACTTAATAATGACAACTACTTCTCTGATTCTTCTTCCTTCTCCGGTCGTTGATCTTGAAAAGTGGCCAAAGAAGTTTTATGATTTCTCTTACTAATCGAAAAGCTAGAGAAATTGTTAATTTTTGCATGCTATCTCATAATCTGAAAAGGTAAGGCCACAAGTAAGGTAAACTAATCAGACTTTTACTGATACCAATTTACCTATTACCTATTCCTATATACATCAACCATTACCTATCTATTTTAATTATTATTATGTAGAAAACATTATATAGTTTCTTTTATCATTAACCTATCGATAGTTGAAAGTCTATTATTGTTAAACAATTAGTTTTCCCAAATGAAATATAAAATTGTAAAATAGGTTAGACATTCATGTGTTCTTCACTGATTAGAACTATATTTCGTAGTTTTGACAAAACGCCCGATAAACATAACTTTCTTGATCTTTTAGTTTTGTCTGCATTTAAACTGGACACCCGTGAGTTTGAATCCTGGATTCGCCACCATTCTTGGTTTATTATTCTGTTATTTAGAATTATCAAATCTTTAGAAAATTAAAGTTATAAATCAAAAATAGAGGATGTTAACTGTAACATTCATTAATGATAATTTATCTTCATTTAAGAAGGTATGAACAACAATATAACCGGCCCAACTTGACTTCCTAGCTAGCTGAAAATGACTGCACTTGAATTTTGTTCAAGCTTTGCAAGCCAACTTGGTCATTGGTCAGGGCCATCAGCGAAATTCAATGTCCGCTTGAAAATTGTTGACAAAAATTGTGTTAAAAACTAAAAAATATTTTGTAATTGGTTGACTATGAAAGCGCTATATTTATCAAGATTAACAAAAAGCAACCTTCCACCCCCTACCACACATGCATAGTCATGTTTTAAGGGTCATGCTTATAAAAGGTAATTTTGATATTTTATAAAATAAAGAGAGAATGTTAAAATTGGATAAAAATACAATGTCTTAATAAAAAAAACTAAAGTTGAGTGTTATAAGAAGGGAAAAATGAAATCATAATGGTATAACTATATGGATTTACAAAGTATAATGTTGTAATAAGAAAAAAAATAAAAGGAGGATTCTCTGAGTTGATGTTTGTTTTTTCAGAGCCAAAACGTCTGTAGTCTGCGGACTATATCTGCAAACATCTACAGAAGAAAATGTGGACTAAACGTCTGCAGTCTGCAAGAAAAAGAATATTTATTTTTTAACATCTACAGACTATTTAAATAAATTAAAATTTAAATAAATTGATTTTATAACCATAAAATATATTTTCAACACCGAAATTTAAATATTTATAGTCTAACGACATTGAAATAAAATACAAATTGCAGTTCAAAACTCCGTTTAGTAAACATATTGTGCTAATTTTATATTCTTTTACAACTTTTTTAATAGCTACTTCGTATTTGAAACTAATTTACAAGCCTTATAAAAAAATACAACATAATGAAGCTGAAAAAAATAAGTAAAAAAGTTTATAAAAAATTTGGACGTTATAAAAATATTAAAAAAAATGTTTAGAAAAAACATAAGTTGTAGAAAAAACGTTTTGAAACTTTTTTTAAAACCTTTAAAAATAAGTTATCGTTTTTAATCACTTTAAATAACATTTCAAATTTTTAAACATTTTTATTTCGTTTTTTTTTCAACATTTTGATGTTGTAGAAAAAGTTTTAAAAATGTAATTTAAAAAAAAAAGCTTGTAAAAAAATTCAAACACACTTCAAGACTTCGCAGACATAGATGTCTTTTCGCCAGCAGACATAAGTGTTCAAAAAAATCTTTTTCCAAAACAAAAACATCACCTAATATATATATATATATATATATATATATATATATATATATATATATGTGTGTGTGTGTGTGTGTGTGTGTGTGTGTGTTTTGGTCAAAAATTAATTAAGTGTTATTCAATCAAAGTGAATGAGAGACTATGATATAGTTGAAGTAAGTATTGATTTGAGAACAAAATCACACAAATAGTTTACAAGGAAAGCCATTGACCTTTGTTAGGATCTCCGACACAAAACCTTGAGATGTGATAATAATCATCTGTTTTGTTTAATTGTATTGATTGAAATGTAAGTTACAGAAATGGAGGTAAGTATACGAATACAAATATTGTAGTTAGTCTAGTTGTATGTAGTATGCATGTATTTATAGTCTACTCTAAGTAACTAAAAATTTTATATTTTTGGGATCCTCTTGAATAAGTATCAACACTTTTGTTTGACTTGGTATTTCCGGGTCTTAAGCCTGATGAAATCGTTTTGTCGATGAGAGTGAGTCTTGTGTTGGCCATTTCTGCACATATAAGAATAAGCAATAAATATAATCGTTAAATTTTGTTTTAAATAATAATAATAATAATGATCATAATCCTGACATATGTTTCGGGATCCTCAGGTATCTTTGAGATTCGGAATCCTGGATAGGATTGAGGATATTAACCCTAAAATATGCCCTCAAATTATACCTACAAAATATTTAAGTTAATTTTGAATATTTAAAGGTATAATCTTATTTAAACATAGATTAGGTTTTTGAAATTCAAACCCTAACGGATAGAATTTATCCGTTTGATGCTCATGATGACACGGTCAATCAAATTTCTTTCTTCTGTAAGTAAGATAAATAGGGGTAAATAGTGAAGCGTTTTTCTTTACTTCCTCTTGTTTCCTTCCGATCATCACCAGCTATCTCTGAAGATATCTTTCTTATTCCTTCTCTTTTGTTTTTGCAATCTTTTGACCATAGGCAAAAAGATCGCTCGTTCTTGCGCCAGCATCAACACCCTTTCTGGTAACGACTTCATCGACCAAAAGATCTTGGCCTATAATGAGACTTACTCCATTGATGATGAGGATATCAGGTCCCTAAAAGCCAATGGGGATTTTCCGACGGATAAAATCTTTAAGCCCTATGATGCTTTGATTCAGTCGGGCTTTGTTTCATTGTCTTGGATATGTTTCCTTGAATACCCATTTTCTTTGGGTTTAAATACCCTTTCTTTGGTATCACATCTGAGTTTTTTGAAATCACTAAGATCTCAATAATTAATTAAGAATTAATTTTGTGATCAAATGTAATTAATTAAACTAGAGGGGCTAAATTGTAATTATGTGATAGTTGCAAATAAGGGCAATGGATGCCCTATGGATAGGGTGGACGAATTCAAGGTGATAGGGCCTTAGAATTCGTCCAAGGATAAGGCTTCTAGGCTTATCTTTTGGGTTGCTTGGTGGGCAAACAACCAGATGAGGATAAGGATTGAAACCCTAATCTATATCATATATAAAGACCCCTTAGGCCTTAGGAAATCGGCCACTTGATCCCTAGAAGACTCAGATCTGATTTCCTGCCTCTCCCCTCTCTTTCTCTTGCCTCTCCAATTGCTTGTGGTGTTTGTGATCCATTAAAGGTACTACACTTGTGGTACTTGCTTTCAAGACTAAGAGATTGAAGATTTGTGTTGTTATTGCAATATAACAACAAGAGGTAGGTAACCACTTCCACTACATAGATTTCGAAATACCTAGGTGTATGCTAGGTTTCTTCTTTTGTTCATAAAGTTGTATATCTAATAGAGAAAACATAGATCCAAATCTAGGGTTGCATGCACACATAGGATTGTTTGTATAAAACCCATCAATTACAACATCCCGATTTCTGAGAAAGAGATTTAGGGGTTTCATGCAATTAAGGAAGTCTACTCGATGTGTTGGTGGCCCCAACTCATCATGTAGAGTTTTAGTCAGCCATGTGATTTATGTGGTCTACTCGACGAGTCGGAGGACCCCGAATCGATGAGTAGGAGCTGGAAGATGAAACCCTAATTTCCATGGTTTTGCACCCTATATAAAGGTTCATTAGCCTCCTTCATCCTCCCTTACCGTCCCTCTTGAGCTTAGAAATCCCTAATCTCGCCTACCCTCCATTTTTGTGTGTAAAGAAGCTTGGATGGTGGATTTTGTGAAGAAGGCTTGAAATCTAAGAAGCTTGGAGCAAAGACAAGCTTGTGGATCTGACTCTACATCATCTTGGCATCATTTTGAAGGTAACAAGTCGTTACCTTGACTTCCCTCTAGCTAGATCTCTCCATGCTTAAGTTTCGGGCCATTTTAGCATATACGTGAACCATTTCGGGTATTGGTCATGATCTGAAGTTATAACTTCAGATCTGGACTTCTCTAAGTCCCTATAGCCTTAAAGTCATCAGATTTAGCAAGCTAAGGCTCTTCTTCTTGGTTTAAACCTTTTCCTTAGCTTGGTTTTGGCATCTAGGACCATGCATGTACGTAAAGTTTGCAACTTTATGTGGAAACCATGCCCTTGGAGGTTCGATATGCAATATGGAGCTTTGGAGTAGCTTACAAACGTCTGGATGAGAAATGGACCGAAGGGACTCAGCGAGTCGGTTGAAGATTGCTTGTATTGGTTCTATATGAACTCAGAGAGTCAGTAGGAAGACTTGACGAGTCAGTTAGGGTTTTCCCGATAATTGGACACGCATGGACTCAACGAGTTGGTTGGAAACTCGGCGAGTCAATTAGGGTTTTTATGATTTCATGAGTTCTTAAGGAACTCGACGAGTTGCTAGCTACACTCGACGAGTTGGGTCAACATGGACTGTTGACTTTGATAGTTGACTTTGACTTTGACCAAGGGTTGACCAGATGGACTTTTGAGAGTATTTTGGTAATTTGGGATTCTGATGGATTTGGTCCTATGGTGGTTATAGGTGGTTGAGTTTGTGGCTGTGATTCGGGAGTTTGATCTTATTGCTACAATTCGACATCGTGAGGTGAGTTCTTTTCACTATTTTAGCAGGGTCTAAGGCACCAAGGTCGACCTTTATGATTTGTATCCTGGTTATAGGATGGTTGCTATGTTAGTGATCTGTTAGATCGGTATCCTGGTCATAGGATGGTTTCTATGTTAGTGATCTGTTAGATCGGTATCTTGGTTGTAGGATGGTTGCTATGTTGGTGATCGGTCAGATCAGTATCCTGGTTATAGGATGGTTGTTATCTTAGTGATCTTTAGATCTGTATGATTATCTGTACATGCTAGCTAGCGTATGATATATATGTGCACATGTTTGTTAGTTTGGGGGATTGGGTTGAGGCAGATCCTGCTTTGTGTTGTAGGCCAAGATACCCAGGGTGGACTAGATAGACTGCAGGCCCGGTTAGGGCATACTAGTCAGGCCGAAGGCCCAGTAAGCGATCCAGATACGCTAAAGGCCCTGAGAGGCGGTCCAGACATGCCGAAGGCTCAAAGAGCGGTCCAGATAGACTGATGGCCTGTGATGCGGTCCAATCAGACTGATGGCTCATTATGCATGTTGTGTTTGTTTATATGATATGATTATGATTACGACGTTGGTATTTTGGGGGAAACTCACTAAGCTTAGGGCTTACAGTTGTTGATTTTGTTTCAGGTACTTCTGATGATCGCGGGAAGGTGAAGACTTGATTCTACATTTCCTTATGTTTTCATGATTTGATTCTAGGATACTCTGACACTATACTATTTTGGAAACAAGTTTTGTAATAATCATTAGTTGAAATGTTTTAAAAAGTTCAAATTTGGCATGATTTTTATGGATGTTACAAGTTGGTATCAGAGCCTTGATTTGAGTGAATTGGAGGAAACACTTGTGTGTCTCCAGTCTCACTACAAGAAAAAGACCCTTTTACGATGCGCAAACAACGACACTCATTGATTTATGTTACGCAAAAGAGAGTGACATCAAAAAAGTGTCATCTCTTCAAAAAAAATTTAAGGATTTAGGTCACACATTATTGCATGCCCTTAAATTAGTGTCATAAGAAAAAAAAACTAAAAACACGGAGGGCGCTGTATGTTAAATGCGCGTCCTCTATAAGCGTCGCTTTATAATTTTAATGAAACGCGCGTTTAGTAGATACAGGGGAAAACGAAATCCCCAGAATTTTGAAAACCTGCTTTTCTACCTTCTTTTTATCTTTCATCTTCACAATCGATTCTCCTCTCTCCCTCCTTCTCCCTCTTCTCCGATCCACTTCTCCCCTCTAACCACGCCATGATGAATGAGATCTCTTCGTCAATCAGAGCTACCAGCCGACAAAGACCTTCATTTTCTCATTCCCTTCTCTCTACAAACCCTAGAAACCGCAACCACCATCAATATATCTAGAAGCATCTTCCTTTTTTGTGTTTGAAGGAAGCATTGGCTTGTGGTGGTGTCTCCGGTGGAAATAAAAGGTGAAATTGAAAACTCCCTCTAGGTGTGAGAGAGAGAGAGAGAGAGAAAGAGAGAGATAATGAACAAAAATAGGAATCGAAGTCGGGGGGTCCTTCGGTATTGAACATCTTGAGATGAGAAGGTAAAGAAGATGTTGGTCCAGCTACCACCCCAACCAGTACCTCCAACTCTGTACGTCGTCGGTTCTCATTGGCGGCTCAGCCGGAGGTAATGAGAGCGGTGCACAAGGATGACCAGTATGCTTCTTTCATCTACGAGGCCTATCGTGATGCCTTTCACCACTAATTTGTCTCTATCTTATCTCAAAATTTAGGGCTTTCCCTCTAACTACATGTGCGTTTAGATTTTAGATTGATTATGATATGCATTTTACCTTCTTTCTAACTTTTTATTTTGATGTTATTTTAGGTACAAGGGCAGCTATGTCGTATCAGAATACAAGGGCGTTGTATGTTATTTCTTTGACGTTGCATACGCCTTCTTTGGCTTTCTTTTTTTCATTTTTTTTGTTTTCTTGATATCCATATATCGATATAGGAGAACTTCATACAAAAAAGAAGGTGATCGTGACTAAGCTTCTAACGGAATCTTTTCCACACTGTTATTGGCAGGAAATTTAAGCACGATGTCAACTGATGAGAATATCGAGATATGGAAGATGAAGAAGCTTATAAAGGCACTTGAATATGCAAGAGGCAACGGAAGCAGCATGATTTCTCTGACAATCCCTCCACGTGATCAAATTTCACGAGTCACCGTGATGCTTAGTGACGAATTTGGAACTGCTTCCAACATTAAGAGCAGGGTGAATCGTCAGTCTGTCTTAGGTGCTATAACATCTGCCCAACAGAGGCTCGAGCTCTGCAACATGGTACCTCTAAATTTTTCTTAGATAAATTTGGCTCTTATGTTATGAATACATATTTCTGCAGTTACACTTCTCAGAGAGCAAATTGGCATCTCTGAATGAGAAACTTGATACACTAGAGCATCGTCTAGAAATGCTTGAAGTACAAGTGGGTACTGCTATAGCCAATCCAGTATGATACGTATGACGTTTGTTTTGCCTATTTTTCCATATATTTATTCATGTAACTGATCTGTACATTTTGTAATTGGAAGAGTTCCCTTCTCTTTGTTTTCATATCACTTTTTATCTCAATGAAGATTTAAATGCAGTATATTGTGCCTTCCTTATGCATCTCACTGATCCAAAAGAACAATTAGAACGTTCACAAATCTTCCATGCTTTGCATCACATTAACTTCAGTCTTGCTCATCCATATATGATATAAATCATTTCGTTTTTTAGTTTATTGAAGATTATAGAACAAATGACTTTCTATAATAACTTATTTGCCTTCTAAAAGTTGTTAACCACTTATATGCCCCTGTTTAACTGCAAAACCATTCGTTTGTACTACAAGTTTAGATATGTATGAATACACTTTTATGTCTCAAAAAATATTTTGGGAAAAGAAAAGTATATATTAACTTTTGAAATCTAATTCTTTAATGTGGAATGAGTTCTAGAGTGTGACATCCCCAATTTCACGGCCAGAAAAGACCAATTTGTTTATGCTTTGTTTTTAAAATCAGAGTAATCTTTTACAGAAAACAGTTGCGGAATTTGTTCCCCCAAAAAAATATGATACGAATTTATCAAAACATTCCTTTAAAGAAATGTATTTTCAGTATATAACAAAATCCCGGGATGTCATGTTCAATACAAACCAAAAGCGTAAACAGAACAAAATAGACCTTACAACAGTTATTCATAACTACTGGCCTATAATCCAAAATCTCTCGTTATGTCAGCCAACTTATGCTCTCGTGCCATAACCTGTAATACAAGGAAAACTGAGAGGGTCAGGCTTGGGAGCCTGGTGAGCATATAGGGTTTTTAACCCACAATAATATAATTATTATACTTAATTATCAAACAATCAATCCAATTACCCACCCCCATTATCTTCCTTTATTTCATAAAGATTTACCCTAAGAACCGATTACCCTTCTCCCATTCAATCCTAAGAATTGCCCTAAGGAATTGGCACAAAGTCTAGTGCTGCCATGGTTCTTAGATTAACTCTGGTGAACACGCAGTTCAAAATAATTAATGAACACCTAGTTCAAGAACGCCCATTGAAGACACTCTGTTCAATAATACCTAATGAACACCTAGTTCAAAAACACCTAATGAACACTTAGTTCGAAAACACCTAATGCACACTTAGTTCAAATATCCTTGGTGAACACATATTTCAAAACATCTAGTGAACACTTAGTTTAAATATCTCTGGTGAACTCAATCACCTAAGGAACACAGAGTACGAAAGCTCTTAGTTCAAACCACATGATAATAATGTATATCTCGATCCTGCAAAACCACTAATATTATTAACACATATAAATCATATTTCTAAAACAATCTATCCCATCCCGTCGATCCCCGCATACTGACCCTATACTATGATCTTACGAGATCTAGCCTAAGGAATCGATATGAACAACAAACTGAGGAAGCTGCTTCGGAAATTCCCTGGCAGCAAACGAGGACCAATAAAGACATCAAATGAGGGGAATGGAATAAGTTTCACCACGAATCTTCGTTCGTAAAAGAAAGAACCACAAGACAATTAAGTCAGGGGTAGTTATCTAAATAATAATGCCTAGGCATGGTCCGACTATCATGAGGTATTATACCCCCAGACCCTCCCTATCCAGCATTGAACTTTGCCTAGCAGTGGCCTGAATACATTATGTATTTCACCCCCAGACGCACCCTATCCAGCAATATAACACCAGACATACCTAGCAGTGGTCTATTACCGACACACTTTATTAGGCAATCTACGAAGTTCCCTTAATTACTTCGTGAAAGAAAACACTGACATATGAAGATCAGTCGATCACCTCATAAAAGAAACGCTGACTCCAAAGCTCTCTCAAAATAAAAGTATGGGGAAATACTACTAGAGTACTCCCGTGCGCTCCCGTAACCGACACACAAAATTGTCAAAAAGACTTTGTACATGATAGTACTTCTGGCACATTATAGTACTCTGGTATGCGAAAGAATCGTACCCGAGAACATAATAGTACCCTAGCACAAGCAGCACCCAAGACACAGAGCTTTGAAAAGGACTTCGTACATAAAATGTACTTCTGTACGTAGGACGTACTCCACCGATCATCAATCTCACAACACACGTACTCTTAATAAGAGGCTACCCAATGTCCAAACTTAATGGAACTAAACATCCCTATTTAAGTCTTAACCCATCACTAGGCAAGCCTACAATGCCTATAATCAATTTTTGATACTATCTCCGTTTAGAAACGCAAAGTTTTAAGTAATAATATCATATATACACATCTTAACACATATTGGACCATAACTGGTTCATACATTATATATCATCAATTATATATATATATATATATATATATATATATATATAACATACGTTTTGATCAATAGCAAATAATTCACACACACACACACACAGACATATATATATATATATATATATATATATATATATATCATACTTTAATCAATACTCGTATTAAAATCATGTTCCTAAAAGGGACTATACACATGATACCTTATCGAATGAACACATAGTTCAAAAATACATAATCCGTACTCCCAGATCTTAAATTTGCCTAATTACCTAATCCATAATCTTGGATCTAAAACTAGCCTCTTGATCTGACCCATACTCTCAGATCTCATACTCTCAGATCTATAACAAGTTTATCTCTTTACCCTTTTATTTCATGATCCAACTCATCTTTTATCACATACCAACAATCTTATCTACCCATGTTCTACCCAACATATTTGTAGATACAAAATACATATACGGTTTAACTCATTAAAACCTATATAATTCATCCATTCCACAATCATCTCAAATAAACAACAATATATACACACATAGCACGTATTTCATAACAAATACTTAATATTTATGTGTTAGAAGAAAGTGACCACACAGTCACTTGATAAGACGATAATCGGACAATGCCTCGTCTCTTAAAATAATCTTTTGCGACGAAACCGGGATGTTTTCCTCCAAAACCGGACTTCACGCGGGCAGAGCTTCGGCTCGGGAATCTTTCTTCTCGGTATTTTCGGGGCTTCAGGACTTGCTTCGGGGCACGGGATTAATACCGGGGATTCGGGATATTTCTTGCATGCAAAACGATGCAAAAACGAGAGAGGAAGGAAGAAAATGAGCAAAGAACTCGGAAGCACTTATGTTCTATTTATAGGGGCTGAAACCCCGAGTTATGCTGGGCGTAACCCCAAATTACGTTGGGTGTAATCCTTCGTCAACATGTACGCGGGGCGTACCGGGTGGATAGGACCGACGCGTCAATGCCTTCGATATTATCCGATTTTATATTTAAGTTAAATATTTTAATTGTTTAATAAACTTCAAAATTCATATCTTTCTCATACGAACTCCGTTTTCGACGTTCTTTATATCCCCGCGTAGGTGAGACTATGCTCTACAACTTTCGTTTAGACTCCGTTGGCTAATTTTGATTTTATTATTATTTATTTTTAGTAGGCCGGGACAGGAAAACTCTGTTATAAATCCATAACTTCTTCATCCGACGTCCGTTTTCATATGTCTTTTCACCATTTCACTACTAATAACGAGATCTTCGATTCTCGTTTAGATTGCTTCGGCTAGAAATCACTCGATCTCATAATTGAACTTCGGGCTGCATACTGCTAAGCTGAAACTTAGAAAAATCATAACTTCCTCATACGAAGTCAGATTTGGGCATTGTTTTTATGCATGATCTCGGTTTAACGAAATCTACGACTTTCGTTTAGATCACTAAGGCTAAATATCGCTCTAACGTAAATTCACTTTTTACGTCGCGCTATGTCGTGTCGGTTCTGTCGCGAAACTTCGACAGGTCATAACTTCTTCATTATAACTCAGATTTAAACATTCTTTATATGTACAGAATCCTTGTAACATATACAACAATTTAGTTAAGATTATTCATTCTAAATAATCTTCTATCAAAAAGTCATTTTTGACGCTCATCGTATCTAAATTGACTAGCCCTAATCTACGGGCGTTACAAAGAGGTCACTTAAACTGTACACTCAACATGCAAATATTCAATTTATTGATTCTTCCACTCAACATGCAAATATTCACTTTGTGGAATGAGTTGTAGAGGTCACTTTGTTGAATTCCAAGGTGTAAACAATTTTTTTAATATCAATTGCTCTGTTTTTCTATACTTGATCCACCTTTTATATGCAGACTTGGCCTGTACGTACTCTAAGGTTTGTTGCTTCCAAGTTTGTTGTTGATACCCTTGTTCATACTAGACATGTAAGTTTCAGATCTTTTATGTTATTGCACATACCCAACATGACTTGTCAGATTGGTCAATCCATGAGAAGGTTATTGCAACATGACTTGTCTGATTGGTTAACCCATTGTTTCAAATTAGGTCCTTATGGGTTGGAAATAGCAGGTTTACCGGTTAAGTCAACTTTAAAATGTTGACTCTGCTATAGCCACAAAATACTTGTTCAAGGACCTAATGTGAACAAAAAAAGTTTCCTGACTAATCTGGGACATTAGGTATAGGTTGTTGGAGTTTTACGACTTTACCCCTGTTATAAATTCAATGGCATGTTGATTATTTTGTACAGTAGATAGATAAAATCTGATGAATACTAGGATATTTGTGTCTAGGATTAAACTGCACATGCACTCTTCTGGTAGAATTTACTACAACTAGATGTACAATATATAACAGTCTCCCATTTGGCGATGAATTGTTGCCTCCAAAACAAACAAAACTATCATAAGATGTCTAAATCAATTGCTAAAGCAACCATGAGTAAGTTTTACTTGCAAAAACAATTTATTAGACCATAAAAGTAAGCTTCAAACTGATCATAAAGTTGAGTAATATATTATTGGTCAAGGAGCATTAGAACCAATAGTTCTAGTTTTGAACCCAATGGGCCCATCCTTTTGTAAAACCTCTCAAAACAATGTGTAATGGTTTAGGAAGTAAAAAAAAATAGCTATACGTAAAGAAATATCTCATATCAAATAATTTCACACTACAAAAAAGTATATGGAAAGTCACTTATAAAACTGGCACTTGAAATGAATGGCAAATTCATTTTTAAACTACTGTATCCAGTATTCTTAGAAAAAAAGGTAATGCACAAGAAACAAGATTTTTTAATTAAACATCACTATAAATATTGTTTTTAGCAATGCATGTGCATACCAATAAATCATGCTTCAAATATTGTTTTTTGACAAACAGGTGAGTTTCTTTTGATATTGCAATGCGTTGTTGTGTATAGAGCCACCAAAGTATGCGACAGGGGAAATTCTGTCCATTTTGGTCTCATAATTTACTTAGTCTTGATTTCTTGTTTTCTGCATAGTTTGTGAATCTATGTTGCTGTAAAATTATAATCTCTGGTTTTTTTAATCTTTTTAGAGTGTGAACCTGAAAAGTGTTGCACCTCTTCAACTACATAAGCAGGTATTTGATTAATAGGGCTGGAGTTTTGTACTCTGGATACATTTTATTACTAGGTTAAATAGATTTCCTTTGTATATATAATGTCAAATTATTTAAATCTTGGAGTTTTTTCTTCCTGTTAACATGAAAGGCTCCACAAAACAACAACTTTTGCTGAATAATTTATCTGGGACTATGCAGAGGATTTGGAGTTTCGGAAAGTGAATTGTCATGCGTAGGTGGGGGTGGGGTCCGGGTGGATGTTAGGTTTCAGACAACTTTATAACTTGTCTCTTGACATATAATACGGGTGGATGCTGGTATCAAGAAGTTCTTTTGAGAAGAAATATGTTGAGGGGAGCTTGATTCATGGTGATTAAGTTTCTATTAATGGCACTGCACGTGTTGATGTTAGGATTAAACCTCGTCCACCTGATCAGGTAATATTACTTTATGAATTATATATATATATATATATATATATATATATATATATATATATATGTTGACTTAAATTTTGTGTTGACTTGAAGATGGTTGGTGGACAAGGAGACAATCAGAGAAAAAGCGAAGTACAACATAGAAGAATGTTATTTAAAGTGTTCTACAACAATACGTTTCTGGGAGCCTTAAGGATGTTGCTAAAGCCATTGGAGGTTATATATATATATATATATATATATATATATATATATATAGTGGTAATTAGTGACAAAAAAACTAGTGATAAGAAAACTAATATTATAACCCTGAAAAATAAAAATAAATAGAGATATAAGGTCATAATTAGATCTTATTTATAGATATGTGAGTGTGTGTAAGTGTGTAAGAGTGTGCAGACCTCTATTAATTCCTGTGTTGATCCCAATATTAACAGGGAGACTGTAAACAAAGGAGGTCTTGCTCCAAAGGGAGACTTTTTCATCAGATGCTGGTGACTCAAGATCATTAGGTGGGACAAAACAAAGAAAGTTTTAGTATCATCCAATTGGAAACTTAGATGAAGATGTTGGAATGCCCTATGGAAGAACGCAAGCTTCCAATACAAAGGGCATCCATCTACAACATTCCCTAGGAAATTTTGGACATGCCAAAATTGGTGGTCAAGGTCAACCCACTAGAGTTTTTGAAGTGGGAAAGGTGATTTTTTTGTGTATTCATACTTAATCTCTCTCTCTCTCTCTCTCTCTCCATATTTGTTGTTGTAGATTTTGTAACTTATATGGTTGTTGTTGTTTGCCTCCTCTGAAACTCTTACACTCCCTCCTGCAGCAGCCAAAATTACCAGTAAGCCCTTCATCAATAAACATGATAACACTTTAAAAGGTTGCTACAACACCTCCAAGGAAATGACTTTCTATAGAACCCATGTTGATGTTAGCTTCCATGTTCATCCCCTTTTAAGGAAAATGGAAGAAATAAATAAAATTATAAGAGAACTATGGCAGCAAACATACAGAGGGCAGGATATTGATTACATTAGTATCCATTCAGATTCAGAATGTGGTGCTACTAGGTCTTATAGCTACGAGGTAAATTGGTAACTTTTTTAAACATAAAATTAAATGAAAGTATGTTGCTATATATTAGATTTTAACCCAACCCTAATGTTTATGATTGATTGTAAGTTCAGGTTGCTATGCAAGCTGGTGATGTTGAGCTTGAAATGTGAGGAAGGTGAAGTGCATGTCAAAAGGTGTGCCATCATCTCTAATTACCCATTCCCATTATATTTTGGATTGAAGGAATTTCACAAATCCATTTTCAATTGATCTCAGGTGCTTGCTTCACTGTGGAATATTTTCACTTGATGAACTAACCACCAATTTAGATGTTCCAAATGCTGAAAGTCTGGTTGCTGCTCGTGTAAGGTACATTTTTTACTGTTGTAATTAGGGATGTTCCAAATGCTAAACGGGATGATTATTGGTTGGGCCAAGGAGTATCATCATAATCTTTTGGTTTTTAAGGTTGATTTTGAGAAGGGCTATGATTCCTTAAGATGGGATTATTAAGATGAAGTCCTATATAGGGTATGGTGATAATTTTGAGAAGTTGGATTTGTTGCTATCTAACTTTTTCTATGGCTTCTATCGTGATTAATGGTCCCCCCACATATGAACTTCAGCTTTAAAGGGTCTTAAGATAGGGAGACCTTTGGTGCCTTTTTTTATTTATCATTGTGATAATTTTGAGAAGTTGGATTTGTTGCTATCTAACTTCTTATAGTCATTGATTGGTTTCTTGTTATGCTTAAATCTTAACAGCTATCATGGCAACGTTCAACAGTAGTTTTGGATCGACATCTTCTAGTAGGAGATATTGTGTACGCGTTCTTGTGCTGCTATTGTGGATTCGGGAACATCCTTGCTTACTGGTCCATTTGTATGTATCTCACGTGAAGCTTTTGTTAAAACTATTAATCTCGGGGATTTCAAGTTTTTCATATTTCTTGTATCTAATTAGTTTGTAAATTTCTTTTACAACTTCTACTGATTTGTTTTTATCTTTCCATGGAACGATTATTTGTTTGACATTAAATTTTATGCAATAGATTGTATTTTTTGTATATGATATTTTATTTATTATTATGAGACATTAAATGCAAATTTAATTTGAAAATTAGTAAATCTATAAATAATAATTTTTTAAACATTTAAAATTACGATACGCAAAAATGTGTGTCATCTTCATTTATAACATGGCCTTTCTTGACAGGGGCTTTAATGATACGCAATGCGAGTCATAAATGTGTGTCGTAAGGTTACGACACGCAAATGTGTGTCGTCTTCCTTTATGACAGGGGATTCCTTGATACGCATTGCGTGTTGTAAATGTGCGTCGTAAATGCGTGTCGTAAATGTGCGTCGTAAATGTGCGTCGTCTCTCGTTATGGCAAGGCCTTCCTTGACACGCATTTGCGCGTCGTCTGAGCGCTTTACGACACACATTATGCGTCGTAAAAAGTTGTTTTTCTAGTAGTGTCTCAAACTAAGGACAAGATTTTAAAATGATTTTTCAAATGGTTTTCAAAAATATAAAGGAGGATACAAGTGTACGATCAGCCGGAGCCAGTAAGTAGACCCCAAAATACCTTATGGATTATTTGATTTATGATATATTAGAACAACATGCTAGTACTAGGCTAGGGATCTTCAGGAACTGCATGATAGAATTGCCTGATTATATGATGCATGATAGCCTAGGGTTTTCCTTATATGAAATTGACATCATTACTGTAGTTGCTTAGTGTATGCATCACGACTATACATAATTAAGATCTTATAGTCTGATAATGTTAGATTTTGTCTTATTTTTTGTTCTTGTCTAATTAAGGGCTTAGGGTAGGATCAGGTATTCGAAAGTCTATAGGGTCCAACGTTATGTATGGCTAGCATACACGAGTGTTGCAGGGTTGGTGGAAGTTTCATGGATGGGTGGGTTGTGCGGGATCAGTAGACTAGTTATGAGATATTTAGCTTTCCTCTAGGAGTGAGGATTGAGCACTCACCATGCATACGTATATTGTTCGGACGTTGTGATGATACTTAAGACAAATATGGGTAGGTGTGGAAGTTAGTATGGGCCCGTACTACTGAAAGCACAGGACCCATACACCTAGCAAGGAAGTCACAACCCTTAGGTTTTTGTTGGTAGTTGGTTTTCCATTGTTGCACGGAATAATGAATATCTTCCTGGTATATATTTTCAGTATGGTGGTTACGAGACAATTTGAGGCTAGATCCGGATCAAGAACGGGAGCTGGCAGTCCTGCAAGATTGTGAAACGGGTTACTGCCTGGGTGATCGCCAAGCTCGGGGAGCAAATTGCAGTCCTGCAAACTATGAGCGACGTTGCTACTGGGATGACCAATGGAGGAGTGTTAGTTTTAGGGTCACAACTAGGAAAGAGGAGGAGGGACTTTTCAGCAGAGAACAAAAAGTTGGAGGCTGCTGACCTAGGTACTGGAAGTCAGGAGGGTTAGGAGGTGTGTGGCAAGTGTGGGGGAACCCACAGATTTGCTTGTCATAAATTTAGGTGCTACAAGTGTGGAGAGAGAGGGCATGTGCAACGGGATTGCAAGAAGGATCATATATGCTTTCACTGTCACCAGCCAGGGCATTTCAGGTCCAGCTGTCCTACGTTGGGGGCGGAAGGAAATCAGATTCCAACGGTCATCGTTCCTCAGGAGGTCAAGGTCGAGCCGCAAGAAATCTCAGGTATGTAGTTGGAAACCCCATTCTGTAATAATATTATGGTCAAATTGTCTGTGATCGGAATTGGTCTTTCCTTGGAATCTCATTGAGTATGGGTAAGCAACAACTTCGGGTTAGTTACCTGTTTTGTTTGATCTATGTGTGGCGGAATTTCATGAGTCCTTAGGTCACTAGAAGTGTCAGGAGAATTTTATTATCAAAGGATTGTAGGTAGTTAGAGTTCAGGGATTCCTTCGAGGATGGGAAGTAGAATGGTTGATTGGTGGATTGGAATTTTATCATCTATGGCAAAGGTTGTACCCTTTCAGTTCTTCCGAGTTCACCAGAGTGAGTAGGCTTGTGAACCAGGGTCAGGTGGTATTTCCAACCCGGGGTCCGTTGGTCGCATGGGTTGGCAATAGTATTTCAGCGCTGGTAAGTGCATGTGAGTTGATGTGGCGTGAGCATCTTGCGAGGCAAGTGGGTACCATATCCTCGGGTAGGTCGGGTGTCAGATTATCAGTTGGAGTGCAAAAAGGGATCAGTTTATGTCACCTGGGATCGAAGGGGGAGTTTTCCTGCGTACCCTCAGGAGGGTCAGGGTAACCCAGTAGGATGAAGTCAAGACTTCTTCGAATACTCTTGAGAGTGTGACATCTCCTGTATTCTTCGGTTGATATCGAGAAATTGTATTGTGTTAGAAACTTGTTGTATTGGGTAAGTTAAATCTCGGGTTGACTTTATGCTATGCTCGAGTTGACTTCTAACCAATAGGTAGTGGTTAGTGTCCCAAGTGGGGGAGAATTTGGAATTCTCAGATGGAGCATCAGACCATCAGCCATTGAGGGTTTTGTTTAGCTGACAGGGCTCGACAGTACATTCAACACAGGTGTGTGGGTTATTTAGCGTATGTGGTGGATATGCGGGCCAGGGATCAGACCATAGAGGGTGGGCGATCAACATGAGGTCTAGATTTAGGCCGAGATTATAGTCTACGAATTGGATCAAGAATTCAAAACCCCAAGTGGGGGAGAACTGGCTATATGGGAGAGGGAACCAGGATGGGTCTAGGGTTACGCTCAACATACTTAGGGCGGTCCGGATAGACTGAAGGCCAATGGGGCGTACCAGTCAGGCTGAAGGCCCGGAGAACGGTCCAGACATGCTGAATGTTCTAAGAGTGGGCCAGATAGACTGAAGGCCTGGTGAGGGCGGTCCAGTCATACTGAAGACTCTGCGTGTATTATGTTAGATATACATTATGGTTTTGAGCGCGATATTGTGTGACTATCACCTGTGGAATTGAACATTAGTTGTGCTTGCTGGTTATCACCTATAGAGTGCCCTTAGGGAATGACGGTGGTCATTTAGGAGAGCCTGAAGACTCTTGGGCAACAATTTGTTCTATAAGGAAATTTTGTATGGTAGGACTTCTGTATTGTGATGCTTGTTTGGTGTTGTATGGGACGATGACTAGGCCTCCTCAAGGTAGTGAAAGGAGGAGAGTATCTCTAGGACTCTTGAGGATGGACAAGCAATGTAATACTGACGAGGTTGGTATGAGATCAAGAGCATTTCATCCATGGATTGAGGACCTTGTTGGGGAATTCCATTCATGGGCTGCAGGCCAAATGGCCATGATTGATCATTTAATTTCTTTGTGATACTCTCAGTGTGATGCGTTGATGGAGATCGGAAGAGCCATTAATTAGTTGGTTTGAATAGAGAGCGGTCAAGGGCCGTTGGAAGTGCCAGTCAGGTGTCAGATTTAATTTGTGAAATGTATGCCTTGTATTTTTGTGTGTTCGCAAGTTGTTATTAGGGATCGAATGTAATGTGGAAGTTCTTGCTTGATCATCTTCTTTCGTCACTCCGAAGATTGATAATGGCATGGCAAAGAGTCAAAGGTTATATTAAGGTTTTGGTGTATCATATGGATTCAGATTGTGAAAGGTTCGCTATCGACCTGTTTGAGGGTCTTCTTTGCATAACTTGTGGTAGTTTCAGTCAGAAATTTGGGGTGGATTCATGGATGGCCATTTCAAGATGGCTTATGGTGGAAACTTGCGTTGGGGATTACAAGTGTATTCATTTGAGGCATGCACTCTGGAGGTCGGTGAGGTAAATGGGGGATAACTTTTGCTTGTACAGTGGATCGCGAGTGGCAGGCGAAAGGTATGATATCATTTGCGGGAATCAAAGGTTGCTAGGTTAGAGCGTCCCTATCTGTCAGGTTATGAGAACCGGGTTAGATCTTGCTATTGATTATCTATGGCAACACATTGTGTTGGGAGTGTTGAGGCGGTCCTACTCGATGTAGTAGGCCAAGAAACCCAGTGCGGGCCAGCTATAAGTCGTAGGCACGAAGGCCAGGAGGAGCGGTAGGGCTGAGGCGGTAGGCTGACAAACCCTAAGGATTTCAATATGGTGGTTGATCAGATTCGCATATTGATATTCCAGCCCGAGGCTAATCAGGCTAGTCAAAGGTGTTTGTGGTTATGCATTAGCAATTGACTATTACTACATGTAGATTCGGGAGTTGACGGAGGTATTATCCTGTCAGTACAATAAGGGTTCATCTCCTAGTATGCCTCCCGTAGTCCGTGTTATTTCTGAAAAATCGGTTATCGAATGAGTTGTCGTGAAGGAATATATGATCTCTTATCCAGTAAAGAATTATCGGTAGCCGCGTATGATCCATGATTATGTTTTGGGAAGGACTCTAGGTTTTCAGGGTATGATCCGCTTCAGGAAGGAGGGAATTTGGGTTTCAGATATATCGGGCCATTCTGGGTTTCCCAAGGTTAACAAGGCAACGTATCGACTGGGTCTCCTGGAGGAGCTCGGTCAGATTCATAACACTCCCTATGTCTTGTCGATGCGGAAGTGTGTGTCGGGCAAGGACGTCGCGACATCATTGAGTGATCTTCAGGATGATGAACGCCTGAACTATGTTGAGAGGCTACGTCGTCTTGGAATGAGAGGTAAAGGTTATGTGTATCATGGAGGTACTTTTGGTAAAGACACAATTGGCAGCGTCGGGAGGGATCCGAGTGGGTTTGGGAGTCGAAAATTGGAATGCAAGAGCATTGTCCGGATTCGTCCAATGCAGTAGGCTTCGAGGATGAAGCCTAGTTCAAGTGGGGGAGTGTTGTAACATCCCGATTTTCGAGAATTAGATTTACGGATTCATGCAATTAAGGAAGTCTACTCGCCGAGTTAGAGGCCCCAACTCATCGTGTAGAGTTTTAGTCATCTGTGTGATTTATGTGGTCTACTCGACGAGTTGGTGGACCTCGACTCGATGAGTAGGAGGTGGAAGATGAAATCCTAATTTCCAAGGTTTTTCACCCTATTTAAAGGGTCATTAGCCTCCTTCAGCCTCCCTTACCGTCCCTCTTGAGCTCAGAAAACCCTAATCTCACCTACTCTCCATTTTTGTGTGTAAAGAAGCTTGGAATGTGGATTTTGTGAAGAAGGCTTGAAGTCTAAGAAGCTTGGAGCAAAGAGAAGCTTGTGGATCTGACTCTACTTCATCTTGGCATCATTTTAAAGGTAACAATTCGTTACCTTGACTTCCATGTAGCTAGATCTCTCCATGCTTAAGTTTAGGGCCATTTTAGCATATATGTGAACCATTTCGGGTATTGGTCATGATCTGAAGTTATAACTTCAGATATGGACTTCTCTAAGTCCCTATAGCCATAAAGTCATTAGATTTAGCCAGCTAAGGCTCTTCTTCTTGGTTTAAACCTTTTCCTTAGCTTGGTTTTAGCATCCAGGACCATGCGTGTACGTAAAGTTTGCAAATTTACGTGGAAACCATGCACTAGGAGGTTAGATCTGCAATATGGAGCTTTGGGTAACTTAAAAACGTTTGGATGAGAAATAGATTAAAGGGACTCGACGAGTCGTATATCCGACTCGACGATTCGGTTGAAGATTGCATGTATTGGTTCTGTATGAACTCAGAGAGTCGGTAAGAAGACTCGACGAGTCAATTAGGGTTTTCCCTACAATTAGACACGCATGGACTCGACGAGTTGGTTGGAAACTCGACGAGTTAATTAGGGTTTTTATGATTTTGTGAGTTCTTAAGGAACTCAACGAGTTGCTAGCTACACTCGATGAGTTGCTAGCAGCACTCTGAGGACGGCTCAAGTTGATATCACTGTAAAGACCCTAGGTTCCCTTAAGAGGAAAATTGTCGAGGCCATAGATTTAAGCCTATACAATCTCGGAGCTGAGGAAGCACTCAAGAAATCGGTCTCTTTTTCTCAAGTTGTAAGTATTTCTAGAATTCTGATCTTTGCTTTTAATTTTCTGATCTTGCTTTCACTAATGTTGTTCTCATTTCATGTCTCCGACCACATTTCTTAGTGCACTATTGATCTGAAGGCCATGGCTGAGAAGGTCGAGCTAGCCTTAAAGGAGAAGGAGAGGGTATGGGAGGCCACCAAAGAAGATCTCCTAATGAGGGTGGAGCTGCTAAGCAAAGAAAATTCTGAGAAATAGGAGGAGCATGCTATGAATATTGCAGAGGTGAAGGGTAGCGCTATTGTGGCCATCTAGGAAGCGAAGATCAAACTTGCAGATGATATGGCTAACGCGGGATCCTGGAATGTGGTTGGCTAGCATAAAGCCCTTGCCAATTGATTGATGAGCCTATTAATACCAGTCAGGATCCTATACGACAGTCGAAGGTGGGAGGAGAGGAGAAAGAGGCAAAGAAGGTTCCAGGTGATGGCAATCTCGTCGTAGTTTAGGTTTGGCTTTAAAGACAATTTGAATGTTTTAAGGTTGTATGACAATTTTTTACACTTTTTTTTGTGGGGTTGGTAGGCAACCCCTTTTATCTGATGTTATGCTTGCTTATATTTTCTTGCATGGTTGACATGATTGATGTGGTTGCAGTAGTAGGTATGTTGAGGATCCCTAGACAATTAGGATCCTAAAGAGTTCAGGTTTTACAATAACTCGTGGGATCTTAATAATTTGAGATAGTTAGTAATCTGCTTAGGATTTTGAAATAGTTTAGATCCTTAAAAAGATAATCCTTTAGGTATAACGTAGGAAAATAGCTTTCAAGAAACAAGGATAGATAGAACCTGATGACCCTTAGGTTTAGTATTGACATTTTGAAGACTGTTGACTTAGGAGAAGTTTTGTATTGTAATTCATTTGGTTTCTCATGATCTTGAAGCTCGTATAGGGAAGGATATCTCTCAAGATAATCTAACTTAGGAATTTGTTTGGGAAAATCACTATTTAGTTTTTGCTGGTGAAATCCCTATTTAGCTTTTGCTGGGGAAAATCCCAATTTTAAAAAATATTGGGGAAGATCCCAATTTAGAAAATAACTGGGGAAGATCCCAACCTAAGAAATTCCGGGGAAAATCCTTACTTAAGAAATTTTGGGAAAGATCCTAACTTAAAAATTTATGGGGAAGATCCCAACTTAAGATATTATGGGGAAGATCCCAACTTAAGATAACATGACAATGTTATAAAGCGTAGATTAAACTTTAGGATCTTAACATATGTTAAGAAATTAGAGGGTTTCCAAGTTAGTAAACCTGGAAATGGTCCCCTTATTCACATCACATAGTTAGATATCGTACGTCCAAGCTTCATATGTGAAAACCTAAACTCATGTGAAAGAGGTCATTAACTCTTTAAACCTTAGAGGGGATTAAGCACCCTTAGTTAGAGGAGAG
This sequence comes from Lactuca serriola, assembly GCF_051521515.1. NCBI lineage: Eukaryota > Viridiplantae > Streptophyta > Magnoliopsida > Asterales > Asteraceae > Lactuca > Lactuca serriola. The sequence goes on along the minus strand of NC_136412.1, from coordinate 274,088,752 downwards.
ATGATCAGTCTCTATTCGTAGTGGCTATGATCCTTGATTTTTTGCAAGTTGAAAATGTTAGCTTGGGGTGGGTGTTAGCCTAGCTAACGCCCCTATGATGCTTAATTCAGTAATAGTCGTAGAAAAAATAAATAAAAGAATTAAGACAAAAGTAAAGGGTAAAGAATATGTACCTCGAATATGTTGGAAAATGAAAGAATTAACTTACATGAAATACACTTTTAGGTGTATAGCATTCCAGGATGCTTGGCAAGATGTCTCATTCTAGGGTATCCAAGTAATATGCCCCATTTTCTGGTTCTAAATCGATAAGATATGGCCCTTCCCATTTGGGTGCCAACTTGATTGCATTAGGATCCTTGGTATTTTGGAAGGCTTTCCTAAAGACCAAGTCACATACTTGAAATTTTTGACTTTGATGTTTTTATTGTATGCTTTGGCGATCCTTTACTAGTGAGCAGCAATGCGGATCCTGACAAGATCCATGAGTTCATTTGTAGTTTCGAGATCATGGGCTAGTATCTCATTGTTGTTCTATTGATTTTGGAATTGGTATCTTTCCATAGGGATCACCACTTTAGTTGGGATCAAGGCCTCTGTTCCAAAGACCAAGGAATATGGAGTTTCACCTGTGGATGTTTTCGATGTAGTGCTATCCGCCCATAGGAAGAAAGGAAGTTCCTCAACCCATCTTCCTTTCTTTTCATCTAGTCTTTTCTTCATTTGATTATGATCTTGTTGCTAGATCCTGTTTGACCATTAGCTTGAGGGTGAACAGGAGTGGACATTATCATTTTAATTCCCCAACTGGTGCAAAAGTCTTTAGTTCTTTTGCTTATGAATTGGGATCCGTTATGAAATATGATTTCGATCGAGATCCATAACATGTTTAGGATATTGTGTTTGAAGAATGAGACTACCTTTTTGTCTCTTACTTAAGCAAATACTTCAACCTCTATCCATTTTGAGAAATAGTTTGTCATGAAGACCTTTCCACCAGGATCTTTTGGTAACTTGCCAACTATATCCATTCCCCATTTCATGAATGACCAAGAAGATATGATAGGGTATAGAGGTCCCAACTAGTTGATGAAGGACGTTGCTATGTCTTTGATAAACATCACATTTTTGTGAATGTAAGAAAGCATCTTTTTCATTTTTGGCCAGTAGTACCTTGTCCTTAGTATTTTTGAGCATATAGATCTGCCCCTAGTGTGGTTGTCGTGATCTCCTCCATGTATGTCTTTTAAAACGTATGCAGCCTTGTGATCTTCCAAACATATTAGATATGGACCTGCCATGGAATTCTTGTATAACTTCCCTTGGATCATCACAAAGTATGAGACCCTCGTCTTGAATGCTTTGTCGCTTCTTTCTTCTTTTAGGATTGTGCCATTTCGGATGTATTTTATAATGGGTTTGATCTAGGATCTTGAGCATCTAATAGGATCATGATTTTTTGGATCAAAATCTTGATCATTAGGATCCTGACGAGGGGGTTGAGGATTAGGATCCTCAATTGCTGCAATGTTGGCCGTCTAATCATGATCATCAGGTTCCTCTAGTATTTTGGAAGGATCTTAAATTTTCGGGATCATCACATGGATTATTGGGTTACTGGTCTCTGGTGGGATCCTAAGAGAAGATCCTAGATTGGCTAGCACGTCTTCTTCAACATTGTTTTCTCTAGGAATTTGGTTTAGGCTCAAAGCTTCAAATTTGGAGGTCAATTTTTTATGAATTCGAAGGTATGATGCTAGCCTTTCTCCTTTAACTGCATAGGATCCATTAAAATGGTTAGTTATTGTTAGAACGTAGTTCTTTCAGGATCGATTGATTCTATGCATGCAAACAAATAAGAACGTAAACATAAAAACGAATATGGCTTGAATATGTTGAATGATTAATGCTTCAACACCTCAGAAGAGCTCGACTAAGAACTTCGACTGTAGAGGTGTTTTAGGGTTACAATTATCAAACGTAATAAAAGTTGTTCTAATATAATGCACACATGCATGCATATATATATATATATATATATATATATATATATATATATATATATATATATATAGTCTAACCCTATGAGAAAATCACGGATGGACAGGCCCAATCCAGATATAATACAAAAAGCCCAAGACGCAACACAATAAGCCCTAACAATCTCCCCTTTGCGTCTTTGGGACCGAGACTTTAACTCTGTTTAGCAACCGAAGACTTCTTCACTGTCTTGAATATCCTCGGGATGATAGCTAAAAGATGGTACCGAAAGGTAATATACCAACGAAGCATATCAATGAAATTTATCTTGTCAGCATCCGAGTTCTGCTTGCACCGATGTATCAAGTTGATAATGTGCTCCAAGCAGTCTGTAGAAAATAGGTGCTTATCTACCAGAGCAAACAAAAACCTGTGAGCTTCACCTTTAGTAAACATCACAGTCAGATGTGTTGAATCAATTTGCCCTATCTTCATAGTGTTCACATCCCCTGGCTTTTGAGTAAGCTTGACCGTCGGCTTCTTGTTCATCACTTTTGCTATCTCATGATCCATCGTTGCAACTTCATAGATATAGGAGGCCAACATTCTTTTTAAGTGCTCTAGAATCGGCTCATACTCCTTCGGATCAAATAGCAGAATGTTGTAAAGCAATATCCAATCATGAGGATTGAGATTGGGTAGATCTGCTAAAGAAATCATCGAAACCGAATTTGCAGACCCTCGAGTAATCTTGAAATGCAAGTTCACAAACCTTCCAGCAGGTGTTGGTTTCAATACCTTGACAGTTATAATTTTTTGTGCACTCCATGTCAGGTATTGAGGTTGGCCATACTTTAGGTAAAAGTTGATAAGCTGTCGGTCAACCTTTGGACTAGGAAAAGGAACCTCAACAGTTGACTCAAAACAATGGAATGTAAATGCTTTCCTAATAATTGGCATATCAAACTGTGAGTCCTTTGAATTATCACAGTCGAAAGAAGCAATCGGTTCTAACCAATAAACACTTGGTGATTCTATTGCTTGACTGATTAGCACCTTTCTAGTCCACTCAGGAAACAGAGCCTTCTTACACTTCAAGACATCTTCTTCTTCTTTGTTACGCCTCTCTGTTTCCTCTGCATCTTTTGTTATTTTTAGATTGTCATCCAATTCTTTATCTCTTTTCTTGCGTTTGAGGGCTTCAACAATAGTTTCTCCTGCATCACTATCATTGTCATTGACAATCTTTTTCTGCTTATCTGTTGGACCAGAACCTGAAGCTACATTAACCTTCAGTTCTTTTGAGACTAGGATATTTGGTTTAAGAGTTTCAGTTGTTATAATCATTTTCTGTTGGTCACCCTCTCCCCATTGTTTTGGAGTAATGAAAGGCTCTGAAACACCTTTCATCTCATGAAGCATGGAAAGGGCAGGAAGCAATTTGCCAGCAAGATGATTCCTGATGGTGATAGTTAGAATTGGATCATGAGCACCAAGGAGATTGGTCAACATGTCCGTGACATCACTTGCACAGCTTCGTAAGACAGCTCTCTCAATTTTTAATAAGGTAATCTCCTTGTTGGCTTGAGCCAGTTGAACTTTTTGAACTTCAATGGAAGAGGCTTGACAAGCAATTTCTTCTTTTAAAGCACTCTCTTTGGCAATATCGGCATGAAGTGAGTCCAGCCGAGAGGAAACTGAACGTATAAGAGAAGTATTTTTGGCTTGGATGGAGGAGCGAACATCATCAAACTTCTTTTGTTCTTCTTGTAGAGATTTTGAAAGAGATTCGACTGATTCACGGATTTTGGCAGCATTCGTATCAGCATGCTCTTTAAGAGAATCCAAAAAGATCTGCGTAGTTTGAACAACTTCAACAACATCGGCAGAGGCTTTTCTACAAGTAGAAGCCGATTCTTTGATTGCATCAGTTGATTTATGCATAGCCGTTGTATATTGTTCTATGGCAGTCTCCACAAAATCTTTAAGAACTACCCCACCATAAGCTTTGTTATCTTCAAGTAACTGATCCAGCTTTTCATGAATGCTTTGCAACTGTTGGCGGTTGACAGGAGCATCATTGTCTTCATCAGATTGAAGCCGATAGGGACTAAAGTATGTAGAGTCATACTCATCATTGTCTCCACCTAAAGTAGCACCGGAACCGGTTGAGTTGGTTGGAGAAAGTGGTTTAGTGATGACAGGAGGTTGGGTGTCAGTAGTTGCCCCCGTATTAGATACGTTGACGACCAATGTCTGTTCAGGAAGGGTAGTGGTGGTGGTTTGGGTAATGATAGGAGGTAAAGGTATTGTAGAAATAGGTGTAGAAGACACAGGTGGTGCTTGTGATATTGTAGTGATGAAAGTGGTTGTAGGACTGGAAACAGAAGTAACTGGTGGTGTTGAAATGGAGGTTGATGTAAGAACAACCAAAACTGTAACTTTTAGTTTCGGTGATGGAGGTGGGGTTGGTTGTTTAGGAGAAGGAGATTCGGTTGGAGTAGGAGATCTAGGTGGTGTATTTCCTCTTGGAGATTCCTAACGAGATTCCTCTACTTCATCATCGTCGTTACCTGAGTTTGGAGGAGTTGGACTCTTGGATTTTCTTGCCATTCTTTTAACCTTCTTCGGCTTAGAAGAACCCTCTTTCTCCGACTTTCGCTTCTTTGATTTGGAAGGCTTAGATTCATCCTTCTCAGTTGTTTCCTTCTTTACCCTTTTTCCTCAATTGCTTGTCTTGTCAACTGCATCCAGGGCAGCTTGTTGTTTCGGAGTAAGGACTCGTGGTTCTTTTGGAGGAAGTTTTTTGTATTCCGCCATAACCTTACTTTCTGCTGAGACACAACGAAACATCGATTCAGGAATGGATCCTTTGTGATGAAACTTCGTGGGATCAGAGATGATGATCTTCTTTGTATGAAACGTAGCAATGGAAGCGATAAGGACATCCTTCATCACCGGAATTTCCAAAGTATCAGTAGCCCTCCTCGTGATAATGGTCCAGAACCTTCCACATGAAATCTCGGAATGACGAGTGGAAGTATTGAGGCTCTACACAACCTGAGACCAAATTATAGACCCATAATCAAGATTTAAACCGTTGTAAACACCATAGAGTATTGTCAGAAATCCTTTACTGGTGCCATCAGATCCAGCACTACGTTCCGCCAAGCTTTTAATCAAAAGAGTAAGAATCCCGTTCCATTGAGACGGGAGACATGACTTCTTGATCTTTGTAATGGTGGTCAGTACATCTGTATATCCCATTTCATAACGCATTGAGAATAGTTTTGTAGTTGTGATGAAATCAGGTGAGATAATAGAGGAATCCACCGAAAGATGTAGTAAAGAACAAAACCTCCCTTTGGAAATAGAGGCCTTTTTGGAGTGGATTTGAAAGTAGATGCGTTCTTTTTTCTTGTCGAAGGTTGCAGTAGAGTAAACTTAGGACAAGAGAGACATGGGAACAGCTTCATATTGAGTTAGGGCATGAACCAACGGAGAATACTTCAAACACTCCACAACTTGTAACATATAGGAATCATAGAGGAACGGATTGAGTTCAATGATCATGTTTTGATTTGTCTTAATGGAAAGAAATGCCGAAGAAGCAGTCTGATCTTGAACTGAAGAAGAAGTTGCCATTGCTGATCAAAGAAGGAACATGAACAGTTCAAATCACCGCTATAGTAGAGAAACTTTGTGACTGGTAAAAGACAAAGAATCTTCGAAACCCTTTATATACCGTTGCTAGGAGAGAGAAATCATGATGATAATGACGTGATCACTAAAACATCTCCTGAAAAAGTGCTATGTGACATTTTAGGTACTCCTAGAAATACGTCAGCACGTGTGCGGATAGGGACCGTTCAAATTCACGCGCCAAATGCTTATCCTTAATCATCTTTTGAACTTCAATGTGACTTCAAGAAACATGAATTCCCCTGTTTAAACAAAACTTGAACCAACAGCAACTAGAGTTTTGGAAAATAAAATTTTCGTGCAACAGAGTGACAAAAGATAAAGAAATAAAGCAATTATGTACGGGATGTGCGTGATGTCTTAAGAAAAGACAGAAAGCAGGTGATTCCGGGAAAGAATAGATTCCTTCAAGGTCAAAATAGACTTGAAGTGCTTGTGTGGATTCCCGAAAAATACGATCAAGTGTTTATAGAGAAACATTGAAAGGCTTCTTTTCAAGATATAGGCTTAAGGGTAGCTTATCTTCAACTGAACATTAGTACTGAACATAAGATCAATTGTTGGAAGAAGTACTTGTAAGACCAATGTGGTCTGTTGAACAAGCAGGTGAGATGTAAATTAGAGTGACAGTTGATGTAATAGAAATCAAAAAAAATAAACTGGATCTTTTTGGGAAGAAATGCCTTGGTTTTAGACAATTTCATAAAGACCACGCAAAAATAAAAAAAAAGGATTTCATTGGGTAACCAGTAAGTTCTTGAATTTAATAATTCGCCATCAATTCATTATTGAATTTGGATTATGGGTTTCACTTAGCACGTGGAATACATATCTAAGATCACAAACATAGACTTTGTGCAACCATAAACCTCAGTAGTAAGAACCGGGAGTCTCAAGGGTTACATTGGTGAAATGAAAGTCGATGGAGAATATAAGGTGGTTGGAGAACCGAAAGTACCTTCTGCTGTAAAAATATGACCAAGCAGAGAAACTCTTGACTCATATGAGAAGAGTAAGGTAGCTCTAGACCGAGTTGATGTAGACGGCCTTATTGGGAAGAAACGATAGGTATAGATCGAATCATTAAGGCCTGCTATAAGTCATAGAGGCTTTGGTCAACATGCAACAGCATGCTTCTAGGGACCCTTAACTAGTTCGCATAGAAATAATTGTACATGTCGAAACTCCAAATTCTTTGGTTTTGAAACCTTTGGGACCTAATTAAAGTAAATCAGAAATAGAAAATATTTTTGGATTTTTGAAGTTTTCTATAAAAAAAAATAAAAATAAAAACAGAAATAGAAAATATTTTTGGATTTTTGAAGTTTTCTATAAAAAAAATAAAAACAGAAATAGAAAATATTTTTGGATTTTTGAAGTTTTCTGAAAAAAAAAACAGAAAGCAGATGAATTAAATAAGCATAGACCATATTAAGAGAAGAGAAGTAATTTACACAGTATACAACCGAAACCTTATCTCAATTGAGTGAAGCGAAACAGACCGAGCGTTTGGTTCATTTCGGTTCTTAAAAATTTCAGAGCCGAAATAGACCGAGCGTTCGGTTCATTTCGTTTCTCAAAAATTTTAGAGCCGAAATAGACCGAGCGTTCGGTTCATTTCGGTTGTCAAATTTTAATGAGAGATTTGAGTGTTAGGTACCGACTCAGCTTCCTTCATACCCAAGCCTTGTAAGATTTTGTTAAAGAGTGCTTCAGGTAATGCCTTAGTGAATATGTCGGCCAGTTGATCAGTAGATCAAACAAAATGTACATCTACGTTCCCTTCTTCGACACGATCCTTGATAAAATGATATCTAAGTGCAATATGCTTAGTTTTGGAATGTTGCACTGGATTGTGACAAATCCTTATTGCACTTTCTGAATCACAATAGAGAGGAATCTTCTTCATGTTCAATCCGTAATCTCTTAGTTGACTTTGAATCCATATAACCTGAGAAGTACAAGACGTTGCAGCTATGTATTCGGCTTCTGCTGTAGAAAGTGACACACAGGTTTGTTTTCTGGGCTACCAGCTAACAAGCTTTCCGTCAAGAAATTGGCATCCACCAGTAGTGCTCTTTCGGTCTAGTCCACACCCTCCAAGATCAGCATCAGAAAAAGCTTGAATAAAGAATCTTGATTTGGCAGGATACCAGAGACCGAGAGATGAAGTTCGCTTTAGATAACGGAAGATGTTCTTTACAGCCACCATGTGAGGTTCTCTTGGATTATCTTGAAACCTAGCATAATAGCAAACAGAAAACATAATGTCCGGTCTACTAGCTGTTAGATACATAAGGGACCCTGTCATTTGTCGATAAAGCGTAATGTCAACAGCAGGTTTCTCCAGAGACGGTGTTAACTTAGTGCCAAATGCCATAGGAACCTTTACTTTAGAGTCACTTGTCATGCCAAATTTAGTTAACAGACTCTTTGTGTATGCCTCCTGGTTGATAAAGATGCCTTCTGGACCCTGTCAGGCTCTCGGTGCTTGCTTTAAACCATAAACTGCTTTATCCATAGCAATAATCAGGATATTTCTCGTTCACGAATCCGGGAGGTTGTTCAACATACACTGTTGCTTCTAGTTCTCCATTTAAGAAAGCACATTTGACATCCATTTGGAAGACTTCAAAGTTTTTAAGGGCAGCGTATGCTGGGAAGATTCTAACCGATTCTAACCTTGCCACAGGAGCGAAAGTTTCCTCATAATCTATCCCTTCCTCTTGGCAATATCCTTTTACCACCAACCGAGCCTTATTTTGAATAATGTTCCCTTCTTTGTCCAATTTGTTTCTAAAGATCCATTTCAAGCCAACTACAGAAGCATCCTTTGGTGTGGGAATTAATCTCCAAACTCGGTTACGTTCAAACTCATGTAGCTCATCTTGCATTGCTTGAACCCAATCAGAATGATCAATTGCAGCATTTATTGTTTTCGGTTCGCTTTTGGAGATGAATGAGTTAAACATACAAAACTCAACTTTAGAGAGTAATGCAGTTTGTTTCGCTTTTACTTGAGAACGAGTAAGAACTTTCTCAGAAGATTCACCAATAATTTTCTCTTTAGGATGATCCTTGGTGCATTTCACTAACGGAGGATAATTTGGATCATATGCCGGATCCAATTCAGCATTCACTTCTTCTTCAAATTCTAATTGATCACTTTCGCCTTCGTCAGTTGCCTGTCCTTTCTCCCCCTCAACTGGTGAAGCGAAACCAGAGGTAGAATCGAAGTTTGCTTCCTCTGAGAGAGTTGGATTCTCCCCCTCAAATGTACCTTTATTATATGGGGATGGTATAGAATTCTCCCCCTTGAAAGATACCTTGGTTGCACTTGGTGCAGATGAACTCTCCCCCTTGAACGTTGAGTCGTTGATTTGAAAGTCAGCAAAGGATTGATTACTTGCAGATTTGGGAATGTCACTTGTCATTTCCTTTTCCGCATCATCAATAATCTTTTGGAGATTATCAATTTTGTTCTCAACTACTTTTTCCTCTGAGTGTGCCGCTTTCTCTGGTTCATCGAATAACCGAATGTATTCCTCGAACATGTTGGATATAGGAACCGAGACTTGTCCTGATGTAGGAAAAATTTCCCCTAAGAGACTTTCGTTTCTTTGAACTTTCTTTATGTAATTGTCATCAATAGTGATGTAATATGTTTCTTCAATCCTTTTAGATCATTTATTCAAGACTCTATAAGCTTTTGAGGAGAGTGAATAACCAAGAAATAAGTCATCAGCTTTAACATCAAACTTGTTTTGGTTCTCCTTGGAGTTGAGGATGAAACACCTTGAACCGAACACATGGAAGAATTTGACATTGGGCTTTCTATTATTTAAAATCTCATAAGGAGTGAGTGAGAATCGTTTATTAAGAAAAGATCGGTTTTGAGTGTAACATGCAGTTGCCACAGCATCAGCCCATAAGTATAAAGGAAGTGAAGCAAAATAAAGAATGGTTCTAGCGGCCTCACATAAGGAACAGTTTCGCCTTTCAACGATACCATTCTGTTGTGGTGTATACGGGGTTGAAAAGTTGTGAGTGATCCCCTTATCAGCCAAAAATTCCTCAAAGTCGTTATTCTTGAATTCCAATCCATTGTCGCTCCTTACATTTCACACAATCTTTTTCAATTGCACTTCCAACTGCTTAATAAATGTCTTCAGCTTGGGAGTTGCTTCTGATTTCTGTTTAAGAAAGACAACCCATGTGAAACGAGAAAAAACATCTACTATGACAAGTATGTACTTACTACCACCGATGCTTTCGATGGACGAAGGTCCACACAAGTCAATTTGCAATAGTTCAAGAGCTTCAACAATCTTTGTATTGATCCTTGTAGGATGACTCTTTCTGCTTTGTTTACCCATCTCACAGGCTGCACACAGATGTTCCTTGTCGAACTTGAGAAGAGGGAGTCCTCGAACATGATCACCAAACACTAATTTATTCATGTCTTTGAAATTCTGGTGTGATAATCTTCGATGCCATAACCAGCTTTCATCTGTATTTGCCTTTGATAGTAAACATATTGCTGGTTTACCCCGTATCGGTTTGCGATTTAATGGATACATCTCTCCCTTTCGCTATGATTTCAAGAGAACCTTTTTGGATTGTTTTTCAATTATTTTAGATCCTTCATCATCAAATGACAATTTCAGACCTGTTCCTACGACTAGTTGAGACACACTTATGAGGTTATGTTGTAATCCTTCTACATAAGCCACTTTTCGAGTCGAGAATTTTCCATTTGTTATCATGCCATATCCCTTGATTGTACCATAGGAATTATTTCCATACTTGACAGACCCACCATCTTTCAGGGACCGAAACTCCCTCAATTCTTCCTTCCTCCCTGTCATGTGACGTGAGCAGCCACTGTCAATATATCATTCATCATTGAACTGCTCGTCACTGATTACCTGCAAATTTAAGCAGATTTAGGAACCCAAAGTCTCTTGGGTCCCAATGAGTTTTTCAGAGAAAAAGGAATTGCAGTAGAAATATCAACCAAATATGTTCTTTTTATCAAAGTGGTTTGATCTTTTCTTTTAATTGTATACACTTTGATTTTGGTTTTATCTTGTTTAAACTTAAGTACATTGGTTAGTTTGTTAGATGGTATTGGCATTTGATTTTTCTTTTGAGATCTTGGGTTAGCTGATGGTTTCTTAGTGTGAAACTTAGAATCTGAAGTTAGTTTGCCCTTTCCATTGATGTCCTTCAAATAGTTTGCCTTGCATTGGGACTTGGATGGATCGAAACTCGCTTTAGGACCGAAACTGGGTTTGGGACCGAAACTGGGTTTAAGACCGAATGTTGACTTTCGGTTCTGAGACTTGGAATAGTAGGAAATTGGGCTGAAATTTTCCTTTAGTTTTTCCTTTCCTTTGTCCGTTGAGACCTTCTTATGAGGAACATAGTTGGGATTTTGGGAATGCCAGTAACTCTTTCGCTCATTCAAATTCTTCGCATATCTTTGATTTCTTAAGCATTTCTGTTCAGCTAGTTGCTTCTGTGATTTATGTGTATTGAAGCTGGCTTTTGGCTTCTCTCTTTGAGTTTCGGTTGTTTTGTTTATAACTTTCGGTTCTTTCTTTGGTTCTTCAAGAATCTCTTTAGTTCCACTTGTGCTTGGTTTGTCGAAGCTTGAGGGTTTGGTGATGGGTTCAACGACGTATCTTCCTTTAACCCTCCATGAAGTTTGCTCGAAGAAGCCTTCGGTTTCATATGCGTTGTCAATCGGGGTAGACCAGAAGAAATCTCCGCACCCTTCTGCATTATCTTTTTCCACCAAGACTCTTAGTTCTGCTGTTTGTCTAGAAGTGACTCCTTTAGCTGCATACACCTAATTTGGCACAGTTTGAACCTTTTGATAAACCACAACCTTTTCCTTCAGTTTTTGTGGCTTGTCTTTTGACATGTGAACAAATTCAACCGAATTTTCTGAAATGAGGGGTTTCTCATTCTCAGTTTCGCTTTTTACAAACTCGGAGCAATCAATGACATCTTCCACCGAGATTTCACTCATCTTGCTTTCTTCATCAAATTCAGATGTAGTATCAAGGTTCATTCTATTTTCAGAGGTCAATTTGGCATTGGACATGTCAAATGATTTTAAAGTGTCTGACTTTATTCTTAATTTATCATTTTCATCTAAAATATCTTTTAGCATACACTTATGTTCCTTAGAATCAATGAAGGATTGTATTTTGTCCAGACCAATTTTGTAAGACACGGAAGTTTCATCTGATGACACTTCTAATTCACACTCTGCTATGATCTCGTCTTCCTTAAATTCAAGAAAGGGCAAAATCATTTTGTGAATATTCTTTCCTATCTCACAACTCAAATGTAACTGAGCAATATTTGTATATAAATGCTTAGCAATTAAACAAAAAAACATTTCTTTGTTTTAGAAACTTCAAATTGTATTTTTGCAAATAAAAACTTTCATCCCTAGCTCTAATTAACTCCGCCTCCTTCAGCTCAATCCATACCCTTCTTTCTTCACTCTTTGAAGACACCCTGCTGAGTTGGTCAGTTAGGTTAGAATTCGCTAAGTGAGTTTGCATGAGACTACCACTTAAGTTAGAAAATTTAAATTTTAATTCATTTAATTATTCTTCATAATTTGTCAATGGAACTTTAAGTGATTCAAGGATGGATTGTACCTTTTTGATCAACCGATCGTAGTCGTTGATCTGCTCACTTACTGGCTTTGCTACAAAACATTTGTTTTCATTCATATTCGGTTCCTCACTTGCACTTTCGGTTGATGGACTGGCCAAGACGATCAAGCATTTGCCAGCTGAACCTTCTTCCTTTGCTACATAAGCCTTTCCATGAGTGGGCTTTCTTACCTCTTCATCTTTAGAGTCGGTTGACCAAACTTCTATGCCACCGAACTCGTCATCCTCTGCATTCTCCTGCACAATCAAAGCATTCATAGTACCTTTTGCACAGTTAGTTGTCTTCTTTTTCTTGATTTCTTCCAGCTTGCGCATGTAGTACGCCTCATCATCTTCACCATCTCTTTTCTCAGCCATTTTTCTCAGCATGCAATCCTTGGCAAAGTGATTCTTTTCGTGATAGTAATTGCAATCGTATCCAGAGTCTCCTGCAAGTTTGCTCTCCTTCTTGTCTTCATCCTTTTGAGAAGAGATCTTCGCTTCATCCTTCACCTTTTTAGAGCTGTAACTTCCCTGCCAGTTTCGGTTCTCGCTGACCGGAAATTTTCTTCTTGCAAACTTCTTTGGATTGGTGACCATCATAGCATACTCCTCACTCGTAAGGTCACATTCAGAAAAATCGGAGTCTTCTTCTTCTTCTGCAATGCCTTTTGCTTTTGAGACAAGAGCCAACGATCCTACACCAGAAACCACTTTTGCTTCTTTGGTTACAACACTTTCATGGGACTTAAGTATTCCCACAAGTTTTGCTAGCGAATAAGACTTAACCTGTTCATGCGTTTTTACGGTAGAAACCACAGCCATCCATTCTGGTCTGAGTCCGTTCATGAAAGTTACTTTCTGCTCAATCAACTTCCTCTCTATTCCATGTTTTATCATCTTACTTAAGAGATGATTGAACCGATCAAAAGTCTGTATTAGCTTCTCCTTAGGTTTGTGTTTGAAAACTCCAAATTCTGACAGCAGCAATGTTTGAATGGAGTGTTCAAGATCTTCATCGGTCGAATAGAGCTCTTTCAACCTATCCCAGATTTCTTTGGCCGTCTTGCATGAACTAACTAACCGAAACGTGTCAGATTGTAAGGCGAATCTTAATATTCTCATGGCCTTGACGTTACACAACAGCTTTTCTTTTTCATCATGTGTCATCTTCTGTTCATCAACAACCAACTTGTTATATTTTGTTTGAGTCTTAACTGTTGTGTTCATTCCAGAACGAACAAACGGTCTGAGTGTGATGGCTTCCCAGATGAGATAGCCATTATCCTCAGATCCAACCACGTAGTCTTCAAAGTGATGTGCCCACACTTCATAGTTATGAGTGTAGAGTATGGGTATTCTGGTAGTGGATGCAATGTTGTTTGAGATGTTGATTGGGTTTGTTTGCGAATCATCGTGAGACATGGTGAGCTGCTAGAATCAAACCTGTAAACTTGAGATTAGGGTTTTATCTAAAACTTAGTTGCCGTCGAAACAAAGAAGACGACTTCTTATTTATACGATAAAAGCGGAAACCCTAACGAATTCTAAATACATAAGGAATGTGTATTGATCACACAGTCTCCTGCTCTGATACCAATTGTTAGAACGTAGTTATTTTAGGATCAATTGATTCTATGCATGCAAACAAATAAGAACGTAAACATAAACACGAATATGGATTAAATATGTTGAATGATTAATGCTTCAACACCTCAGAAGAGCTCGACTAAGAACTTCGACTGTAGAGGTGTTTTAGGGTTACAATTATCAAACGTAATAAAAGTTGTTCTAATATAATGCACACATGGATGGACAGGCCCAATCCGGATATAATACAAAAAGCCCAGGACACAACACAATAAGCCCTAAAAGTTATCAATAATAAATTGACATATACTTGAAGATGTCCCCCTGTGGCGATTTTAGTTGTATCGAATTCGAAACTAACTGTATCGGGGTAGGATGTCCCCTTGTGGCGATTTTAGTATGATCCCAAGGCATGCTCCTCTTTTGTTGGATGCTCCATCCGTGAAGAGCGTCCATTTTCCCTTGTTTTCTTCTTCTAGAAGTTTTCAAGTTTCCATTTCCACTTTGGCTTGTAGATCATCAGTAAAGTTAGCCACAAATTCTGCTAGTGCTTGTGACTTTATTGCGGATTTTCGATCATACTTAATGTCATATGTACTAAGATTCACCGGCCACTTAGCCATAATTCATGACATTTCTGGTTTTCTCATAACATTCTTAATATGATACTTAGTTTCTACATGTATGGTATGAGTCTCAAAATAATGTCTTAACTTAGTAGAAGTTGTAACTAGTGCAAGTATTAGTTTTTCAAGTTCAGGATACCTAGTCTCAGTGTCTAGGAAACTTTTAATTATGTAGTAAATAGGATGTTGATCCATGTCAAGATCCTTGGGCAGAACTGCACTTACAACATTTGATACTGAAAGTTATAGGAGGAGTGACTCTCAATCTAAAGGTTTCACTAATAGGGGTGTTGAACTTAAGTATTTTTTTTTAAGTTCTCGGATGGCGTTTTGATGCTCCTTGTCATAGAAAGGCTTGCACCTTTATGAGGATCATGAAATAAATTTGTTTAGAGTTGCATTCTTCCAGTCATCCTCTAGATATATTTGGTCAAAGTTGGGGATCTTAGATCAATTATGGAATTTATTTGTTCAGGACTCGCTTCTACCCCGTTCATGGTGACCATATAACCAAGGAATTTTCCTTCCTTCATTCCAAAGTGATATTTGGATGGATTCAGCTTCATGTTGTATTTATCTAGTATATTGAATGCATCTTGAAGATCCTTGAGGTGATCCTTAAATCTTTTAGACTTGAGCACCATGTCATCAATGTAGACTTCCATAGTGTCCCCTAATTTGTCCTTGAACATTCGATTCACCGATCTTTGGTATGTTGCTCATGTATTTTTAATACCAAAAGGCATAAAAATATAGCAATATATATACATGTATGGTTTATGAAGGTGGTATCTTCTTGCTTGGATGGTTCCATCTGAATTTGTTGGAATCTGGCTGAAGCGTCCATGAATGTTAGTAGCTTGTGCCCCGTCATGGCGTCTATCATTGAGTCTATATGTGGTAAAGGGAAAGGATCATTGGGGAAAGCCTTGTTGAGATCTACGTAATCTACACACACTCTTCATTTTCCATTCTTCTTTTGAACCACCACCACGTTGGCTAGCCATCTTAGGAATTTCACCTCTTTAATCATCCTTGTCTTAAGAAGTTTGTCAAATTCTTGAATTATTTGGTTTCTCTCGGGTGTGTATTTCCTTCTTTTATGATGTACAATCCTAAAATAGGGATCTGTATTGAGTTTATGAGTTATAATTTCTTTATCTATACCTATCATATCCTCATGCTTCCAAGCGAATGTTTTGTTATGTCTTTTAAGAGCTTTATTAGGCCATGTTCGAATTGTTCTGGTATTGAGGATCCTATGAAGACTTTAGCTTTAGGATCCTCAAGGTTTAAGGGCACTTCCTTTGTGTCTTGCTCTCTTTTATCTAGCATGTCTCGTGTCTTCTACTTCAATTGTTACACATGTTGTGGTACTGTTGAAGACTTTATCGATGTATTATAGCATTCTGTAGATTCTTATTGATCCCTGACGATCTTCAATGTCCCCTATGGGGTAGGCATCTTGATGTAGTGATGGTACGTTGATGGGACTACTTTCATGTCATGGATCCATGGTTTACCTAATATAACATTATAGGAAGACAAAACATCAATAACACAAAAATGTTGCATCGAATTTACCCCCTCAATGTGGATGGGTAGCTTGATTTCTCCAATAGTGTGCTTCGTTTCACCACTGGATCCTATTAGAACCGTTGATCTTTTGATTATTTTGGATTATGGGATGTTCATCCTGGTTAGAGCATATAAAAGTATGATGCTCACAAAGGATCCTCCATCCACCAGGATCCTTCTGATGAGTGGTTGGTGATATATAGCGTAATCACCAATCCATCGTGGTGAGGATCCTGGATGTTTTCTCTATCCTGTTCGTCAAATATGATCTCCTTGTTTTTCGTTATTGACGTGTTCTTTCATGGTCTTTCTTCCCTTTCTGTATTGGATACTTTGGCATGCCTTTTATCTGTAGAATAAGAAGTTCCACAGATGCCACATCCTACGACAATAACATTGATTACCTTGGTGTCCGAGGCAGGGGATCCTGGCTTTTCCAGGATCTTCGCATGGTCTTTCTCTTTTTCCTTGGATCTTTCTTTTCTCCTTCCTAGGATCTCTTTAAGATATCCCTTGCTTAGGAGATAACTAATCTCCTTCCTAAGGGATATGAAATCCTCAGTGTTGTGACCGAAATCCTCTTGATATGCACACCACTTGGATTAGTCCTTCCAGTCGTTTGACTTCTCTCACTTTTTTGTCTCTCTCGCTTTGTCACCAAGATCCTACATCGTGAATTAGGTTTAGAATATGGTTTCGACTTATAGGATCTTTGGGCCGATGATTCGGCCTTCCTATTAGGGTTGTCATGGGGATTTGGTGTGTTGGCTCTCTCTTGTATTTCGTTGTCCTCTTCCAATCTAATGAATTTTAGTGCTTTGTTCCTGACTTCATTCATTCATTTACATGGAGTCATCACAAGGTCTTTTTAAAATATAGAATCCTTATTTAGGCCCATCTTAAATGCCTACATGATGGTGGCATGTCGATTTTTGGTATGTTTAGTCCTTCCCTGCCAAACATGCGTACAAAATCCCTTAAGGATTCTTTGGGATCCTGGACCACCATGTATAGATAACTAGTGATCCTTTCGAGTATTTTGTTTCAAGAAAAATGATTATTGAAAAGATTAACTAAGTGAGCAAAATAGGTAATAGAGTAGGGAGGAACATTAAGAAGCCATTTTAAGGTTGATCCTATAAGAGTCAATCCGAAGCCCTTGCATAAACAGGCTTAATTTAAGTGTGACGGAATGGGAATGCTTTCCATTCTCTCTCGATATTGTGCAATATGTTCTTCAGGATCCGTGGTTCCATCGTAAGGCTTCATACTAGGAGGTTGGAAGCGCTTTGGAACTTCGGGATCGACTATTGAGGGGATAAATCTTAAGATCCTATGACTGGTGGGGGATGCCTCCGATATAGGTTGGACCACCCCTGTTACGCTTGAGATCATCTGTCTTAGTTATTGTAGTTTTTTTGGCCATGATTGGACTTATTCCTGAATCAAGATCCAAAGAGTTAGATTAGTAGTGTTACTATTTAAGAAGGTACCAATATTTATGTTATTAGGGGTATTGAAGGTTTCATTAAGATCCTGGGTCGTAGGAGTTTGGATGTTTAGGATCGCTCCCCCTGGGTTAGCAATGGATGTCAGAGTTGTTGATTCTAGACGTTTCCTTAGGGATCTCGTATTGTAAAAATTTAGGATCCTTGGTTGTAGGATTAAGGGTGTCGCCTCTTGTGGTTTCTGGATCTCCGCCCTTATCCTTTCCACTTCCTTAAACAATGTTCTATTGTCTTCCTGTTGGTCAGCCACCTGTTACGTCAACATCTTCATCATGGAGAATAGTTCGTTATTAGAGACCAAGACAGGAGGATCTTGGGATCCCAAGGATTCTGGAACAACTGGAAGGGTGTTCTTCTTTGTCAGATCAGAAGCTTTCCTTTCACCAGGGAGTCCACTGGGAGGGGGTGGAAGATTTTTTGAAGGAATAGAAGAAATAGAGGAGGAAGAAAGGATCGGTTGTGTAGACATGATTTTCGATAAATATGAACACCACGGACCCACGGTTGGCACAATATTGTTTTGGTCAAAAACCGATCAAGTGTTATTTAACCAAAGTGAATGAGAGGCTGTGGTATTATAGGTGAAGTAAGTATTGAATTGAGAACAAAAACAATTAAGTAGTTTACAAAGAAAGCCCTTGACCCTTGTTAGGATCTCCGACAAAAAACCTTGGAAGGTGATAATAATCACCCGACTTGTTTAATTGTATTGATTGAAATGTGAGTTTCAGAAATGGAGGTAAGTATATGAGTACAAATGTTGTAGTAAGTTTAGTTGTATGTAGTGTGCATTGTACATGTGTATTTATATTCTAGTCTAAGTAACTAAAAATCTGATATTCCCGAGATCCTCTTGAATAAGTATCAACACGTTGGTTTGACTTGGTATTTCTGGGTCTTAAGCCTGATGAAATCGTTTCCTCGTTGAGAACGAGTCTTGAGTTGACCATTTCTGCACATGTGAGAAATAAGTAAGAGATATAGCCATTAAATTTTGTTTAGAAAATAATAAAAATAATAACGATCAGGATCCTGGAATATGTTTCGAGATCCTCAGGTATCTTTGAGATTCGGGATCCTGGATAGGATCGAGGATCTTGAACCTAACTATATATATATATATATATATATATATATATATATATATATATATAGAGAGAGAGAGAGAGAGAGAGAGAGAGAGAGTACATACATAAAAGAAGACATATGTTATTTATTACATTTTAGCTATATATTTTTAAGGCAATTTTAGTAAGAAGGACATCAAGAACATCTCATGATTGCTCCACATAACTTTTTGTTGGGCTCATGATAGGAACAATTGCAGTACATTAACTACATCCTAAATATGATGGTAATATGTGGGTTAGCTTAGGATCTTTGAGTGGTATGTGTGTACGTCTTTTGTTTCTCTATTCAAAACCAGAAAAACCAAAATGGCTAAAGTAAGATAAAAAAACATGCCAAATATGGCATAAATGAAGTAAAATAACTAAAAGAAAAAAAATCAATAAACCTTAGCTGTAAATTACGGTGTGTTAACTGTACAAACATGTATAATTTATCACCTCGCACTTTAAATCTAATAACAGGAAGTACCAACAACACAATGTCCATGAAATTTTAGTCCTTATTTGAGGTTTTGTAAGGTTTTTGGTCCATGTCTCATGTAATATGATTATTGTTTTTGGGACCAAAATCATGAAACCAAATTGTGGTTTACTATCTTTTTCATAAGGAAAAGAAATTATGGATTGTAAAGGATAATTACCAATATAGTTATCACAGTACAACAAGTGAGAAGGCAAATGGGCTATAAGGGTTGCTAAACCTTTTTGAATGGTAAGGCTAATTCTTTTGAAGACTACATCCATAAATCTATGAATATAAGATTGCTATGCTTGGTCCACTGTACTCTATTGAGAAGTTCCACCATATCTTTTGCGAGGAACCAAACGTATCAAACACAAATGGTATGAACACATGTTGATTTTCCATACATGGTTTCTCATGTTTGTAACCTTGCATGAATCAGATTTTAAAGCAGTCTGTCCTGCCTTGAAACCCCCAACGTTCAAGCCCATGATAAGGGACATCTCTATAGGGTCTACACATGCATGTTTCCCTCCAACCCATCCAAAAATTAAAATGTCAGTTGGTCTAAGGGTTGACCTTCCTTCTGTCGGGTCAGTCAAGCATTTCACAGGTGCCTCTTTATTGGAAGAAACTCTAGCACGCTTAAATATGTCAAACAAAACATTCATAACCATACCGTGCTTTCATTTGAACAGCGGGGAGTTCTTTACAATGAACTACATGCTTTCAAAAAGAGTGCAAACATGCCTTGCGGCACACCATACATATCTCGTCAGTTGGGAATATTAGGATCATGAGTCAATATTTAAGGATAATACGATACTCCATAGGATACATATGTTGTCCAAACCCATATATAGGGATAACTATAAAAAAATCATGAGCATGTAGTACATGTAAACACTGGAAGACTACTTTCTACAGAGCCATCATGTCGAAATGCACCTCCATATATTGGACAATTTTATTAAAAATGACACCCGCTAGTGTATTCTGGGATTGAGATGGGGCGGTGTCCTTAGCAGTAAAACTACTAAGGTTAATGTCTGAAAACTTGTTACAAAGAGAAGACAAGGTACAAACATAATCAGAATTTGTACCGCATATGTTGTTATCTCGTAAGATGTGGTCTTGAAACACCCAAGATTGGTCCCTTAAGGCAACAAAATCATATGAGGTACCCTCTACTACCAAGTACAAACCCAAACTACCAAACCTAATGGGTAGGGAAACAATTCACCAGTGTATGTAGCCAAATAAAGGGTCACCACAAACTACAATGTCATTAGTCACCTCGTGCAAACCTTTGTCAAAGAACAATGCCACCTCTTTCATGTGAACATGTTGGAATGTCCTCAGCCCAAATAAAAGTTTAGCAATACCCATACAAGACTGAAGCAGAAGGAGATCACTCTGGGGGTCAGACAATTGTGGAAGAAGGTGCATCAAATTCATAGCATTTTGGATCGTTTTATAGCTAAGCTGCTAATGAAACTAGCATCTCTACTAATAGCTCCCTTAAGAAGTTTCACCCCCAGTGACGGCCTCCCACTTCCAACCAGTAATATCCCCTCACGAAGCTTCCTACCATCAAATGAGGGGTAAAAGAGCTCGGTTTTCTTGATATTCAACTGAAGGCCCAATTATGGACCAATCACCTTAATGTTGTCCAATGCTTTGGTCACCTCCTCTGAATCTCCAATAAGTGTGTCATCATCAAGGTACCATGCATGGAGAAAAATCTTGAAATTGTATCTAATATTATGCAAGAGCGGATACAGTACAAGGACATAGAGACATGGTCATAAGGGGTCTCCTTGTTGAACCCGTAGTGGATCAAATAAGGGTGTCCCCTATATACAACCTTGCTGCTTGACCATATAAGAATTTTACCCATAAGGATATAGAAGGGCACCTCAGTCTGATCTCATGAAGTAATGTGGATCTGTCCACAAGGTTAAAGGTATTAGAGAAGTCCATGGTAAGAATGGAAAGATACCCGTCATCATGGCACTCAATCAACACTTTGTTGGCGCTTTGCAATATGGCCTCATCGCCACCCGACCTGAACTTAAAATCCTTAAGATATTTGGGCATTTATTTACCAACACCTTTCAAAGTCAACTTGGAAACCAAACGTCTCCAAATAGTGCCTATTACAATAGGTTGTATTCCCTTGTCAGGTATTAAAAGTGGTGTAAGAGGAGCATAGGCAACAAATTCTGCCAAAATCGAAGGGCATCTTCCTGCAAGACATAGATTAACCATATATGTAATAGAATAAAGGAGGTCTTTGGATATATTTGAACCTTCTCCACATAGAACATCCAAAACTTGTTGATCTCTCAACACATCCCTCCCACACGAGTTTCCTTTAGGGAATAAATTAATGCTCCCAAGGACATTGTCAATATCCACTAAAAAGGGAGGTTCTAAAAATATGGTACTCAACATGGATGGTGGTGGCTTGTATGGATGATTATCCTCTAATGCCATCGTTGTATCATCCTCGCGTGGAGCAACCCTTGAGGAACATAATGCCTTCACTTCTCCTATGAAATGCCCATCTACAACCTTTTAGAGACATTGCCTAACATTGGTGTTACCCATTGTTCTTTCCTCTTGAATGTACTCTTTTTCCTTGTTGCTCCAGCCTTGCATTGTCAAAGAAGTTTTTAAAAAGCTTGGCTATACCGTCATCAATACCGCAAGTAGCTAAAGCGTTTAGGATATTACTTTTCTGTAAGGACTTCCTGTTCCCAGACCTACCTTCATGCCTATTCTTGGGCCTAAAAAACTGAAGAGTGTAGCTAGGAAGATTAACAATGTAACCTACGCTTCGATGGATCCGAGATGAGCAACCACCTTGGAAAGGGTTGCTTTCAAAGCCTGAGAGAAATCCATATGACATCTATGACAGATGCTTTTGACTGTGGTGATAGGAAGCTTTAAAACACGATCAAGGAATTAAGTAATGAGCATCCAACACCAACCCCTCATTGAGGTTAGCCACCGGTTCTTTGGGTGGTGGCTTTTTAATACCAACAATATGTTTGCTCATCTCATCAACCCTGCCAATAAATTTAACGAGACCATCTGAGTGGTGACACGAGCGACTAAGGGTATGTAGACTCATGCCATTCCCGCATATCCATTGACCAAACACCTTCAATGTTGCTGCCACTAACATTAAAAATCTATGGTTTGAAGAAATAGCCTCCCACAACATATCTCTACACTCATCAGTAGGGAGGTCCAAGCTCTTGAGATGAGAAATCATATGATAAATCCCCTTACATCCTACTTCACCATTCAGCCAACAAAGAAACCCCTGAAAAGGACACAAACAAGTTCAGCTCGTACATGTATGACAAGGCGCCATAAACATGCGAATAAAGCTTATTCCCAAATAAATTAATTAAATTAAATATATAAAGTCTTCACTTCGTGTGACTCTTGTAAACTTGCTCATAACGCCCCTTAGGACCCTCAGCTGTTGTTATAACAAAACATTATGATGACAAGACAAAGTTATAGCATTAAAGATTGGCGCATATGAGCGACAAGGGTATGTTAATCTTGATTAAATTGGTTGAGTTCTATGAAGCTTGTGTTAAAGGAAAGCAACGTGTGGTGAAGTTCAATTTTGATCAACACATAAACAACAAAGTCCTCTAATATATTTACACAGATTTATTAGGTCATTCTCTAGTGAAATCTTATGGTGGTAGCATGATCTTGGACCTTCCCAAAATTTTATCATGTTGTTTAGATTTATTACAGGTATGTTGTGTATCGAACTGAATACCAAATTGAAAGTGTGCATCCTTTGTTGCCTCCCTTTGATTGGCAAATACATACCTCAATTATAGTTGTTTTAACCCCTATGTAATCAAATAAATTATGTTTGTATTTAGAATTATGAATTATAATCATTTATTATCGTTTCTTCTTAATACATACCACAAGTAACAAAAAAAATACAAATTAGAAATACGATACATGTTCAAGAATATTTCAAGCGATTTTGTGTGAAAAGCCGAACCCATCACTTTGCATTATGTATTCCTCCTTAGACGCCTCCAATATATCATCTTCATGTCATTCGAAAATGCATTTTTCGATTTGTGATAAATGTTTACGAAAATCTTTACCTTTATTCTTAATTCCTCTATTTTTTTTACTTCTTTGTTTATTTAATGGGTTCTACGACCTAATTCATTGTGAAAAATATATTTCAAGCAGATCCAAAGGGATCCTACAGGAAAATGTGGGGGATCGATGGCGATACTATCATCCGTAATCTTATTACAATAATGTATGAGTGTGGTATCCTCCTCTGTAGTCCATGAAAGTGGTACATTTGTTGCCATTTTCTGATCTCCTCCCATGAACTTCATTAATATTGTAGTGACCCAATGTTTTTCCATTAACAATGTTAGTCTTCCGTTACTCGAATATTTTTTCTTGTAAAATGATTTTGATTTTATGGTAATAAATTAAATAAAACGGTGTTAATTAGTATCTAAAAGAATCAATCGATATTTAAAAGGTACATAGATTAATTAAATGGTTTTGTGGGTATATATAATTCATTTGAAAAGCATAAATGATGTTGAGGGGGGATAAAGTGACATTAAAGAAACTTAAAATCATAGCTTCTCTAGGGTTACGGTTTAAAGTGTGAAAAGACGTAAATGGAGGGAACAAATAGCAAAATCTGCAAAAAAAAAAAAAAAAGACTCTTAATCAACCTAGGGGTGTTTGGAAAAAGAATCTTATTGTTTATTAACTTATAGTTTATTAACTTATAAGATAATAAGTTAGATGGAGGTAACTTATGAAAAAATGGTTTATTAGCGGTTTGCCACCGTTATTGCTTATTAACTTATTCATAGGTTGTTGTTTTGTTATTCGTTGATCAGCGGCAAGAAAGAAAAAAATGAGCAAGGGAAGGGGTCATAAGGAATTTAGGAAAGAAACATGCTTGGATGTTGACTTCATTGGTGTCGCATAAGGGTAGGAAACAAATCCCAAACATGGTAAAACTTTTGATTTAATATTTCTTATGTGTTTAAGATGCAATTGATAGATTTTAACAATCAATCCACCACCCTATACCATCGGAAAACCATTACCGTCCCACCATGTGCTTGTGGTTGGATTTTGAACTGATTCCCAACTTTAAGAGTTTGTTTTTTTTGGTCAATTCACGTCATGTTAATGTTTTCTTATGTTTGAAGGGTTAAAGACCATAAGGATGGATGTGTTGCATGTTGGTGTGGGTTTTTGTCATGGAATTCATCTTGAGTAACCTTGATTGTTTCTTCTTTTGATTCAATCGTTTATAGCCATTGATGAAAGTTGTTAGACCTTAACAATGTCAAGAAATATACTCCTAAGAGTATATAATCAACACATAAGTATTTTCATAAGTATGTGTATGTATTTGTAGAAAAGAGTAAACAAATATCTCATTGTATCCATGTGTATTGTGAATGTTATGTGTGTTTGAACCTATAAGAAGTTGGGTGAACATAACCAAGAATGAAAAGATGTAAAATACACATTTGAGTCTCATTTAGACAATTTTCTATAGTCTTTGATAGGTTAAACCAAACCCTAAAGCCTAAGATGACCTTTTGATTCAAAATCATATATGGATAGATTCGTTGAACTGTCTTGCATGGGCTATAGAGGTCATTTTGTTTCGAATTAGACAAAATCACTCTAGGAAAAAAGTTGTGAGAAATCGGGTCTAGTTTCCATAAACTCTGATATCACCCCATTTGGATTTGTAGATTCTGTTTTACGCTCAAAACACTGAGCGGGGGTCAAACTGGGGAAATTCAAAAAACTCTAATGTGAAGGAGCATAGACCTAATTGTTGTTGGATTAGTGTCTAAGTCCATAATTATTTTGGTATGTACTTGACCCGATGGTGCATGGTCCTTTTGGGTTGCCTTCACCAAAGCAATTTCATAGGATGAATTATGGAGAGAAATGATTAATTATGATTTATTAATATATTATGAGAATAATATATTAAAGGAGAAATCATATTGTTTAATTAATATTAGTCAAGAATTAATAAGAATTAAGTTTATGGCTAAAAGACATTAATTAAACTTAAGGGACTAGAACTGTCAATTGTGTGATAGTTGAATATTGGGCTAATGAACTCCATATTAGAGGGGTGGACGAATTCTATGGGGAAACCCATTAGAAATCGTCCTAGGCCTCTAAGGAGGGAGTCTATGGGTTGCTTAGGGCCTAAGCATCCAAATTAGGATTTCCTTGTTAGATAACCCTAATAGCCTCACTATTTAAAGGACCCTTGAGACTCAAAAACGTGGTGAACTTATTCCTTTGGATTTCCACACGTTTTGGGCAGCCTCCCATCTCCTTATTCTTCATTCTCTTGCTCTTGGTGTTTGTGAACCATTAGAGGAGTGACATTTGTGACTCTAAGCTTTCTAAAGTCATTACAAGGAGGATTTGAGATTGTTATTGCTACATAACAATCAAGGTAAGATCTAAACCCCATTCATAAGTTAATTTGATTAATTGTATGCTAGAACTAGGGTTTAAAGTCTTGGATGAATTGCATGTACAATAGAGAAACCTAGATCCAAGCATTAGGGTTTGCATGAGCACATAGGATGTTCTTATGGCTAAAACCCATCAGTGGTATCAGAGCCTTGATTGGTTTCTATTGTATTGATGCTTATTTGATCGAAATTATCACTGAAAATCGAAATTTTTTGCTTCTGAGTGTTTGACTCGCCGAGTCACTTGGTGAACTCGCCGAATCAGCTGTACTCGACGAGTCCAAGTCCAGACTCGACGAGTCAAAGGGTCTGACAGCTCGTTTTCGCAATTTTCTTCCTGTTTTGGCTTTGGATAATTACCATAAACATGTTTTTGTAATAAAATCTGACTTTTATCAATATTTGGTGATTATCCTTACCAAAATAGAAGATAATTGTCAAATTTTAGATAATCATTTTTTATTAGATAAAGTTTGATTATATGTAATTTAGATTTGAATTATCTTGTGAAAAAGTTTCAATTTTCCCCCTTTAGGTTTTATAGTTTAAATTTGAACTTAAAAGTTTTGTTTTTGAAATTTAAATGAGTTAAACCCTAATGTTTTGAAATGTTTCAAAACTTTTCCTCAAGTTTTGGAATTTAAAAGTTGATTAAAAGTTTAATTTAGAAATGTTAAATTCTAAAACCCTAGTATAGTTTTGAAAAGTTCAAATCACACCCTTATGGTTTTATTAATTAATTAAAATGTATAATTACAAGAGATTTAATAAATCCATAAAGTTTTGGTTTACGATTTAATTAAATTAAAAGTATAATCATTAAATTTGACCACCTAGTATTTTAAAAGTGTAAAATACACCCTATACTATATATAACATTAAAAGTCTAATATTATATGTATGAGTAAAAGTCAGTCTTACCGTTAGTAGGCCTCATTCACGAAGCTGGTCTATAAGGGGTGTTTAAGGAAATTGTCTATAAAATGGCGATTGAATGGGTATCCACTCTTACTCACCGCACTCTTGACTAGTGGAGGGTCGTTAGCCGAACGGGTAGGATAGGACATAAACTTTCCATTATAAGTATAATGAAGTACAAAGGTAACTAAATGCTTTTACAAAATTCCCAATCTTAGTTACTTTAGGCAAAAGTGAATTGATGCAATTCCATGAAATTACACTTTGTACCTTTGCGAAGACGTTATTGGAGCGTGTGTGGTTAACCGGCACACTAAATGGTTCTAAGCAAAGGTAGCAAAGGGTGACTCAATGTTTGTCATAGTTCGTTGGAGCGTGTGTGGTTAACCGACACATCGAATATGTGACTGTAACATGTGGGGGGCACCATGTAAGTTTGCATGGTTATTCACACCCGCTTTGTGATTCTCGGTATCCCAATCACAAACTAGAGGGGCATATCGAGATTTAAACATGCCATTGAAATGTTCAATGAATCTCAAAAGATCTAGGAATTTTCCATAGATTTAAAACTTAAATTTCTTTTTCGTTTTTCATGGTGGAAATTGGTAAATCGTCATTTACCTACCTTCAAATATTCTGCAACTAGATTACGACATCCCTTTTCTAGGTTGTAGTGTATTGTGTTGGATCCTATCCTCGATGTTTCATTTGGGTGTCACATCGAGGATTCTAATCAACTAACTTGAATTTGTTTTCTCCCGTTTTGTAGATGTCAAAGTATGACAACTATGGTATTCCCAAATCCCGTGGAACAAGCTTTCCACATGAAGATGATATTCCACGATTCGATCGAGGAACAAGAGATCATGCTTCACTTCCTCCACCTCCTCCAATTATTCTCCCGAACCCACAAGTTCGAAGGCTTGAAAAGTTCAAGCTCACTCAAGCCCTTTTGGCAAGTAAACATGAAGAAGGAAAGTCGGTGTATGCACACATCCTAGAGATGAAGTCACACATTGATAGGTTAAGAATGTTGGGATCCGTTGTCTGTGAGGAGATGGTTATTGATTGGGATCTTCAGTCACTTCCTAACTCATATAGTGAGTTCGTAAGAAAGCACTATATGATGAACCACGACGTGACCCTTATAGATCTCACCGACACGCTTATTACTACTGAATCAGCAATGATTTGGCGCACTGGAATAGCAAAGTTGATTGGTGAATCTGCCTTCCAGACCTCTATGGATATAGGCAATGGCAACGAAAGACATGCGATGATCAAAAAGTTTAATCATAAGAGAAAGGCAAAGTCTGAAGTAGTTCCATGTGCTGTTCCAAAAAGAGTCAATTTGTTTTTATTGCCAAGAGAAGGGGCATTGGAGATGAAGCTGCCCTATTTACCTAAGAGATCTAAGAGATGGGAGAGTCAAAATGTATGGCTCTGCTTTAGGTAAAATCCATTAACTAACTCTTTTAAGTTTGTATTCTAGATTCTTAATACATGATGTGATAATATTACAATTGATGTTTTATAGGATCAAAGAAAAGGAGAGGAAGCTTAAGGGAAGAAGTGAGCGGAATCTAATCGTGAAGAAATGGATTTCGATCGCATTGCTTGAAGATTGGATTCTTGAGCTACTACTTAGAGTTAGAAAAGATTGCTAAGAAATATGTATTAACATAGTTTTTTCGATGAGTTGCATTGTAAGGACAAATTTTTCCGCAATAAAATAAAATTTTGTTTTGTATTATTTATTTATCCTTACAATGGCATGCATGAAAAATTAATGTTTGAAGATTTCTATTATTAGCAATAATGGATTTGATTCTTAATTATGTTATTTCTGGAAATGTCAAGAATTTACCAAATAGGGAGAGTTTCTCATCGTCCAAGTTTCAATTGGACAGAAACTTGGAATCATGCAACGTGTATGATGAATGAAAAACTTTCACATTTCGAAATTAGACTAATTTGTTGACAAAGTGTCAAGTGAAGGACTAAGAGATCGAGTACACAAAGTTGTGTGTTGATCAAGTCCACCACAAGAGTAACAAAGATATTCGTCATGATTTACTAAAAGTTTTAGTAAATATGATTATACTTATAAGATTAAGTGTAATTCTGAATTGATTAAAAGAGTTTAAATCAATAGCAGAACGAATAAGAAGAATCAAGTAGGTAGAAAGATAAAAGTTTCTCTATTCTAAGAAGAAGGGAGAGTACCTTTTATTATGTTTTACGATAGGTCTTAATGATTAAGAACCATATCTCAATTGATCCTCTAAGTGAGTCTTAGTACAATTGTATGTCTGAGAAGAGGATTCAAGAATTAAAGAAATGGTTAAATCAAGAAGTCAATCATACTTCGTTCCAAAACAAGTCTTAGAGTTAAGATTGTGCCATTGAGTGGCAAGTTCTAAGAAGGTTTATAATATTAATCAAATGTAGAATTTGGAAAAAGGTTTTTTTTATTCTTGCACATTTGAAATTGGTAAGTTGTGATGTCTTGGATTAGACAAAGACCAACGAGGACCAATTTTGTGAAGTGTTTTGTCTTGATAAAAGCTACAATAACTCTTGAATATTTGTTTATCAAGAAATGTTTATTGACAAGAGAATCTTATATGTCAAGGAGTCAGTGGGAGTTTTAATGGTCTTGAAAGGGTTCAAGAACAAATCAAAATAAACCTTATCGAACATCACTAACACACGACTTGAGGTTTACAACCTATCGTGTTGACACTATCTTGTTTCTATGCCGTTCCAGTCGAGTTAATTATGCATATGAGTTCTATAAGTTCTTATTTGAACACATAAAAGGCAAGCACCTTGATCAATGAAAAGTACATTGATAGGAAAGGGTAAGCTGCTTAACTACTTGGAAGACATGGTGAGCACTCATGTTACCATAAGGAAAGAAATCAAGATTGAGAAGGTTCGGTCCATATGAGTTTGAATTTGTCGTAAACTTTGGTTTTGACAAATTCACATGGATAGGAACACATACACCATTAAAATCTAAGTGTCATAAGATTCCCTCCTTCATGAAAATGACTGTGAGGAAATGCTTTCACTAAGAGAGATTTTAAGAAGATAGTGATTGTGAAAATTGGATTCTCGAATTCGATTATTGTCACACCCCAAAACGAAGAACGGCGGAAACGTTCTGGGGCGGAGGACGTCATGTACAGTATCACAACAATGAAAAGTAGTAAACAAGCAACAACATCATCCATTGCATTAATAATATAATTTTAATACAAGTGTGTTCTGTCAAATTATAATAGATACTAAAGTATAAATAAAATGAAAGATGAGTCTTGAACGAGCTCCATCTTCTCTAAACCTTGCATCGGTACTTGTCTATGGATGACCCGAGGATACAAGTTATTTTGAAAGAGAGTATCAGCTTTAAAGCTGGTGAGACCATAAGTATTTTAGTGTCTTAATTTGTATGTATATGAACTGTAAGTATTGAAAATGTATAGGTAGAACAAATGGAAACGTTTGAAAAACCCTAGAAATCCCTATGATTCCTACTACTATAAAAGGGAGTCTTCTACCAAGACCTAACTGTTCTGAATGTAGTCTTCTACCAAGACCTAACTGTTCTGAATGTAGTCTTCTACCAAGACCTAACTACTCTGAATGTAGTCTTCTACCAAGACCTAACTGACTCATTGTATGATATCGCGTTCTAGTAATAGTTCTAGTATCTTCCTAAACTACCCATATGGTAGTTTACTAGTAATCTAACTTGTACGTATGGACATTGATGTATACCCTTGCTACCCAAGGGCATGGGATGAACTGGAAGGGCCTTTATGACTATATATGTACACATGTTATATAACTAATATTTAAACGACCTTCGGACGAGTACCCGATATCCCACCAGACCGCATCTCAAGCACTAAAAGGAAATAGGGTGGATAGCTTTCCTAAGTCTTTTAAACATTTCTTATATAACTATACATATAGAGGCATGCAATTTATAATATAAAAGCATAAAATAAGTTTTGTAAAACCTTTGAACATAATTATTATCTAAGAAAAGATCGACTTGATGTCAATCTATAAAACGGTTTGAAGGCATGGGTTTGATAAAACAGTTTAAGTATAAGGAAACATTTGTTTGAAACACAATTGTAAATGAGTTTGAATGGAAACATACAGAGTAAAATGTACATTTTAATAAGGAGTTTTAAACATAATAAGTGTTTACGATAAACATTTGAAGGGAAATTGTTTGGTAAAACGGCTAATTAGTAGCCAATCATTTGAATGCTGCTTATTAATCACATGTGATTGATATAATAATTAGCATAATTCTACTTGTATCCCCCCAATAAAACATTTAAAAACATTTAAAACATTGATTAAAGGAGTATGAACTCACTTGTGGTGAGTGGATTGGATTGAAGTGTCGGGTACGGTGCTAGGTGACAAATGAAGACTTGTACACACGCACGAGCCTAGTTATCATATAATGAACATATATATAACTTAATTAGCCAATTTATAACTAATAAATTAAGTTGGGACACCCTAGAACATGAAAACACTTCGTTTCAAGTTTAAAGATCACAAGGATTGCATCCGAGTGTTGGTAGGGCAAAACTAGTGTGTTTGGAGTCCAAGGGTAAACTCCCTTGGGATTTACGGTTTTGATGGTCATGACTCAAAGCGTTTACGGCATTAAACTCTAGAGTTTACGGTCGTAAACTCTAGTCCTAATGACTAGGTGTTGTTTTGTGGTTTAGCAAGCCTTTTGAAGCAATTCTACTAAGTGGTTTGGCCTTTGGAAGGGACTAGGACCTCAAAAACACTCCTTGGAGGAGTTTGCGGTCTCATGGACTTTTCCCTATGGGTTTAATACCGTAAAACCTCATGAGTAAGGGTATAGCCATATTTTCAAGCCCTTAACACAAATTGGTAAGTGTATGAGCTAGTTTCTAAGCCTAAGGAAGAAAATTGACCAACTTAAACCCACTTTAGGGGGTTTACGGTTTTGGGAGATCCTCAAACCGTAAACACCTATGATTGTTGGTTTTTGATGTTTTTCAAGGCTTAAACACAATAAGGAAGGGTTTAAACATGTCAAGGATGGTTTAAACATCAAACTAGGGCTTAGATAAGGACTTAGGCACACTTTGGTGCCCTTTATGGTGTTTACAGCCCAAGCATCTCCTTGGACTGTGAACACCTCTAGTATTGTGTTCTAGACAAAATTTCTTGTTGTTCTAATGTAATACTAGCTTAAAATCACTCAAGGATGGAAGTACTTACTATTAGAAGGCTTGATTTGAGCTAAAAGGCCAAGAACACTTAGTGTGTGTTCTTGGTGTTCTTGGTGTTCTTGGTGTTTTGGAAATCTAGTCAAAATACACATATGAGTGGATGATTAGATGTATAAACACTAGATTAAGTGTTTTACTAACTTAAAATGGTTAGAACACTTACAAGATTGAAGGTTTGGAATTTAATCTAGGATGATACTTGAGAGAGTTCTTGGAGTTTACCCTTTTGTGAACTTGGGGAGTAAACACAAATGACTAACTTTTGGGGAGTAAACTCATACATAGGTATGAGTTTACGGTTTTTGGGTGAATTTTCAACCCAAACATAAAAGTTTGGTCGGGAATTTCTAAGACGCGAGGTGTTTGCGGTTTTTTTAAAATTCAAAACCCGAGACGGCACTTTCTTTCACCCGTTCGTTTAAAAATAATATTAAAATAATCAAACAAACTTTAAATTTCTTAAAAGTAAGAAATGATGACATTGACTTATGATACGAAGTGGTTGACTTTTAGGGTTTGACTGAAGGAAATTTCGGGTTGTCACATCATCCCCCTGTTAAAGGGAATTTCGTCCCGAAATTAGAATTTAGATAAGGAAGTAGGCATGAATGATCGAGTCGAGAGGAGGAAACTTCCTAATCGATTGGTTCTAGCGCTCCTATGTGAAATCGGGTCCTCGGTTGGTATCCCAACAAACCTTCACTAAATGGCGACAACGTTGCTTCGTCCGCTTGACCTCTCGGTCGAGGGTCACTATGATTCTAATACAAAGGCGAGGATTTCGTCGAGTGGACTTACAAGAGTCCTAACGGAAACGTAAGGTTTCACGATCGAGACGTGAAGAGTAGAATGTACGTTACTAAGTTTGCGGAGTGGATCTATTCTGCGAGATACAGGGCCGATTCTGGTAAGAATCTCGGAGATCCTATCTATCTTGGATTTAGCTTTCCACGCGATACAAAGTGTATTCAGCCATTCCCAGAGTGAGTTTTCCCTAAATAATTTGGTCTCTCACTTGGAACATCCAAGGGTTCTTTCTCTTGCTAAACTTCCAAGTCAAGGGCCACCCCTTGCTGGGTCAAAGTCGAAAGGGTTTATGTAATTTGCGAGGAGTTCTGAATGAACTATGACAGTAGGTATGTAAGACCTAGAATTTGGCAAATTTCTGTCGGCGTCTCTGGTGTCGAAAAATTTTCAACGGTTTTGACAAATTGTAAGAGTACTCAAAATTTCCCACATCACTAACAGTGTGTCATAGAAATTTGACTCTTCAATTTCAAAACTCGTGCCTAGAGAACTTCGCGAAAAGTACCTCTGAAGGTAATGTTTCCATGGGTTTCTTCTTACTACGAGGGTAGATAAGTAAGTCATTACATGGAGAAATGACGAATTGATCCAAGTAAGAAAGATGTACTCTACTCATTTAGCTCACGAAAACTATGGGCGTATTGGTCCTATCCAAAGGGTATCACTACGGACTCGAAGTGTCCACATCGAGTGCGGAAGGTAGTCTTCGAGACATCCTTCCCTAACATTCGAACTGGTGATATTCGGATCTTAGATATATTTATGAAAGTAATTCTTTCCTTGCGTTTGCTCAACCAATTCATCTATGCGAGGCAGAGACAACGATTCTAATGGAAAATCTTGACGGAGTCCTCGATATATGAGGTACATACGATACAATCCTTCGATCTCTGGAAGAATATGATCGGGGTTCTCCAGGGTGAGAAGCCTAGTCTTCTAATTCTATCTCTGTGTAGTTCGCTAAGTTGCCCGGGCTGTTCTTGTGTCTGTAGGTGTTCAGACTGTAGGGCGATCTGTTTACGGGAGTCGTACTGGGTTTTAGGTTTGTTCACATGAGGATGTGATTACCCATAGTCTTGGGCAGTTCTCCGTCCTGAAGTTCGTTTTAGAATCCATACATGGTTCAACAATCACAATCTCGTGTATACGAGTCGTATATAATTAAGATTGAAAAGATAGTCGAATAACTTATTCTTCTTTAATCTCACATCCTATGGAGGAAAAAGAAGTTAAAGCAGAATCATCAATTCTAAACCTGTAGAACCTTGATTATATATCGCCCCTATGTATATATTCTTTAGCGATAGATCAACCGTATGGATCTTTGGATTTAACTTGACGTATTGTACGAGTGGTACTTCGGGGATTTCTTCGGAAAAAGAAAAGAACTAGGAGGTACTCCATGCATGAGTACTTCGGTGTTCTGATATGACGGCTTCGCTAAAACGACGTTTACTGACAAAGAGATGTACGTATGAAGCTGTTTTTGTGAGGATCAAATTGAATCGAGTCGTATGATAATGTCGAAATCATAAGGAAACTTAAAGATATTAGATTTGAACATAACGCGTTACAGACCAAACATAATTGTGCAACCATCAATAGAGTTTCAGTATCATAGGCTAATTACAAGACTATTGCTGCGAACAGGGTATACTACAAAAGACAAGTATACGCAGCATGAGCATCCCTATACAGACAGGATCTCGCGAAAGGTAAGACTCTAGTTGCACTAGTTTCGGATAGTTTATAAGTCTGTTACAACCAAACGCCTAAATTACATTAACGCGGGTTCCGGAGCAGGTTCTCCCGCAGCTGTGATCCTGAGAATCTTCCCATCTGCACCAGAGTTCTTTGCTATAGGGCAATCCTTCTTGAAGTGCCCTATCTTACCGCATTGGTGGCATGACTGGCTAGTACTAGCTTTGGTGGCGGGAGTGCGATGCTTATCCAGTGTTATGTGGACACGAGTGCCTTCCTCATTACTCCACTTTGAAAATTGCTTCCTAAAGCGTTCTGCCGGAGTTGCCACTGGTGGCTGTGGCATGGCAAGTCTTTGGGCTCTCTTGCGCTCTCTTACAAGATTGAAGGTTTGGAATTTAATCTTGGATGATACTTGAGAGAGTTCTTGGAGTTTACTCTTTTGTGAACTTGGGGAGTAAGCACAAATGACTAATTTTTAGGGAGTAAACTCATACATAGGTATGAGTTTACGGTTTTTGGGTGAATTTTCAACCCAAGCATAAAAGTTTGGTCGGGAATTTCTAAGACGCGAGGTGTTTGTGGTTTTTTTAAAATTCAAAACCCGAGACGACACTTTCTTTCACCCGTTCATTTAAAAATAATATTAAAATAATCAAACGAACTTTAAATTTCTTAAAAATAAGAAATGATGACATTAACTTATGATACGAAGTGGTTGACTTTTAGGGTTTGACTGAAGGAAATTTCGGGTTGTCACAATTATGGTTACGGTATCCCTTTCCATGATTCGAATTGTGAGATTTGGCAATTAGTCTGAATTGTTTAGACACACATGTGAGCTATTTAAGGCAAAAATGTATAAGTTTGAGAAGCTTAGATAAAAGGATTATCAAAGCATTAGGTATTAGAAATATGAACTTAAGAAATTCAATAAGTATTGTTTTTCTGGAAGTTAAGCTATTTTCTGGATACATGTCAAAGCTAGTGGGAGCATAAGTGTTATGCTTATATGACAATAATCATCATGATAGTGGGAGCACAAATGTTGTGCTTGTATGATTATTAAGGTAAGTATTGAAAGTTAGCAATATTAATTATAGAAAACAAGATTTATACCTTGCAAAGTCATAATGATTGAAAAGTTGTTTTGCTATAATTAAGGGAGAGAATATTATGCTTCATTTCAAATATAAAGGCTTAGGTTGTGGAATGTTAATAAATTTAGTCAAGGATACATAGTGCGTTCTTAAATTTCGATTATGATCATGGCATCCCTCTTCATAGTTCGAATTGTGAGAACGTGACACATTAAATATTATGGCAGAAGATTGATAAAGTATCCTATCTTTATGTAAGACATTATGCATCGTGTCCCATACGCTTCGGGTATAGGATCGATTGCAAGGGTTATAATATTTAACCATTCTAAAATTTTCCAAATGTCTAGTGCATTTAGAGGGAAAAAGGACAAGAATCGGTTTTGACTAAGATAATTAAACAACTATCAAAGGACGATCCAAAGTTCGCCGAGGATTGGTCGCTTGTGAGTAGTTGGAAGTATAGTATTGGATGGACCATAACGACATTATTATGAATAGATAAGATTCTATTAAGAATGAGTTGTCATATTGAAAATATGGAAATGGTTCCATATTAGGAGTTGGATATTGAGAGTCTATGTCTAGATTAGAAAATTTTATGCAAAAGGATGTTCAAGGAATGTACTTTGAGTGAGAGACATCACGTCTATGGAATTGTATTGTAACAATCTCAGATAGAGGACTTTGTAATTTCATTGGCAATAGTCATTGTGACTTTTGTACTATGACATTATGAAAGGATCATTGCATAAAATGTTAGAATCTAGCATATTCTATAAGTGGTAAGAATTTGATATTCTTTCACTTGTGAAAAGGATTAGGAGTTGTGAAATGAGTATGATTGGAAATGTGTTCATTTGATCTATTTCACAAAGTAAGAACCGTAGGTAAACATTGTGTGCATGCTAAGAGCATGGGACAAGTATAGTAATAATTCAAGTAAGAAGTTGATTACCCGAAACAACAAATAATGAGTAATCAATATGGTGATAGATAAAAGGTGTTTTATTTATACTCAAAAGTTTGGGGCCATATGGGATTAGCATTATTCTTGTGTTTCACTTTGCATGTTTTGACTTCCTGAATAATTTAATTGGTTCAGAACAGTCAAATTATTCGAACGGGCCACAGTCGTTCATATGTTGGAAGTAGGTATGAATGAAGACTGTCGTGAATTGGTGTGTGGATTGT
This sequence comes from Lactuca serriola, assembly GCF_051521515.1. Taxonomy (NCBI): domain Eukaryota; kingdom Viridiplantae; phylum Streptophyta; class Magnoliopsida; order Asterales; family Asteraceae; genus Lactuca; species Lactuca serriola. The sequence continues at coordinate 274,051,918 of NC_136412.1, read as the reverse complement.
CTAAAGTGTATTAGACATAAGCAATTGTTTGCTGTAACATTCATGAGTGCTTATGAATATGATTTGAACATTGGATTAAACCCACGCTCACTTGGATCACTCCATGAATTGTATCACGAGTGATTGGTGAGATGATAACATCTTATATTCTTGAAACTGAGATGTGTGAGTTGTATCTTGCGAGTCGGTTGCACATTGATAATATGTAAACGCACCAGTAACTTAGTGTTATAAAACATATTGTTGTGTGTGATTCGGTGAGTGAGTGCAAGCGAGCATTGAGTCAAAGTTTATCCGTTCCTTTTATTCAAAGTAGGATAAAAGCGATATATGTGGGCCCCTCGATGATTTAGTGATGGCACCTAAGCGCTTGGCCAAGCCAGGACTAATTTGATGTGTTCAAATTGTAGTCTATTGTCAGTCATCATAAATCTGAATTCGGGAAATAGCACATAGACAGAGAGAATGATTTAGATCCATGTCTTAGTCTATACGATATCTAGAATGGAGGAATATATGATCCCTTATCTAAAGGACACGCGTATTTGATAAGACCAGAGTTAACAGCGGCTTTTGAAAGCTACGATTGCAGATCAGGATCTGAAGTCATACGCAGAATAGTTATTAGACTTATCCAAGTGGGAGACTATTGCATTAGTGTCTAAGTCCATAACTATTTTAGTATGTACTTGACCCAATGGTGCATGGTCCTTTTAGGTTGCCTTCACCAAAGCAACTTCATAGGATGAATTATAGAGATAAAGGATTAATTATGATTTATTAATATATTATGAGAATAATATATTAAAGGAGAAATCATATTGCTTAATTAATATTAGTCAAGAATTAATAAGAATTAAGTTTGTGGCTAAAAGACATTAATTAAACTTAAGGGACTAGAACTGTCAATTGTGTGATAGTTGAATATTGGGCTAATGGACTCCATATTAGAGGGGTGGACGAATTCTATGGGGAAACCCATTAGAAATCGTCCTAGGCCTCTAAGGAGGGAGTCCATGGGTTGCTTAGGGCCTAAGCATCCAAATTAGGGTTTCCTTGTTAGATAACCCTAATAGCCTCACTATTTAAAGGATCCTTGAGACTCAAAAACGTGGTGAACTTATTCCTTTGGGTTTCCACACGTTTTGGGCAGCCTCCTATCTCCTTATTCTTCATTCTCTTGCTCTTGGTGTTTGTGAACCATTAGAGGAGTAACATTTGTGACTCTAAGCTTTCTAAAGTCATTACAAGGAGGATTTGAGATTGTTATTGCTACATAACAATCAAGGTAAGATCTAAACCCCATTCATAAGTTAATTTGATTAATTTTATGCTAGAACTAGGGTTTAAAGTCTTGGATGAATTGCATGTACAATAGAGAAACATAGATCCAAGCATTAGGGTTTTCATGAGCACATAGGATGTTCTTATGGCTAAAACCCATCAATTGTAATATTAACAATATATTTGTGAAAGTAGTAAACCTGAAAACACTTAGTAATATGATTGTTTAGGGTACTTAGTAGTAGTGTTTGGAGGCTACCTATTTTTTTTTTTACTTTACTCCTAGCGGGATTTGAGGTGAGTTAATCCTTGTTGCAAAATCTAGTACATTGTTGGGAAAGTGTGTATGCTATATGTGTTTGATGGTTTGAAAGTATATTGTGGAAATATCACTTAGGGTGTATCACATGCTAGACGTTTTATGTGATAACATGGAGTGAATTATGTGGGTATGTTCATGCTAGTGTGATGATTATGGTTTGATTGTGATATTTGATGACTATGCATGCTATGTTACTAAAGATTTATTTGTTTGTGGTATAGTACAATCGCATGCTAGTGACGTAATATGCATTAATATGGTGTTGTATAAAATAGACATAGTTACATAGTGATGTATAGTGTCATATAATGATGTAATATGCTTTAGTATGGTGTTGATATAATATGCATGACTACATAGTGATACATAGTGTTGTATAGTTATCTAATATGCTTTAATAAAGCGCTTGATTAATTATGCATGATTACATATGGAAGAAAAGTGATGATTCGTGTGTGACCCTTATGTGTGCATTAAAAATAAATTAGTTTAATCTAGGTAAAACACTTAAAGGGGAGAGGGTAGTAACCTAAACTTAGGTGCGTACCCTATCGGATTTAGTGATGACCTACTAGGTTGAAAGAGTACCTAAATGAAAAGAGCTTTTAAACAAAGGCATAATTGAATGTTTTTTCTAGACAACTATTTCGATACATGGTCTCTCGAGGAGGGATTGGAGTGATGTTGGTGGGGTGCTGATGCCAGATCAAACATCATGTTTGAGTGGGGGTAAAGAAGATAGAAAATACTAATTATACCACTCTCGAACAACAAAACATAGTAATTATACATGCAACACCTAAGTAGCGAACACAACATATCGGTGGCAACGTTACGAGTGACAGTCGCGCCTCACTTAGTGCATTGGGTAGAACCGGTCATGTTATTAGTGAATGGGGTAATTTCTTTTGGGGTTAACAATGATATAGACCCATATTAGCAAAAAAATAATGCCATGGATTAAGAGAAGAAATAATGTGATGACTAATTTAAAATTATTAATTATAACGAATAATAACTATTAATAATTACTGCGAATATTATAAGTATTGATAAGGCGAAGATTAATAAATGTGATTAATGTGTTTGGTAGAAAACATGTTATGTGATGATAGTTTGATTGAGTGATGTGTATGAATATGTATTTTTCACCTTCATTGTACTTCTGATTGGCTCACTAAGCTGATGTTGGCACTTTGTCTTATTGTGTTTTGCCATGTTATGACTTGCAGTGATACATGTTGCTTAGGAGTGAGGCTTGGTGAGGTAGGGAACTTCTTTTGGATAGTTATGTTTTGTATGGTGATACCACTTGTACATGTCTTGTTGGTCATCATTGTGCTTTTGAATAAACATACTTAAATGGTTTTTTGTTTAGATGGTTTTTGACATGGCCGGTGACAAGGAGGGGCAAGAAGGGCTTGTGCACAGGGCCCATTATTTTTAGGGGCCCCCACAACAAAGATAGTCCAGTTTGTCACTTAGTCCACAAACGAGAAGGCAGCACTGATCGATTGCAGCAGAATAGATCGATCATCGATCATTCACGCTTCAGTGACAACATCGACTGGAGAGGCCCAGGGTTACTATGATTCTTTGAAGGATCAATTTATGCACTCCTATGGTCATGCTATTCTGCTTACTGCTAATCAGGTATGTAATCGATGAATTGATGTTATCCAAATCTTCAACTCATGTGTTAGATCCGTTTCTAATTGAATGTCGGAATTGGAATGTCGATTGCTAAGTTAAATTATCAGTTTGTAATTGAAATGTTGAATGTCGATTATCACTTATTAGTTTGTAATTGAATGTCACTTATCATTATAAGATACAAAAATCACTCAATTAGATGTTGATTATTAGTTTCTATTGAGCGCTCAATCTAATAATGTTGAATTGTTGATTGTTGATTTTTTGAAATCACCGCTCAATCTAATAATGTTGAATTTTTGATTGTTGATTTTTTGAAATCACCTAATCAATCATTCATGTATGATGTATCTATGTTATCAGATCAAATTATTGATTGTTGATTTGTTGAATTCTAGTTTTCTTTTTGTTCCTTTCACTGATCAAACAAGGTTATGGTTTAGGGTTAGAAAAAGATTTCAATAGAATGATAAGGTAGATCACAACTTAATCAACCCACATTTTATTCCATGTTGATTGACAAAGCTTTGATGTCTTATAGCATATACGTTTTCCAAATGTCCAAGATTCACCAAATTAACAATGGGATAATCCAAAAAGAGCATTTCAAGTTTAGGCACAAAACTGAGAAGAAATGCATTTGATTCATGTAAATATGTTTGTTCTAGGTTCTAGGTTCTAGATTCTAATAGAGACCAAAATAACTTAGTGTGCACTCCAAAATAATGAAAGATGTTAAGTTTTAACATCCCAAATTTCAGTTTCATATGCTCCAAATTGTTGAATTTACACAACAAATAACACTGAAGGGCTGAAAAGTGATGGATTACATCTAGGAAACCTTTCAATTTGGTCACAAAAACTAACAAACATTGATCAAAATGGAAAACATTGTTGCAACTTCAACAAGTTGTTTAAGGTACATATAACATACATGGGTGATTTATTATCTTCGTTTTAAAAAAACTTTAGTTTATATAGTTTAACTCATTACACATTAGGGCCTAAGGGCCTTTTTTTTCGGCTCGTCCCGGGCATTTGAATCCTCAGGGCCGGCCCTGGTTTTTGATTTAAAACGTAACGTTGGTGATTGTTTTGAAAATGTTTGCTTAAAGTCTTTCGTTGCCAATTTCTGTTAAATGATGTTTTAAAAAACAGAGAAATTATTTTGGTGAAAATCATGACGCTACAAATACAGTCCTAAGTTTTTTTCATAGTAGAAAAAGGTAGAAACTCATCATTCCAGATACACATTCCATACCATATAAGTACATTTTGGGTACACACCTACCACTTATATTATACACCTAACTCCACAAATTTACCACCTTCAACTCACCACCTACCACATTTAATTTACCATCTACCAAATTAGTGTGATCTGACTAGATGATTAAAGTAATTGCTTCAGAATGATTTCATATGAATTTGGTGTTTGACATTGTGAAGAAGAAAATTGTTATGTTTGTTCTGATACTAACTCGTTTCCTAAAGGCCTGAAGTTTCCAATGCTAGATAAGATGTTTGATAACATTTTCAAAACGATAACATAAGATGAAGAAGTCAACCGAAGGGACTCATAAATGAGTCAGATCTTAATCACCGTTCTAGAGTTCTAATAGAACACATGAATGAAAAAGGAAAATGGGTGGTTGAAACTCGAAAAAAAACTAAAAGAGGCTAAGAAGTGGATTCAAGGTGCGGATGCAAATATTGATAGGCTTCGGTAGGACGAGACCATCTTACAAATATTGTTAGAATTATATGAGATTTTATTGACTGCAAACAAAGTATGTATCCCTTATAATTTCCAAATTTGTGGAAATTAATTTAAGTATGTAATAGCTTAGCAAGGTTAGTTTACATGATACAAATAAAAACTACTACCATTTAAGAAACACACATCATTTTACATATTCAAGTTTAAAACGATATTACATTTTTTATATCTAGAGTCTATTTCCAAGATAACTTGGTACTTGCATATAATGCAAAATAGCAATGTCAACATGAATTTCAAACAGTTCCATGTAGCTTTCAATTAGGTGGAACCCAATATCGGCCATTTCCACTAGGTTATCTAGTAATGCACTTTCCCTACGTGCTTATTTGATGCTTTCTATTTAGCTGATAAACTATTTTATATATTTGTACATTGTAATAGAGGAACATTTTCATATTATACAATGGTAGTTTTTTACGCTCTCTTGTTTTAGAAGGTGGTAACGAGATTCCTGAGATTATCATTTGCTCTTTTTGCACATAGAAAAATCATGAATCATTAATAACATAACTGTATCAACAATATCACGTTGTTTGACCTCAAGCCTTAACATTTTCCTTTTTCATCTCCTTGCATATGGACGTCACTTCTTCCTTCCCCTTCTCCTTTAATCCACGTACAACTTCTCCTTCTAACTCCATTGGTTCTTTTCTTCTTCAATAGATTTCGAAATCAAGACATGAAATCGATTTTGAAAACGAGTACTAAGCAACCTATTCAAGTTATATTCATGTTTATAGAAGGCAACACATTTTTCTTTAATTGTTATTGCCAATCGAAACCAATCATGTTTGTAAAAGTCAATATTTTTTTTTCTATAAGTTAGAAATTAAATTGAATCGTTTTAGTTGATATTGTTTTTTTCTTTGATACATTGTTTTCTTTTTCTTGTTTCCCTTTGTTGAATCTTTGACCTCTTGTGTTTTTTCTTTGATTTGTTTTTTCTTGTTCTGTTCGCCAATGAGTATGATCAGATGGATTGCAAAATGCATCAAATGGTTGGTAAGTAAAACATTTTGAAATTAACAGACAAATAGTAGCTTTGAATAATGATTGGTTTTAGAATTATCAGTGTTTTTTTAAAGTTTTACCAATAAAAGTTAAAAGGTTGATAAGATGCAATGACTTTAAAAGTTAAAGCATCAAAGTAAATAAACTATCAAATTTTGATGATTTGTACATAGGAAGTTTATTGGAAACTTGTTACTGAAATTGATTTCTTGTCCTAGAATCGTTTAAATACTCCTTAATGTACATGTGCATGACTTATTTTTTTCAACTGATCTTTGGTCTTCTACAAAATACAATATGTTTTAAAAGATTACAACAAACAAGAAGTGCATGATTTATCTTCTTCTTTGTTTTACTTAGTGCTATTGTGTCTCTGTTTTTTTAAACAACAGTATGTCTCAACAGAATCCCCTTCGTATTACTTTAACGAAGTCCCCGAGATTGAATCATCTAATTGGGCAGAGACGAACCCATAGGGATTCCATGGAGAAACTGTAACACCGTGGATTTCAAAATAATTTTTCACAAATTATAAAAAACATTTCTCATTTAATTTTCATAAAAACATTAAGTTTAAATCCTAATTCACATCATACAAAATCCCAAGATCATATATATATATCAAAAATCCCATGCGTGTGTACAGATCAAGTCGGCGCCTTCCCACGGTCATCGATAGTACCTGAAACAACAACACTAACACTGTAAGCACAAAGCTTAGTGAGTTGCCCCAAAATACCACATAAACATATATTAGCCACTCAAGGCATTAACTCTATGGGTCCGTGCACCCAAGCTCTGTGAACCCTCAGGTTCTAACTCTGGGAACCTTTCGGTTCCAACTCTATAAACATGCACAGCATAAATCACATAGAAATCATGCAGTACAACACATAGCATACACATAACATACACATACTCTGACACATAACTCTGATTACCTACTCAAGGTAAAGTATAGTGAGAAGACTCACCTTGGGTATCTCGATAACTCGCGAATCCTTGAAATCACTCGTGCTCGATCCTCCGAGCTATAATCCTCCTATAACATCATATATCTCTTAATTAACACTTTTACCACTAAGGTTGACTACCCCTATCAAGTCAACACTGGTCAACTCTGGTCAACGGTCAACGGTGACCGGACTCGGCGAGTGCACTAAGGCGACTCGGCGAGTCTAAGCGTTTTCACCAACTCTCTAGGATTCCCTTTTTGACACGTCGAGTACTCCCCTGACTCGACGAGTTCCACCTGGTATGAATCGCGGGGCCACCCCAACTCAACTCGCCGAGTCTCAAGAACAACTCGGCGAGTTCCAGTTCGACTCAGTCCACCTGTCAACCCTCTCTAATTCTCCCTGACTCACTGAGTCAACTCATAACTCGGCTGGACCACTCACTGAGTGGTCAAGGACAATCTTCATGCTACTCGTCGAGTCTGTTCTTCAGACTCGGTGAGTCTATGCCATGCATCAACTCAAACTTGCTTCTGAGGTCAGATCCGCTCCAACAACTCATAGATCTGGCCCTCCTAAGCTTATTCATCACGTAAAGTCCATATCTTGGTGCTCATAACACACCCCATGACTCATAAATGGTGTTTTGACCTTAAGCACAAAGACCCCAACCCAAAACCCCCATGGATTCATAAAAAGCTTGGGCAAAGGGACACTCTGGACCTCCAAAGGTCCAGATCTAGAACCTAACTCACTTAAGGGACCAAGGAAGCACTAGATCTAGCCACAAAAGGGCTCAATAAGCCCTAAATAAATATAAACATCAACATAACAGAGAATAGCTCGAAGGTAGTACCTCAAATGTGATGTTCTGGTCCTCAAATCTTCAGGAAGTGGCTCCTCTTGACTCCCCCTTAGCTATTGCTTCCTTTCCCTTGCAATATAACACCTCCAAGGTCAATAATGGCTCCTTGCTTTGCTCCAAACGCTCAAACTCGCTAGGGTTTCTCTCAGGGGTCTGGTGAGCACAAATGACGGCCTTAAGGCCCTTTAAATAGGTCCCAAACCCGAGAAATTAGGGTTTCATTAAACAGTGCGGACTCGTCGAGTCCATACCCTGGACTCGCCGAGTCCAGGCGCGAACCCGCGTCCAGAACCGCGATCCTACTCTGCGAGTTTGAGCTCCAACTCGTCGAGTCCCCTCACAAAACACCAAAAACATAAGCATAAAAGATAACTGGAAATCCGGACTGTTACAACTCTCCCCCACTAGAACTAGACTTCGCCCTCGAAGTCTCGCTCTGAAAATAGCTCCGGATGCTGCTCACGCATCTCACGCTCCGGCTCCCAGGTCATCTCTGATCCTTTCCTGTGTTGCCAGTGGACCAACACCAGGGGTACCTCCTTGTTCCTCGGAACCTTGATTTTCCGATCTATGATGGCCACTGGTCTCTCGGCATAATTCAGGCTCGCATCCACCTGAATATCCTCTAATGGAACCACTGCCGACTCATCGGCTATACACTTCCTCCGCTGCGACACATGAAAAGTGTCGTGAATCTGCCCCAACTCTGCTGGCAAATCCAAACGATAGGCTACCCGTCCTACCCTCGCGATCACACGGAATGAACCAATATACCGGGGCCCCAATTTGCCCCTTTTCCTGAATCGTATCACTCATTTCCAAGGAGAGACCTTCAGGAGCACAAAGTCGCCGACCTGAAACTCAAGCTCGGACCGGCGCCTGTTTGCATAACTCTTCTGTCGGCTCTGAGCGGTCAATAACCTTTATCTGACCTGCTGAATCTGCTCTGTCGTCTGAAGTACGATCTCTATACTGCCCATCACCCTCTGCCCAACCTCTCCCCAACAAATGGGGGTCCGATACCTCCTCCCATACAACAGCTCAAAGGGCGGCATACCAATGCTCGAATGATGGCTGTTGTTGTAGGAGAACTATGCTAAGGGTAAATACGCATCCCAGTTACCCCCGAAGCATGTCTTCAAGCGTCTGAATCGTCCGCTCACTCTAACCGTCTGTCTGGGGATGATATGCGGTACTAAAATGCAGTCTAGTACCCAACTCCTCATGAAATTTCTTCCAGAATCTGGAAGTGAAGCGCACATCACGGTCTGAAACAATCGAGATCGGCACCCCATGCCGAGATACCACTTCCCTTACATTCACCTCCGCCAATTTCTCTGCTGAAGAACTCTCACTGATGGCAAGGAAGTGAGCGCTCTTCGTCAACCTATCCACAATCACCCAAATTGCATCAACTCCTCTGGCAGTCCTCGGCAATTTGGTGATGAAATCCATAGTGATCTGTTCCCACTTCCACTCGGGAACCTCCAATGGCTGCAACTTGCCATGCGGCCTCTGGTGCTCGGCCTTAACCCTACGGCAGGTCAAGCACCTCTCAACAAACCACGCAACATCCCTCTTCATACAGGGCCACCAATACTCCTTTCTCAAATCCAAATACATCTTAGTGGCCCCCGGATGCATCGAAAATTTCGACCGATGCGCCTCCTCCATCAAAATGGTACGCGTTCCTCCCACAAACGGTACCCAGATATGCCCCGGAAATGTCATAAGCCCCCGACCATCGGTAACGAACTCTGAAATCAAACCAACAACCCGTTCCCTCTTCTGCATCTCAGGTTGCAAAGCCTCGGCCTGTGCCCCACGAATAGCGTCCAATACTGGGGCTATCACGGTCAATCCCAAACATACCTCCCGCAGCGGGGTGCTCTCCGCCCTGCGGCTCAATGCATCGGCTACCACATTAGCCCTGTCTGGATGGTACAGGATCTCACAATCGTAATCCTTGACCACATCCAACCACCTTCTCTGACGCATATTTAGGTTGGGCTGATCCATAAAATACTTTAAACTCTTATGGTCCGTGTATATCGTACACCGAACCCCATACAAGTAGTGACGCCAAATCTTGAGGGCGACCACCACTGCCCCCAACTCTAGATCATGGGTGGGATATCTCGTCTCATGAGGCTTCAGCTGCCTCGATGCATACGCTATCACATGCCCCCTCTGCATCAGCACCGCTCCCAATCCCACAATCAATGCATCACAGTAAACCACAAAGTCCTCCATCCCTTCCGGGAGAGCTAACACCGGGGCTTCGCACAACCTCTGACGAAGTGTCTCAAAGGAGGTCTGCTGCTCGGGGACCCATGAAAAAGCAACACCCTTCCGGGTCAATCTGGTGAGTGACACCGCGATCTTGGAGAAATCCTTAATAAACCTCCGATAATACCCTGCCAACCCTAGGAAACTCCTGATCTCGGAGGGTGACTTCGCCACCTCCCAATTCATCACCGCCTCAACCTTGGCCGGATCGACCAATATCCCTTCCTGATTAACGAGATGTCCTAAGAACTGGACCTCCCGCAACCAGAAATCACACTTGGAGAATTTGGCATACAGCCTCTTCGATCTCAAACTCTGAGAACCTCTCTCAAATGCTCCTCATGCTGCTCTCTAGATCTCGAATATACCAGAATGTCGTCGATAAACATGATCACCGACCGATCCAGCATCGGCCTACACACTCGGTTCATGAGATCCATGAACACCGCCGGGGCATTGGTGAGCCCAAAAGGCATCACCACAAACTCATAATTCCCATAACACGTCCTGAACGCTGTCTTCTGGACGTCCTTATCCTGCACCCTCACCTGATGATATCCAGACCTCAAATCGATCTTGGAGAACCAAGATGCTCCCTGCAACTGATCGAACAAATCGTCGATCCTCGGTAACGGGTAACGGTTCTTGACCGTCAGCTTGTTCAACTCCCGGTAATCAATACACATCCGGTGTGAACCATCCTTCTTTTTGACGAACAGGATAGGCGCTCCCTACGGCGAGTTGCTCGGCCGAATAAACCCCTTCCCCAGCAGCTCCTGAAGCTGTGAGGATAACTCTTGCATCTCTGGAGGTGCAAGGCGATAAGGCACCTTAGCGATAGGCGCGGCCCCCGGAAGCAAATCGATACTGAACTCCACTTGCCTCACAGGAGGCACACCCGACAACTCCTCGGGAAATACATCCGGGAACTCACGCACCACCGGAACCTCCTCAACTGAACTCGTCCTCTCGGAAACCACCCGCGTATCCATCACATACGCCACAAAACCCTTACAGCCCTGCTGTAGACACTGCCTCGCCCTAGCGGCCGAACAAAATGCTGATCCTGAACGTGTACCCTCGCCGTACACCAAAAGAACTCCCCCACTAGGGTCTCGTATGGTCACCAGTTGACGCTCGCAGTCGATAACCGCACCGAATCTGCTCAACCAATCCATGCCCACAATGACACAGACATCACCCATCGCAATAGGAACCAGATCAATCGGGAACTCAACACCGAAAATCTCGACTACGCAACCTCGGAGAACCTCTGTGGCATATATCACCCTCTCATCAGCTATGGAAACTCTCAGAGGCCGACTCAATGCCTCCCGACTAACACTGATATGCTGACTAAAAGCCAAAGATACAAAAGACCGACTCGCACCCGAGTCAAATAACACCAAGGCAGGTACAAAATTCACAAGAAAAGTACCTACGCATAACATAACATAAGCGTAATATCTCAACATCAAAATAAATACATGAAAGAATACATACCAGCCACGACATCGGGCGCTGCGCGGACCTCCTCCGCGGTCAGCTGAAAAGCTCTCCCTCGTGCCCTCGGCGCCTCGGCCTTCACTGGCCGACTCTCTGAAGCTCTGATGGCGGCAGGGGCAGATCCCTGAGGTGCTCCCTGAGATGACCCTCGCAACTGCGGACATTCTGCCTTCCGGTGCCCGGTCTGATTGCAGTGGAAGCACACTGCAAACCCCTTGGGGCAATCCTTGGCCATATGCCCCTCCTTGCCACATTTGTAGCAAGATCCCGCTCTGCAGACTCCATCGTGACCCTTGCCACACTTCCCACAAGTGCGGCCCTTCTGGATCCCTGGTTTGGGATCAGCGGGTTTGGCCCGCTTGGCTACCGGCTGAGACTGTGCCGGTCGCCGATCCCTCCCCTGAGACTCCGCCTCCTTCCTGGCCTGAGTCTCTAGCTCAATCTCCCTCTTCCGGGCATTTGCCTGAAGCTCAGAAAATGTCCGGTACAAGGAGTTCGCCGCGTACTCCCGAATATCCCGCCTCAAAATGCTCAAATAACGGCTCATACGTGCCTGCTCCGTAGACACGTGCTCAGGGCAGAACATCGCCCTCTCATGGAACATCCTGGCGATCGCTGTAACTGACTCAGTACCCTGCTTGAGGGTCAGAAACTCCTGGGCCAAACGCTCCCTCTCCACCTGGGGAACGTACTCATCTCAGAACATGACAGCGAACCTCTCCCAGGTCACTACCGCAAGCTCAACAGGCGTATAATGCGCCATCACAAACTTCCACCAGTCCTTCGCTCCCAAGCGAAGCTGGTTCAGTGCGAACCGAACCTTCAAATGCTCAGGAGATGAGCAAGTGAAGAAATACCCCTCTATATCAGATATCCACCTCATAACTGCCACCGGATCCTGGGTCCCATCAAACTCTGGTGGTTTCGTGTTGCTGAACTCCCAGAATAGCAACGCATCACCACCTTGCGGCCTCGCGGCAACAATCGCTGCGGTGGCCGCTGCAACAGCAGCCTCAGAAAGAGCGGCATAACGCTCGTCAAAGGTCTCAATCAACGTGGTCTTAATAGACCCGAACATCTCTGGAATCTCTGCCCTGATGGCCGCAGCCACCTCCTCGTGGATGATCCGGCGGATCTCCTCATCACTGGTATCACTGCTCTCAGGCATCAAGCGTGTCCTCACCATGATCTACCTCTGAAATACAACATACGATAAATTAGAACCCATACGAGCATACTCACACTCGTCAACTCTTTCCTCCTTGATCCTTGGTATTCCAAAGATTCTTACTTGGGCTGTACACTGCTCCGGTGCTTTTAGTAGTATGGGCCCAATACTACTGTCCACACCGTATCGAAATACACCCCAAGTCCTCCTCTTCGGATCCCAAATTCCAAGTACTCTATCATGCGTAGACCTCCCTCTAATAGATCTCTCACAAGCCCCTCGCTGCTACCTACTCACTCTCAAGCATCACATAGCAGCTCACCTCTTCCTAGGCTAAGGCATCACAAATCAGGCCACTCTAGTCCTAATAGGAATACCTAGCCTACTCTAGCATGCGGATACATCATATCAATATCAATATCACATAACACAAGGGTATTTTGGGAAATCACCGTTCGGGCGCGGACTGATCGTACACACAACTCTGCTCTGCGTTTTCAAAATCTTTTATTCTTTTTGAAAATACTTCTCAAATCCTCAGTTTGAGTTCAAATACGCCCGAAGGTGTACTCAAATCCCTCAAACCAAGGCTCTGATACCAACTTGTAACACCGTGGATTTCAAAATAATTTTTCACAAATTATAAAAAACATTTCTCATTTAATTTTCATAAAAACATTAAGTTTAAATCCCAATTCACATCATACAAAATCCCAAGATCATATATATATCAAAAATCCCATGCGTGTGTACAGATCAAGCCGGCGCCTTCCCACGGTCATCGCTAGTACCTGAAACAACAACACTAACACTGTAAGCACAGAGCTTAGTGAGTTTCCCCAAAATACCACATAAACATATATTAGCCACTCGAGGCTATAACTCTATGGGTCTGTGCACCCAAGCTCTGTGAACCCTCAGGTTCTAACTCTGGGAACCTTCCGGTTCCAACTCTATAAACATGCACAACATAAATCACATAGACATCATGCAATACAACACATAGCATACACATAACATACACATAACTCTGATTACCTACTCAAGGTAAAGTATAGTGAGAAGACTCACCTCGGGTATCTCGATAACTCGCGAATCCTGGAAATCACTCGTGCTCGATCATCCGAGCTATAATCCTCCTATAACATCATATATCTCTTAATTAACACTTTTACCACTAAGGTTGACTACCCCTATCAAGTCAACACTGGTCAACTCTGGTCAACGGTGCCCGGACTCGGCGAGTGCACTAGGGCGACTCGGTGAGTCTAAGCGTTTTCATCAATTCTCTAGGATTCCCTTTTTGACACGTCGAGTACTCCCCTGACTCGACGAGTTCCACCTGGTATGAACCGCGGGGCAACCCCGACTCAACTCATCGAGTCTCAAGAACAACTCGGCGAGTTCCAGTTCGACTCAGTCCACCTGTCAACCCTCTCTAATTCTCCCTGACTCACTGAGTCAACTCATAACTCAGCTGGACCACTCACTGAGTGGTCAAGGACAATCTTCATGCTACTCGCCGAGTCTGTTCTTCAGACTCGGCGAGTCTATGCCATGCATCAACTCAAACTTGCTTCTGAGGTCAGATCCGCTCCAACAACTCATAGATCTGGCCCTCCTAAGCTTATTCATCACGTAAAGTCCATATCTTGGTGCTCATAACATACCCCATGACTCATAAATGGTGTTTTGACCTTAAGCACAAAGACCCCAACCCAAAACCCCCATGGATTCATAAAAAGCTTGGGCAAAGGGACACTCTGGACCTCCAAAGGTCCAGATCTAGAACCTAACTCACTTAAGGGACCAAGGAAGCACTAGATCTAGCCACAAAAGGGCTCAATAAGCCCTAAATCAATATAAACATCAACATAACAGAGAATAGCTCGAAGGTAGTACCTCAAATGTGATGTTCTGGTCCTCAAATCTTCAGGAAGTGGCTCCTCTTGACTCCCCCTTAGCTATTGCTTCCTTTCCCTTGCAATATAACACCTCCAAGGTCAATAATGGCTCCTTGCTTTGTTCCAAACGCTCAAACTCGCTAGGGTTTCTCTCAGGGGTCTGGTGAGCACAAATGACGGCCTTAAGGCCCTTTAAATAGGTCCCAAACCCGAGAAATTAGGGTTTCATTAAACAACGCGGACTCGCCGAGTCCAAGCGCGAACCCGCGTCCAGAACCGCGATCCTACTCGGCGAGTTTGAGCTCCAACTCGCCGAGTCCCCTCACAAAACACCAAAAACATAAGCATAAAAGATACCTGGAAATCCGGGCTGTTACAGAAACTCCCCACATGAGGAGATAAAACATTTTTATCAACTTTAAAGAACGGTTAGGGGAGTCGACCTCCTAACCTCCAACCTCATATGGGTATAAAACCCATGTCTCTTCCCAACTAGGCTGAAATTCATTGACTCTTGTGTCTCTAGTGCTCATTTTTTTTTTTTGTAAAGCTTCAATGTTTTTATTAGCTTCATTATTGGCTCGATTTCTTCATAATTTTGATGTTGTAATCTTGTTTTGCTTTTATTTTTACAAAACCTTTTAGGTTTACATTTATCTCATCGTTAAATCAATTACTTGTAATGTCAATTTCAATAGATATTAATGGAGATTTCTAGTCAATCAAGTTGTTTTAAGGTCTGATTATGACATAGACAGGTAAAAGCAAATGATTAGCAACATATAATGATGGAATGAACATCAATATTAATAAAGAACCCAAAATGTTGTACCATTTCAGAGGCATCAAATCCTACCCGAAGACATTAGCTATTGGAAAAGTTTATTCAAAGTATGTTGTTATTTTCTTGCATTTAACCTTAAATTTTGCTTCAGATACTAACTAATTCCTTTCTTTTTGAAGGTTGCACGATTTGGAATCAAAACCATCCCCACCCGTATTCAGGTGTGACTAACATATGTAGTTTAAAGGGAAGAAGTCATCAAAATGTATTTTTTTGGTTTTCCTCTAAGTAACTTAGTGATGTTTTGGTCATATTGCAATTTATTATAAAATTTATACATATTTGTAAATTTATTAGTACATAGACCATTTTTATAATTTTTCTTTTACACATTTACATAGGACATTGTAAATTTAAAATTAAATAGAGACCGTTTATATAAATTATATTTCATAAAGGCACTATGGTCATTTTTTTATCATTCACCACAGTTAGTTAGAGATATAATCAAACAATATGATTTCAGTCAAATTTGGACTCAGTCAAAAGTTCTAACTCAATCAGCACTAACTTAGTCAACAACTAAGAGGTTTTAGGCTACTAACAAGTTAACAACATTGATAAACAAAATTTTACAAAAAAAATACTTGTTCTACGCATTTCTTGCTAAATATTTACGCATACACACATAAATCTAAGTCCATTAATTAGTAAAACTAGTATGGTTTGTTGAATTCATCATTGAAAGTAGATAAAATTTTCAAAATTTGGGATACAATATTTTCGCACGCTTGGAATGACATTTGGATATAAGATGTGAGCCCCATATTTCTAGGACCAAACTTCACTAATGGGCTTGACCCATTTTGTTAAAAAAAATGTTATTTTCTTTTAAATTTTCATTAACATAATAACATTTGGTTAGTTATATATATATATATATATATATATATATATATATATATATATATATATATATATATATATATATATATATATATATATATAAAAGGTCATTTTGTTAAAAAAATATTTTTTTCTTTTAAATTTTCATTAACATAATAAGATTTGGTTAGTTTATATATATATATATATATATATATATATATATATATATATATATATATATATATATATAATATTGTTATTCGTTTTTTATGAACTATTAAGGTATTATTTTATAAACAAAAATCAATTCTAAATATGTGAATTCAATTGAGAAATTAGATTTATCTAAATTAGCCAATTAGGATGTACAAAATCAGGATCTTGTCCAAAAACTTGATTCAATCAAAATCGAATTTGATGGATCTAGATTGATCGATCGGATCAATCTGATCCATAAGATCAAACACTAAGGTGCTGTTTGTTTTTTTGAAGCCAAAATGTCTGCAGTATGCGGACCACATCTGCAAGTCTCTGTGGCAGAAGAGGTGGACCAAATGTCTACAGTCTGCAATAAAAAAACTGTTTGTTTTTAACGTCTGCAGCTGTTGAAATAAATTGATTTTTCAAACTTAATTTCATATCATAAACATTATAAATGCATTTTCAGCAAAAAAAGAAAGAAAAAAAAGCTACACGGTGGCCAATGTTTTTTTGGTTTAGGTTAAAATGGGGTTTGAAGATCTTTGAAGACGGTGATCCATGTCTACGCAAGGAAGACCTCGCACATATGTTTTTTGATCTGCGCACTTCCCAAAAACAAACACTCTGCGAGGACATATGTTTGCACGACACAGACAAAAATGATTGTGCAAATCTGCACAATAAAAATAAACAGCCCATAAGGCTTAAACCGGATTTAATGATTTACCTAAGACTATTCCTAATTGTGAGCCGATCACCATAAAATGTTTTTAGAAAAAATAAAAAAACAAGAATTCTTTGTGAGCGGCTCTTACCCCCACATAGGTCACCGCTTTATCTCTTTCTTTTTCTAAATTTTGTTTCTATTTCTTTTCTTTACAAAGACTTTATTTAAAATAAAAAAAGAAGAAGAATATTTATTAGAAAAATAAATAAAATACATAAAAATGCATAAAATTAATCTCTCTACAAATAAGACCAACATTTGCTATATTTTTATGTTTTTTTTTTTTAAATAAAAAAGCTGGATTGGGTAGGGTTTCTAATCTATGTAGAAAATTGGGTTTAATTGAATTGTATAGGTGGAAAAAAAATATTTTTTTATTAAATATTTAGATTGGGTTTGTTAATTAGGATAGCCTAAGATTGAAAACTGGATTCGGATATATCCACATAAAATCAGATTTATTCGTGGGCTTAAATCCATTCAAAACTGGATCGGATCCATATCGGATTTGTTGTGGAAACCAGATCCGATCTTGATCTAAATATGTGAATAAAATCGGATCCGGATCAATTCAAAGATAGTGACGACTCTGCCTATTTCCAGCGTTTAACAATTCTTTTTCCCTCTTTATTTTCCCGCCGGAGATTGCAGTTACCGAGTACTTTAACGGGTTCGATCGGTAAAGCAAAAGTCAGAGAACGCCGTCGTCATGGCGTCGACTTCAGCACCTCGAAGCGATGCAGGTGCATCGAGGATAAAATCCGCTGCTTCCAACCTTTGCTACGATAATCAATCGCTACTCGCCGTAAATTCTTGCTCCTTTCATCGTTTGCTTTCATCAACATCATTTAATTGCATATCAAAAGACTGTTTGACTGCTTTTTTTGTTCAGGATATTCGAAAAGCTCTGACTACCATGAAGGAAATTGGGGTTAGTCTGGAGAGACAACACAAAACCCAAATGGTACATCGATTTTATTTCTAGGGTTTCAATTTGTCACTCCATGCCAATTACATAACAACCGTTCTTGATATACGAAAGAGTTGCACAGTACACCAGTAATACCTAAATCCATATAGAGATTGAATCATTTAAATCGACATTGCCACAGGTGAATGAGCTTGAAGCCGAGTTAATGGAGTTACTGAAAACTTATGAGGAATGTGCTAATCTTTCTTCTGCAATTGATACTGTTGGAAACAGTTATCGCCCCACTGAACAGGTGTCTGGACTTGCCATCCATTCCAAGTTCTTTTTACCTAATTCATGGTTCTTCATTCATTCTCGCATTTCCTGGTTAGAGATTCTGTTAACTCCAATACAATTCTCGCTGATTAATTTAAGTTGCAGCTGACTGATTTTAAGAGCTTGTTAGACAAAGAGATGGCAAATGCCAAACGTCGTTCATCATCTGTCCCACAAGTTAATCAATTGTTACGCCAGTTCAGAGAAGCTATATGGGTAAGTTTCCTATTCTAATATCATTATAACTTCGATTCACTAGTACTAGATATTGCTGTTAAAGTGGCAAGTTATGCATCAAGATAGTCTTTTGTTTTTCCATCAGTCTATATACTTGAGTGTTTTTGAATATAAGTTCACTTTTATTCATACAGAATGTGCATAATTCTGGACAACCCATGCCTGGTGAAGAACAGGAAGATATTGTAATGACTAGCACACAAAACATCCTTTTAAATATAACTTGCCCCCTAAGTGGCAAACCTGTTATTGAACTCTCAGACCCTGTTCGAAGGTTTGATCTCTATCATTTGATTCACATTTATCACTTTATATATACACAATTTTCTATTTCAACAATGAATTATGTGTTTGTATAGACATTGATACATATAAAGATAAGTATTCCAGATAAATTTCATCAAATTTTACAAAACTCTAGCAATGGATTATAAAAACTCTGTCTAACATATAATCTAGCTCATAATTGGTATTGTACATATAAGCTGTTGATTGTTTGAGGGTAATGTGGGTATTTTAATCAAAACTTCTTGTAAGTTGTAATGATCCTTTTTGCATTGCTACTATTGATGTTACTTTTAAGATCTCATGTTGATTAATATATATGCTATTACAGCATGGATTGCAAGCATATATATGAAAAGAAGGCTATCATGGAGTACATAAGGTCAAAGCATGGTCAATCTAAATGTCCAATGGCAGGTATGTAATTTAACATCTCTTATTTATTAATATATCAAAGTACATTTCTATTTCCTTCAATTTCTGATCATATATTTTTTTTTCTCCCAGCATGCCCTAAAATAGTTATTGCAGAAAGAGTGTTTTGTGACCCGTTATTACGCATTGAAATTGATGAATCACGTGCGATGAACAAGCAGACTGAAAGACCGAATATCATAGAGGATTTCACACAGGAATCTGAAGAAGAAGAAGATTCTGACTGAATCACACCTTTAAAAGAAACCCTAGGAACTTTCATGGTATTTGTGTTGAAGAAATAACATAATATGCAACTACAAAACTTATCCCTCAAATCTTGATTTAAAGTTGTGATCTTTTGGTGGGGAATTTTTATTGTGTCTTGTTGTGGAATTGAGAGGGCATACTAACATGAAGGAGATTTATGTTTGTTTGCATCTTGGAAGATTGTAAGAAAGTTCCTAGAAAGCTATGTTTTGGATCCCACCTATTGACATTATTAGTATTATTATTATTATTTTCATTATATGTTGTTTTGATAAAGTATTGCTTGATAAATAATGTTTAATAATATTTGTGAAAATATCATCAAGCTTGAGAAAATGAAATATATAACATGGTAAGGGCATCTACAATGGTTAACATCATAATAACTTATTACTTTGGCCGTATTAGCCTTTCAACAACTTTAGGATCAAAAAGTGATGTGGCCTAGTGCTAAGAGTTGAAAGTTTAAGAGTTTAAGTCTTGTTGAAAACACAAGTTTAAGAGTTTAAGTCTTGTTGAAAACAAAATGTATAGATTTAAGAGTATGATAATAAATGTGTTTGTAGCGGCTCTAAAAAAAGCTTTTCAATAACTTTTTTTTAAACAAAATATATATTGTAAAAAACTTCCTTTAATGGTTAACTTTTTTAAAAGTTCTTTTTTTTTTCCTATAAAGAGTTCACTAAATTATCCTTAAGTATTTTAACTATCATAGAAATTCCCCTCATGTATATCTTTTTAAACCTACATTATACTTTCAAAATAATATTAGTTGTTACTAATATCTAAATAAATAAAAATACCATAAAATATTATGTGATGATAATATTTTTTAAACTTTGATATCTATATCATTTTGAAAATTTAAAACTTCATCTTTTTAATGACATAAATTTCTGTAAAATATATTCAATTTTGTTTTGTTTATTCAATTAAATAGATAAACAAATCACAAAATAATAAAAGATTAATATTTAAATATAATTAGGATATAAATTAAATTGTTATTAAATATAAGTGTAAAAAAACATATAATGTAGAAAAAGGGGGAGAAAACCCTTTGTGTCTACGTTGTTTTGTTTTTTTTGTTTTTTTGGTTTCTTTTTTCGGTGGATGTAGAACACAAATAAAAGAGAAAAGAAAGAAGTGGAAGCAAAGTAGGTGGAGGAAACAAATTGGAGAACACTGACTCAAAACCAAGCGGTCTCCAGCGACGCTAAACTACCTAAGCCGACAGCTCCAAACTGGAACTCTCTATATATGCCAGTTCCCTTTTAATTGTATATATAAATTGAATGAACTTAAATAACTTATATCTTTATGATAAACAAAGCTTTTCAAAAAACTTTTCCAAATAGATTTTTCTTAGAATAAAAAACCACTATGAGAGATACTATAATAGGAAAACTCTTAGAGATACTATAGGAGAAACCGACCAAAATGGAGTTGTGATTACACATAATTACCACCTTTGAATATTTACTTACAAATAACAATTTTTTTGCTAAAAAAAAATACAAAATTGCTTTATAAATTTTCACTACAAAATCTTTATGAAACTAAAAAGTTTTTATTTATTTATTTATTTTTTTTTTTTATGAAATGATATCATTTCTAAATTGAAGATATCATTTTGCAATTGTTTTTGAGAAAAAAAGTTACATTTTATTTTTTCTAAAATATTGTTTCATAAAGTTTGTTTTTATAAATGAGTAGTTATTTTATGAGATTTGCTCAAATTGATGATATCAAATTCTTTATAGTATCTGAGCAGACTATTTGAACATGTGATAAACCTTATCGGACATAGTCGAGATGCTTTAGAAATGTCAAAAGATGAAGGAGTAGATGTCGTAGGTGACAACTCACCCTACTATATTCACCCATCCAGTTACTCCAGACATATACATGTAAACGACACATTAATTGACAACAACTACAATGATTGGACATAAGAGATGAATAACTTTTTCTTTGCCAAGAACAAAATCGGTTTCATTGATGGGAAGATCGAGAGACCTGAAGAAAAATCACAAAACTACATGTTATGGATGCGTAGCGATGAAATGATAAAGGGTAGTTGACCACCACCATTGAGAAAGATATCAGAGCCAACGTGAAGTAAGCTACTATGAAAAAGGAACATGTCCGAATCTTGAAGAAAGATTCGAAAAAGGAAGTGCACCAATGACATATGAGTTAAAGCTGAAAAGTCCAACAAATTCATAGCAAAAATTTTCATTTAAATAGGTCAAAATCATACAATGAGTTGTTCCAAAACCAATTAAAGAGATTATATCATTTAAACATCAGAGTAAAAATCATAAATAGCCAATGTGGAAAACTCTGGGGGGATGCTTTGCTTTCACGTTGTGCCCTTCCTTTTAGAACCGGAGGTACCTGAAACCGTAAACACAAAGCTTAATGAGTTCCCCCAAATTCCACATACCATACATAAAAAAGTTTGTTATGTATCATCCATAGTCTTACAATTGCCATTATGCCATGAGTCGTACCATGGTCCTTCCTTGTCAAGCCGGGGGCCAAAACCCGGGTCTTACAAACAAGTGCCAAGAGTCACATCCTAGTCTTCCATGTAAGTATCACAAAGACAACTAGAATTCTACATATAATTGCCAAAGTATAGACCTTGGTCTTGCATACAATTAGATGGGATCCATATCCAGGTCTTTCATACAATTGCCAGGGGTTACCACCTGGTCTTCCTACATAAAATAATCCAGTGGGCCAAAATATGTGCCTTCGATCCAGAAGTACAATGAGGAGACTCATATGACTTATAAAGCCGACTATAATCCCCACTCAATGTCGCGCTAACCACAACTAACGACTCTCATCACCAAATGATGGGTGCTAAACACCTCCTAACAATCCATACCAGGTAAACCCTAAGTCTACCTTCTAAAAATAGGAATTTGACAAAAAGTCAACACATGCCAAAAGTCAATGGTTAAAGTCAAAGTTAACTACCCAAAACCAACCATCCAGCCTCATGTCGTGACCAACTCTTGGTCACGTCGTGAGAGTCCACTTGGTCCGATTCCAGCTCGTATGGACTCATCTTAGTCATGGAAAAGCATTCGAGTTGATCTCATGACGTGAACAACCTTTTGTCATGTCATGAGCCTCAGAAAGATCAACAGAAAACATGGTCTTCAAATCTCACGTCACGAGACCTTATATCTCACGTCGTGAGCACAACCTTAAGCCAAAATCCAAGATTTATGTCCTTAACTCATTAAGGCTTTCATTCTAACTTTTATAGGAAGTCTTATAACTCCAAAATGCACTTAAAAGTCAATGCTTCATGGACATGAAATTCCAATACATGTCTTGATCTCATTTGGATAAAAAAATGAAGAAAAAGGTCACCAAACTCTCATGCAAGGATTCAAAACCCAACCATTCACTAGATCTGAACCTCATGACATTCTAAGGATCCTTATAACCCATAAAGTTGCCAACTTTATGGTTTCCTTTCATTTAAACTAGCTCAACAAGGAGAAAAGTGGGACAAAACTTAGATCTAGCCATATACAACAATAAAAGCAAGACGGAGGGTGTATGGTTGCTTCAAGATAATTGGGAATAATAGTCATAATATTGGGAATAATAGTCATAATAACAGAACAATGTAACTTTTGTGGGAAGAATGGTCATAATATGGATGGTTGCTTCAAGATAATTGGCTATCCTAATTGATGGCCAAGCAAGATGAAACCAAAAAAAAAAAGCAAGACGGAGGGTGTATGCGTCGACTCAGGAACCAATCCAATATCGGGCTTATCAAATGAGCAGTACCAAAACCTCCTCAAATGTTTATCCAAGAGCAGACTGAGTGAAGATGTTGCCCAAAAATCAACATGGCTGATAAGATTGAACTTGATTATGCATGGGTTATTGACTCGAGTGCTACTTAGCAAATAACTTACAAACAAAAATTACTCAAAAATAGAACAAGTAATTTTTTGGAAACTCACTTCAGAATACCAAATGGAGATCTCGTTCATGTAGAGGAAAATGGAAGTTGCATGCTTCAAAACAGGTCAAATTAGAGAGAGTCTTGCATATTCCTAGTTTTAACTGCAAGTTAGTATCTGTTAGTCGTTTTTGTTTTATGCAGAGCTTATACTCGAGGATCATGAGCGACGTGGGTGAGTACAAACGAGGTCTTTACCGAATAGGCATGTTGGCGATGCAAAGACTGATGGGTTTTTGGCTATAAGAACATCCTATGTGCTCATACAAACCGTAATGTTTGGATCTAGGTTTCTCTATCGTACATGCAATTCATCCAAGACTATAAACCCTAAATCTAGTATATGATAATCAATATAACATATGAATAAGGTTTTAGATCATACCTTGATTGTTATGTAGCAATAACAATCTCAAATCCTCCTTGTAATGACTTTAGAAAGCTTAGAGTCACAAATGTCACTCCTCTAATGGTTCACAAACACCAAGAGCAAGAGGATGAAGAAGAGAAGAGAAGGAGGCTGCCCAAAACGTGTGGAAACCCTAATCAACAAGTTCACCACGTTTTTAAGCCTTAAGGGTCCTTTAAATAGAGAGACTATTAGGGTTATCTAACAAGGAAACCCTAATTTGGATGCTTAAGCCCTAAGCAACCCATGGACTCTTTCCTTAACAAGCCTTGGATGATTTCTAATGGGTTTCCCCATAGAATTCGTCCAACCTTATATTATAAGGTAATCCATAGCCCAATTGCAATTATCTTATAATTACCATTCCAGTCCCTTAAGTTTAATTAATCTCTTTTAGCCACAAACTTAATTCTTATTAATTCTTGACTAATATTAATTAAACAATATGATTTCTCCTTTAATATATTATTCTCATAATATATTAATAAATCATATTTAATCCATTCTCTTCATAATTCATCCTATCAAGTTGCTTAGGTGAAGGCAACCCAAAAGGACCGTGCACCATCGAGTCAAGTACATACCAAAATAATTATGGACTTAGACACTAATACAACAAAGACGAGCAATGATGACGACGCCTGATGAGTTATGACATAAGAGGTTGGGTTATGCTTCCGGGTCAAAATTATGTGAAGTCAGTTTTTTAGAAAGTTTTTCAAATAAAATAAAAGACAAAGCTTGTAATTCTTGTGTTAAAGCTAAGCATATTAGGCTTCCTTTTCCACAAAATTCAATAAAAACAAGTGATTGTTTTGATTTCTCATTTATTACGTGTTGATGTTTGGGGCAAGTATCGTACACCTTTGTTTTCGGGTGCTAGCTATTTCCTTACCATTTGATATTGAATGACAAATGATGCACTGATATCATTATTCTCCTTTATAGTAGAATTATCTTATTTTTCATAAAGCCTTTTTACTGGTTGCTATGAAAACAAACCACAATTAATTATAACTTATCTTTTTCAACAATCGTAAAATCATTGAGTAAAAAAAACAGTCCTCCAAGTTATGAGGTCAATGTGGTTTCACGTGATATGTGATGCTCGGTTTCGAGCTCAATGGAAAAAAAATTTAGGCTCGATTCCGAGTTGAAATAACAAAATTTTAATATATAACGTGTTGGATTTATGAACTAATATATGATATTTGTTTTCTGGTGTCGGAAAAGACTTAACAGTTTAAGTTTTGAACATTAAAGACTAAATAAAAAAATGGCAAGATCGGGTTACGTATGATCTTACGATCTTAGATATGATCTTGCTACAAAATCAATGTTATTGGTGTAAAATTAGGGCTGACCCTTAGACAAGTTCAAAGTGTTCAACTGACAAGGGTCCGTTAATATGGAGGACCCAAAAAAGTTACGTGGTATTGTCTATACACATTAGAAGCGCTAACCGGAACCGAAAACAAATAAGGAAGACAAAAATAGTGGGAAATATTAGAAAATCAAATGAACAGGAAGCAAAAACTCGTTTTGGAAAGCCTCGAAGAAATTGAAAAGAAATCGTGATCATAGACATACACGCTTCTCTTTCTCGATGTTGTTCGTTCTTAGCGACTTCGATATCTCACCAAGTAACCATCAGTTTTTTTTCAAAGTGACTCAATTTATCCATCATCTCGTATTTTTTCTCATTCTCGATATGATGTATGCTTCTCGTATCTCCGTTATGGCCTTCAAGAGTTATGAGTTCCAATTATTCTCACCATTAAAACTAACGAGGTTTCTCGGTTGGGAATTGGTAGGTGTATTATATATATATATATATATATATATATATATATATATATATATATATATATATATATATATATATATATATATATATATATATATAGGGGACGGTTCCCTTGAGATTAAAAAAATTAGAGATCTTGAGACTGAACCTCAGCCACGTATTTCTTACTTGCCGCTCTAACGCTCTAGCGTACCGGCAGCGGCGGACTATGCCTAATCATAAATGATTATATGGCAGAGAGGTATAATCATATATGATTATGCATGTTTATACATATATGTTTAATCATAAATGATTATACATATATGTCTGTTCACAGACTGAGTAATCATATATGATTACGACAGTTGGTGACAGAAAAGGTGGTGGTGGCAAAGATAGCGGTGATATAAGTAACGGAGGTGACAGTGGTGGAGTCGGCTGGTGTCAGAGGTGGTGGTAGGGGTGGTGGCGGTGGCGGTTATGGTGGTGGGGATGGTGGCGGAAGATAAAGGAATGAGCGACGCTGTGTAATCATTTATGATTATTCCAGACATGCCGCGCCGGTACGCCAGAAGGTTATTGCGGCAGATGTGAAATACGTGGCTGAAGTTGAATCTCGAGATCTCTTTTTTATTTTCTACTATCTATTGTGTGCATGTAGGATTGATTCTGGACCAATCATTTTAGTTATTTTAAAAAAGTAATTAATACATATTAAATGTTGAAGATTTAATTAATACTAATTATATCTTCAACATGTAATATGCATTAATTATTTTCTTAAAATAACTAAAATATTGGTTCAGAATTAATTTTATCTATATATAATAGATAGTTGGAACACAATAACCCAACTATATATATTAAAAAAAAGCTAGGAGGGAACTAAATGAACAATACAAGAGTATTAAAAAAAACAACAAAAACCTATAGCAAGAATCTATGTTGGATAACTGGAATGAATTTCAATTGAGAAGTTAATGGGCAATTGTCTAATTGGTGCAAAATATGAATTTATTTTTGGACTTTGGTATGGGTATGGCAGTATGGCACGTACGAACCATCTGGAATGACACGCATATGTTTTAATTGTTAGTGTGACTATGGTGTAATGGTAGTTGTCGACTTGTTGTACTGGTTAGTTGATGCAAATATTGATACATTAATATGTATTCAGGTACCAAACTATTTGATTTTTATTGATATAATGATATATGTGTTTCACTATAATTAGTTCCATCTAAATTTCTTTATTTCATGTGATTAACTCCTTTCATGTTCTTAAACAATGAAAAACATAAAAATAAACGTTTTGAATAAGTAACAAAATTTAAAAAAAAAATATTTGATAAGTTTACAAAAGATATTTTTCAATCTTTTTTATTTTTAATTTTAATAATTTTAAGACTCAAAATCGCCGATCAAGATCGTTTTTTCTTGTAGGATCATAGGATCCTACGATCAAGATTTTGATCTTAACAACATTTCATTTAAATATGCAGATAGAAAAGTTCAAAATATTTATTAACTTAAATAATAAGTTTTTATGTCTATTATAACCAACCTTTATTTTTAGTAACCCATCAATCATATGATCTGCATATAATCTCCTTTGCACATAACTACTTGCTGTGGAAATTCAACCAATAAGTTAAGTACTTCAGACAAATGATAATCAAACTTTGGTAAAACACACAGAATAGAACTTCTGAAAACTATAAAAAAACTAAAAACTAAACAAACTTTTTAATTGAAAGATCTTTATGTTCAGAAAATATTATAAAATAATATTGTTAGATAATATATCATCTTAGAAATGTCATACTAACAACAACTTGATGATAATATATTATATATAAAATGGAAGAGTGCTATCACTCTTCCCCCTAATTTTCTTCCAAGGTTGTAACCACCAAAGGGGGTGGTGGATGAAATGTCTTGCTCGTTTTAGCTTCATAAAGGACACCACCCATGTCTCTTGACTTATGAAATATAAGAAGTATGGTCTTAAGTACTTATGGAAGACTTTTCCAAGTATAAATGAGAAGCTTTTGAGCTAGTTTTGGTTGCTTCTTTTGCTCCCAAAGCTGTATGCATCTCTCACTCTCTCTATATCTTCTTAATGAGTTAATAAACTAGAAGAAAGCTTGATACTTTGTTGCTCGCTTTAAGTTATTACTTGTGTATTAACTTAAAGCTTAAAGAGTTTTACATTACTACAGGATTTTCGCTAGCAGCTCTATCAAGTTGATCTTTTGTTGGTGCCCAAAATATGAAGAAGTTTTGTTCTACATTCTACATCAACTTCCTAATTGCCAAAATGAATCAAAGTCTTCAAAGGTTGTATCATTTTCCTTTTCTATGGCTGTTTTAATCTTTCCTAGCTTTGCAAAATGATCATTGGTGAGTAAAAATGATTTTAGTTTATTCAAACACAAAATTGTTTTCGTTGTTAAACTCGTAGTTTTGACTATTTATTTTAGACTATTTTTGGATAAAACCCAACATTAACGTGGTAAGGTCAAAGTGACCTATATCCACGGATGAACGAGAGAGAGGGGGGGGGGGGGGGGGAGGAGGATTTTTATTAACTTCCAAGAACAATTGCAACCACTCATAATTTTGCACCTCACTTGAGCTCAAAAAAATTATCTAACTTACAACTGCTCCAAACGATGTGTTATCATAATGATTGCTCTTTTGATTGTGCTCACAAAAACTAGCAAGGAGTAATGATGGGGATGTGTGCATATTTATACGTAAGCATGAAAAATCCTAATTCTGATGGGCTAGGCCAGGGGCGGACGCAGGATTTCATAGTAGGGGTTGCACGGAAAGATTAGGGGTTGCACGATAGTAGAAAAAATAAAAATTTTAAAAAATTTCGAAAATATTTCCACTGTGGCCGGAAAATTTAGGGGTTGCCGGTGCCACCCCGGAACCCCCCTAAATCCGCCCCTGGGCTAGGCCCATCCATATTTAGCCCATTAGGGAGATGCCATAATTTTCAACTAATCATGAGACGTTATGAAGATATTTCAAAAATGTTCAACCTTCACGTATGTGAATGGCCACTTGACAAGCACATAAGAACACATCATTCCAACCCCAAAACATCATAGGAGCACATTTGACTTCTTGGAGCGCATTCTCCTTGAGCACTTCACCGACAATGCATTCTTGGATCACCCAATGCATTTTCTTAGGTCAGGGGTGCATCAGCAGACCGGTGCATCCATAGGAGAGTATCAAGAGTGCATTTGGCTAAGGTTGGGATGCATTTGACAATACTCCAACTCTTTCTTCAAGTACCCGGTCACTTCAAAAACTTAGCATCATTTCACGAAGGGGATCATTTTCTTACTAAGGGAGCAACTTTGCTCACTAATAACACAATCACTCAAGTCTTCACACCCTAACACCCACGATACCATAGTTGCTATTTTTGGGTCATCTCGCTAGATCAATCAACTTATTGTGAATTTGTTGTAATTTGGAGATTGTTTTTTCAGTGTTTGTTTTTCCATAGTTGATGAACAAAATAAAAATCATTAGTCTTCTTTATTTGTTAGTTCTCTATTTATGTTAATTTGTACTTGGTCTTAGGATGGGATTGCTTTTCTGTTTTGTAGCCTTGTATTGTGTATAAATAATGGTCATTATTAATGGAAAATACATAAAGCGTGTAAAAATCAAACAACTTTGAATAACACTATACATGCGGAAAGGATATATATATATATATATATATATATATATATATATATATATATATATATATATATATATATATATATATATATATATAAGCTTAAGATAATCTTGAATTATCAGTTCCTAATTTCTCACAAACCAAATCCAAATAGAACTGTTGAAGCATCTGTTAAATACATGGACTAAAACAAGAGTTTGGTAATCAAGAGTCAAGTATCTCATGGGTCGTGTAAGTTCACTGTCTGTATTGATATTTCTCACATATGCCTGAAGCACTGAGAAATTCATTTAGAATAATTTGAGAGGAACACTCAAAAGTATTAGGCATAATACAATATGTTCATTTCTAGAGAGTATATGAGATTTTAGATTACACGAGTGTTCTGAATAAGCCAAATATAAGTGTAGGTACTCAGCTCTCCTAAATGTAGATATGATCAACAAAAATTACAGAAAAAACAGCTAAAATGGTTTTTGAAAAAAATATTAAGTAACAAGAACTGTTTGCTAAAGCTTACTGGACATATAACTTGACTCCAAGTTGCCTATGTAGCTTAAAGTGCCAAAGTTATTGGTTGTCAAAATGTAACATCCCAAGAATTATATGGTAAAAATGTCATTTTTAATTCAACACATAAACACCATTTACTCTTATCAACCATTCAAAAGTATGTCAAGAGTAAAAACAGTTATCAAAGTACAATCCTAAAATCATAAAGTGAGGAAACATGGGCAGGTGCGCTACGATCAAGCCAAGCCCTTCCCTTTCGAACTGGAAGTACCTGAAACCACAACCACAAAACTATAAGCACAAAACTTAGTGAGTTCCCCAAAATACCACATACCATGCATATTCTTGGGCCTAGCCCTCACATTTGGCCAAAACCATAATAATGGGCCTAGCCCTTCCTAATCAATAGGCCCAACCCACTAGAAAAATAGGCCTAGCATGTCATACCATGAGCCTAGCACAACATACAATGGGCCTAGCCCAACATATAATGGGCCTAGCCCAACATATAATGCAAGAGTCACAAAGACAACTAGCATACAACATATCCTAGTGGGCCAACATTGGTGCCTTTGAATCACGGGTACAGTGAGGAGACTCACCTCAATCTAGAGATAACCGAATCACACACGTTGCTACTACCAGGCTCCTCACACCGAACGCATCTAAATTATCATAATTTCCCATAATCTAAGGTTTGATTCATATTTTATCATACCAATGGGTAAAAGACTATTTTACTCTTTCTATACCTGGCCTAACAAAGCAAGGCCCAAACCCAAAATGAATCAAGGCCCAAAATAGCCCAATATCCATTCAGGTGCGTACCCACCTTGTACCAACCTGGTACGCCCAATGTCCGACATTAAAGCCCAAAACCAACTCCAAACCTCTTAATGCCGTAAGACAACATGTATAACTTCCAGACCTGATTCATACAGGACGTCCTAAGTCATAAAGTTTCTGACTTTTTGACTTTGCATGGCTTAATGTGTCCAAAACAAAACCCTAAGTCTCTAACTTCATCAAAAGACCACAAGCTCATGCATGGAAGGATTATACTCACAACATCCGATTTTTTATAGCTTAATTACCTAAAAAGTGACTAAAAATGGGCTCAACGGTTATGGAGTAACTTCTAATCACAAGATCCAAACCATGCTCATATCATGACCTAAGGCTATATCTACATCAAATAATCATCAAGTTTGAAACTTTATACCTCTACAAGATAGATCAAGGTGAACAAGTCTTGGATCTACAAGCTCCAAGACAACCAACACTTCTCCAATGAGCTCTTCTTCCAAATACACCAAAACGCACCAAAATCACTCAAAGTCTCTATAATCTTTCAAATGAGGATAGGGTTTCGAGGAAACAACTTAAGAGGATGGAGGATGAAGGTAAGGAGGATTGGAGATGAGTTAAAGCCTTTAAATAGGGTATAGGACCCAAAATTAGGGTTTGAGTCTGGTTTGCGTACACCTAGCGTACTCCTGGTACACCCAATGTACCATGTTGTCTTCCGCGATCAATCACGCCCGGTACGCCTAACGTACTCGGCTTAACCCAAAATTTTCAAAACTTCTAACGGTCACAACTTTCGTGTCCCTAATCCATTTTGGCGTTCTTTATATGCTTGGAAAGGTAATGAGAAACCCTACAATCTCATCTAATCTCATTCAACTTAAAATCATCTGAACTTAAATCCTAAATTCAGTAAAAGACTTGAAGCATCACTTTTACCATTATGCCCTTGAAGTCTAGGACCCTAACTTGATCCATTAACGTCCATAAATACCTAAATAGGAAGCTTTTCGACACCGGATGTTACACAACAACTTCTTGGGCAATGTTAGTTTTCCCCAACCAGACCCAAACCATATCGTTCCCCCTAGACCTTGCAAAAGGCGTTGCCCCTTGACCCCGTAAGGGATCACCACCTATGATCCCTATCTTTGTTCATGTATGGGATTGACTCATCTTATATTCAAATGTGCACTCTATACCTTCTAACTTGCATTAAATCATAACTTAAATCCTGATTTTGACTTTGTGATAATTCCAATTACATTAAACTCTCGTTGGCATTAAAATTTCCAACACCATCCAAAGCTTCTAGATTTTATCTTACAAAGAATCATACTTGTGATTTACCAATCAACATATGATGCTAATAATATGATAACTGTTGTGATCACTAAATAACATCCATTACTTTTTTAGCATCCAACTTGAAAGTGCTTGATTTAGCACCAGTCATCATCATCTCAAGACTATATTAAAGAATTTTTGAGATATAAGAATAAGACTTTACTGCCACAAAATGATCATCCACGACTTAAATGGCTAATTTATACTCCCTTTGTCCCATATTTGTTGTCCACTTTTGACTTTTAAAGTCTTTATTCTTCAACTTTGACCTTAAATATTTTTATTTGTGTTATAAATTACTTTATGAAACTTATAACAGTGAAAAAACATTTAAAACACAATCCACTCATATATTTTGCATCAAGTATTATATATCTAAAACAAAAATATAAATATAAATATAAAACAAAAATGTAAGGTCAAAGCTGAAGAAAAAAAGACTTCAAAAGTCAAAAGTTGAATATAAATATGGGACATAGGGGGTAGAAATTATAAGGAGCTAACTTGTGGTATTCTAAAATAACTAACACTCTCGATGCAAAATATTTTTCTTCAAAACCTCGGAGGATTGAGGTTTTGATGTAATTGATATAAGCTTTTGGGAAATCTTCAGAAAAGTCCTAATATTTTATCATAATTTACAAAAAAATCTCAAACTAAAATTTGTTTATGAAAAAACATGAATTACCGGTAAAAATAATGATTTTACCCCCTTTTCCTAGTTTATCGGTTTCATTACATACCCGGTTCCATTAAAGTTTCATTATTTTACCATAATTTACAAATAAGTCCTAAACTAAAATTAAGTGATGATTTGACCCTTTTATCCATGTAACATACATTTTATCGGTTTCATTGTTGACCTGGATGCATAGTCATTAAATGAGTTGATAAGATCGATACAATGAGTTATACAATGTTATCTTTACCATAAAATTTGATATCCATCTCATCGGATCATTTATGATTATGTATCCAAGTCAGCAATGAAACCGATAAAATGTGTGTTTCCGAAAAAAGGGCGGGAAATGAACTGATGAGATGGATACAATGGGTATCATAAGATTAGATAGACAATTTGAAATTTCTTATAAAACTTAAAAAATGACGATGTTGTTGCGAGTTTATGTTGGATTAAGGTGTCTATGGTCCTAACTAAATTGGTATAATGTTGATGAATAAAAGTAAAGTCATTTTGGGTTGCCTTTATAACCAAGAAATTGATTAGATTGATTATAGGAGAGAGATAAATGATTTATTAATATATTACATGACTAATATATTAATTAGAAATAGCTATAATTAATTTAAAATTAATTAGAATTAATTATGGGTTAAATAGAATTAAATAAAAGTTGAAGACTATAATTGTAATTGTTCAAAAGTTGAGCAAATGATAGGTTCCAGAACCTTCCTCTGCTGGATGGTTTAGAGGTTCCCCTTAGAGCCTTCTGGAAGCCTTAATATAGACAATCAAGGAACTAGTTAGCTACCTTATTTGAAATAATATTATTTTATGTCCAAATTAGGTTTGTAGGTGCTTCCTAATCAGCTATAAATAGGGTCTTATACCTGGGAATTTTCGGCCATGTTATTCCTCACACCAGATGTGACATACTAAAAATTTGGAGATTTTTTTATTTTAATAACATTAATTCATATAACATTCCATTCCCAAAATAATTCATGGTGAAAAATAGTATTAATCATTAGAGTAAAAATCACGATTAATTGTATGCGGAATAAACTCTGGGGGATGTTGTGCAGTCACACCGGACCCTCCGCTTTCGAACCGGAAGTACCCAGAACCATAAATATGAAACCGTAAGCACAAAGCTTAACGAGTTACAAAAAATACCGCATACCATACATATACGTCAACTCAAGGCTATATCGGGTCTATTTCACCCATGAGTCTATTTCAACTCACATGTTAGCTCAAGGTTGTACCTGGTCTATTTTACCATTAGGTCTATTTCACCCCGAGTCTATTTAAACTAAATAAGTATTTTTCAACCATATGGGTCTATTTCATCCCATATACATATAGCAAACATGCATACATGCATACAACAAGTGTCACAAAGACAACAAGCACATACAACCCTAGTATCCTACAATATAGTGAGCAAACTCACCTCAGTCTAAAGATAAATGAATCACACACGGTGCTGCTGCCGGGCTCTTCACACCAAACACATCCAAATTATCCCTAATCAATAATTATGGCAATTCCCCATAGTCCAAGGTCCAATTCGTACTCTATCATATTAATGGGTAAAAAACTAATTTATCCTTTCCACATCTGACCCAACAACTCATGGCTCAAAACCCAGAAGACTCAAGGCTTAAAAATGGCCCATTATGGCACCTTGGTGCATACGCCCCACGTACTACCTCAATATGCCCGACGTATGGTGAAGAAATCCAAAAACTCCCTTTTTAGGTGTTATTCCTTTGAGACCAAATGTCTAAATCCTCAAGTTCAAGCCTAGTGGACGTCTAGAGTTATAAAGTTCCTGACTTTATGACCCAGCATAACTTAATATAGCCCAACACCAAACTTAAGCTTCCTAACATAACAAAATGACTAAGGACTCACTTAAAAGTGCTTAATCCTTTAATACTTTACATCCAAGGCTCATATTTAATTCTAATGGGTGTCTTAATCAATAAAGTCACCAACTTGATGCCTTTGCATGGCTCCAAGAAACCCAAAACCCAAATCTAGTTTACTAGCTTCACCAAGAAGTCAACAACCCATGCATGGATGGTCCACAACCATCAAGATGCACACTTTATGAATAAGGGACCCCAAAACCTCAAAAGGAACAACCTAAAACTTCTGGAGTGACATTTACTCTTAAGAATCAACTCATGGGACCAAAAAGCACAAAACCAACTCAGAAGCAAGATTTAACAAATGA
The DNA here is from genome assembly GCF_051521515.1 of Lactuca serriola. Classification (NCBI taxonomy): domain Eukaryota; kingdom Viridiplantae; phylum Streptophyta; class Magnoliopsida; order Asterales; family Asteraceae; genus Lactuca; species Lactuca serriola. The sequence goes on along the minus strand of NC_136412.1, from coordinate 274,016,621 downwards.
ACCATCAAGTTTGAGACTTTTTACCTTTAGAAGATGCAACAAGGAAAACCAAGCCAGGATATATAAGCTCTAAGAAAGAAAACTCTTCTCTAACGAGTAAGGGGTAAAACAATCTTATAGAAATCCTGAATAAATCTCTGGTAATATCCCGCTAAACCCAAGAAACTCCTGATCTCTGAGGGAGACTTCGGAACCTCCCATTACATCATGGCCTCAATCTTGGCCGGATCGAACAAAATTCCATTTTGGTTAATGAGATGTCCCAAGAACTGGACCTCTCATAACTAAAACTCACACTTTGAGAACTTGGCATACAACCGTTCTCACCTCAACACTCCCAGAAGCTCTCGAAGGTGCTCCTCATGCTGCCCCCGATCTTGGAATACACCAAAATATTGTCGAGGAAAAAAATAACCGAACGATCGAGCATCAACTTGCATACTCGATTCATCAAATCCATAAAATCCCCAGGCGCATTGGTGAGCCCAAATGGCATCACCACGAATTCGTATTGACCATAACGAGTTTGGAACACGGTCTTCTCCACATCATCCTCTCTGACCCTCATCTGATGATACCCTGACCTCAAGTCGATATTGTAGAACCAAGACGCACCCTGTAACTGATCGAAGAGGTCATCAATCCATGGAAGGGGATAACGGTTCTTCACCATCAACTTGTTCAACTCCTGGTAATCAATGCACATCCGGTGTGAACCATCCTTCTTTTTGATGAAAAAAATCGATGCTCCCCATGACGAACTGCCTGGTATAATAAAATGCTTGCCCATTAGCTCCTGAAGCTAAGAGGACAACTCCTGCATCTCAGGTGGTTCCAAACAGTACGACGCCTTAGCAATAGGGGCTGCACCCATAACTAAATCAATCCTAAACTCGACCCGCCTATTTGGAAGCACACCAGACAACTCCTCTGAGAACAAATCAGCAAAGTCTCTAACCACCGGCACCACTAAAATCGAAACTTGCTTCCCAAGTCGAGCATTAACCACATAAGCAAGATAACCCATGCACCCATGCTGGATATACTGTCGAGCTCTGGTAGCAGAACAAAAGAGTGATCCCAATCTGGTATCCTCTCCATAAATAACTAGTTCTCCCCCACTTAGGGTTTGAACTACAACCCGTTGACCCTCACAATTGAACATAGCCCTGGATCTACCCAACCAGTCCATCCATACAATCACACACACATACACACATCTCCCATGGGAATAGGGATTAAATCAATAGAGTAAGGCACCCAAAAAATCTCCAAAACACAATCCCGAAAAACACTTGATGCATAAATCCTGTGTTAGTTGGTGATAGAAACCCACAACAGACACTCCGGCTCTCTAAGGGTCATATCGAAATCCCTACTAAAAGACTAAGATACAAAGGACCATGTCCGAGTCGAATAACACAAGAATAGGAAAAAAATTCACTAAGAAGGTACCTATCAGAAGCATAAATATAAGCATACCATAAAATAATTGACAGAATGATAAATGGAAACATACCAGTAATGACATTTGGCGCCGCCCTGACCTCCTCTGTTGTGAGCTGAAAAGCATGACCTCGAGCCCTCAGGAGCTCTACCCTACCCTGGCGCCTATCTGTGGTCCTCAATGTGGTTGGTTCCGAAGCCCGCACTGGTCCTGCAGTGAGTAAGTGATAGTTGGCCTTAATATAGCCAATCTGCTCACAGTGATAACAGATCCTAGTGCTCGGTATAGGGACTTGTTGGCGACAATCTGCTACCAACGGGAATTCGAGTCTATCCGGGTTAACCAGGACCATAAGTGCAAAATTTCTATGTGAATCAAGATCTAGAAAAGGAAGTTTTCCAATCACTGACTCAAGCCCATTGTAAAATTCTACTCAGCTCAATATGGAGGTACTGATGGCAGAATGGCCCACTCAGGTCTTTCACAATAAAGTGATAGATGGAACTGCCATGAAACGACTTATTAGTCAATTTATTGATCACTATGGAATAGGATATACATCACATATCCTGGATCAAGTAAAGACTCTGGGTTTCCGACAAGCTACCGCCGTATCCATTTCATTAGGAATTGATGATCTATTAACAATACCTTCTAAAAGATGGCTAGTTCAAGACGCTGAACAACAAAGTTTTATTTTGGAAAAACACCATCATTATGGGAATGTACACGCGGTAGAAAAATTACGTCAATCGATCGAAATATGGTATGCCACAAGTGAATATTTGCTCATTGGCATAATTCCCTTCCTTGCCACTTTTGTGACACCCAAAAGAAGTTCGACAAGAACCATAATGAACCTTGCCGCACGTGCCACAAGTGCGGCCCCTCTGACCCCCAGATCTCACATCAGCAGTCTTGAACTGCTTTTCCATAGGCTGCTTTTGCACTGGAGCCTGCTTCCGCTCTCTTGCCTGGAGCTCCATCTCAATCTCCTACCTCCTCGTGACCTCTTGTAGCTTCATAAGTGTACCATAACGTTGAGTGGACATAAACTGGCGGATGTCCTTCTTGAGCATGTGCAAGTATCGGGTCATATGAGCTTGCTCAGAAGCAGAAAACTCATGAAAAAATAGATCTGTCTTAGTAAACATCTTAGTGATATCAGTCAATCCATCAGTCCCATGCCTCAAATCCAAATACACATGGGTCAGCCTCTCCTTCTCCACCAATGGAACATATCTCATGCGAAACATCTCAGAAAACTACTCCCATATCACAACAGCCCTCTATTCATGAGTGTACGAGCCACTCACCAAAGAAGGTTCATAGCGCACTTGACCTTCTGGTCAGTAGGGCAGGAGCATGCAAAGAAACACCCCTCAACATCGGATAACCACCTTATGAAAATGATCGGATCCTGAACTCCATTGAACACCGAAGGCTTCATATTATCGAAGTCCCAGTACTGGAAGGCTCTCTCTCTCCATGAACCCCAACGGCTATAACAGCCATGGTAGCTACAATAACAGTAGCCTCAGAAAGTGCAACATTTGATTGTCAAAAATCTCAATCATGGTGGTCTTTATAAAACCAAAAAACTCCGGTATCGATCCCTGGACAGAAGTAACAACCTCAACAGAAATCAACTCCCTATTATGATCCTCAGTCAACCCTGACCTATTCTGGCTGCCCGCTTTGGCTCCTGAACCTGATCCCCTCGTGAGCACCATACTAAAAATAAACTAGAAAATATCAAAAAAGACACATTTTAAACCATACGAGCTATTCTATATAATGAAACCCTAGGGGTTGTGACTTCCCTGCTATGCGTACGAGTCCTGTGCTTCCAGTAGTATGGGCCCATATTACGTTCCACACCTACCTTTATTTTTCTCAAAAGATCATCACAACAACCCTAACAACACACACTAGGATATACATACATACTATTCTCACCCTCTAGAGAAAGGCTAGACATTCACTACTAGAAAAACAGCCTTTTACGACGCTCATTGCGCGTCGTAAAAGGCTTAGACGACGCGCAAATGCGCGTCAAGGAAGGCCATGTCATAAAGAGTGACGACGCGTGATATGGGCATATTTAGTTATAAAATTCATGCATTATCTTAATACTTTATGTTGATTTTATCTCATTTAATGAACAAAAGGTGCTTAATTAGCTTAAATATTTCATTTTCAGCAACAAAGACATGCTCGAATGGAAAAGGAAGCAGAACTAGCGATTGGAAGCTTGGATCTTGGATTTTGATGAAAGAAGGATGTTGCTGGACAGCTTGACCCCTCGTCAGTGTTTTGGTCATATCTCATGAACCGTAACTCCGATTGACGAGATTCAAAATGTTATGAAAAGTAGACACAATTTCGGACGACTTTCGTGTTTTGAGAAAATGCTGATTCGAAACGTACTCGGCGAGTAGGGTCGATTACTCGGCGAGTTGTATCGAACTTTCGCGATTCTAGACGCGCTGACTTGCCGTACACGGGTTTTAAGTGACGGACTCGCCGAGTAGGTCACTGGACTCACCGAGTAGCCTCTGTTTTGTGAAAATCTATATAAAGGGACTTTTAGATCGATACCCTAGTAGATAGAAAAATCCTTGGAGGCCAATTGTTGACTAAAGGTGCTACTGGAGCGTGGGAAGCAAGGGAATCAACCCTACATTCAATTTTAAGGAGAATCAAGTCAAAATCAAGTTTATTCTTTACCTAATCTCTTGTTTGAACTATGTTTTTACCAATTGATTTCGTTTTTGTGCTTGTTTCTGCTGTAATCATGAGCTAAAAACTCAAAACTTCTGTTTAGGTAGATGAATTTATGAACATGGATTGATTATTTGATTAGGATTAATTTTAATTGATGATTATGTTTTATTAAGCTTGTTAAAGAACCTTATGTGTTAACAATAACTATTCTTCTGTTAATAAATCAGTAATTAAGTTGTATGAATATCTCTTAGTTGCTAATTTCATATGATTTACGTGACCACATAGTTGTATGTCTAGGAATAACGAATGTGAAACTAGAATTAACTTGAAGATAGGTAAGTTAATGTGTGAGATTGTTTGATGAACATCAGCAAGAGGTTAATTGAAGGGCCAATTTAATTAACCATTACAAGTCTTATTTAACCTGAATCAATAACTAGGAAATCTGTTAATTTAGACAACTGGCCACCGCTTGAGTTAATTTGTTTCCTAAGGATTAGTAATATCGAACGTGAAACTAATCATCTTAGTCGGTAGCCAATGAAGAATTAATCTGATACATTGAAATCATCCATGGGAACAAATGAGTCGAACCAAAACAGAAGTCCTCTTTATTATTGAATTTAGTTGATTTTTATTTGCTTAGCTCTTAGTTTCTTAGTTTATGTTTTAGTTAATTGTTTAAGTTTCTAGTCTTGCAAAACTAGAGAAAACTCTTTTTTTTACTTGTTTTATTTAGATAATATTAGCATTTATTTTAATTGTTTACCGTTCCCTGTGTTCGATACCCTACTTGCTTGAACTATATTACTAATCGATAGGTACACTGCCTTTCGTGTGTTTATTTTGTGTCTTTTACGCGTCGTCTATAGACGACGCGGATTTACGACGCTCATTTACGACGCGCAATTACGACGCGCGTTTACGACACGCAATGCGTATCAAGGAAGGCCCTGTCATAAAGGAAGACGACACGCATTCACGTGTCGTAACGTTACGATGCGCGTAATAATGACACGCAATGCGTATCAAGAAATGCCATGTCATAAATAAATATGACACACATTTTTGCGTATCATAATTTTAAATGTTAAAAAAAAATATTATTTTTATTTTCAAATTAAATTTGTATTTAATGTTTCATAATAGAAAATAAAATATCATATAAAAAAAATAGAATCCATTGCATAAATTTAATGTCATACAAATAATCATTCCATGGAAAGATAAAACAAATCAATAGAAGTTGTAACAAAAATTTACAAACAAATAAGATACAAAAAATACAATCAATTGCCCCTTTGCTTATTCAAGATCAACCTGCAAGTAGCTAACTAATCTGTACAAATTCACCCTTGTTTCTAATCATTTTCTTAAATACTTTACAAACATAATTCATCCATAGTACCTGAACTATAGTTGCAGCCTTGTTTCTTCTTCTTCTGAACTCATCTCTTGCAACCATTGACAACTCCTTGTGAATTATGTGAAAAATACAACCGGAGAGTGGCCTACCTTCATATATATCGATCTCTGCTAAAAGGATATCTATTGCTTGATGATCTTTCTGCAAATTGAAGTATAGAATATATTAGGCATATGATAATAAGGAGAGAATTATCTTTTTGTTTTTGTTTTTTATTTTTAATGCTCCTTTCACTGCTGTAAACCAACACATAATAGGATAAATAAATAAATAAAAACTAACAGGGATTTATGTTCTCTAAAATGAAGAATATGATATTTGATAAGATTGTATAGTAGTTAGAATACATACATCCCCAAATGCAACAAACTTTTCCTGAATTGCATCTTGCAAGTGATCTTCAGCCTCTTCTTCAGTAATTTCTGATATCAACAAAGAGCAAAATTAGTAAATAAACATAATAACAAAGACAAATGCTAGCTCATAGACTTCAGGAATGTGTTCATTAGTTTTTGAACAACATGATTTATGGAAATGATATCTAAACTGTATGAATGTGAGTAAATGACCATTTTACCCTTCTATTCAAAAGTGATTAAACCTAACAATACCTGCAACTGCACCAATGATCTTTTCCACATTTGGTAAGCTCAGCTCTGTACGTACACCTTCTCCACCAACAGTAGGTCCCCATAAAAAGGACCTGCACTCAAATCAATAAAAGCCCACCTGACATACAACAGATAATCAGTAATATATACATATACATATACATATACATATACATATACATATACATATACATATACATATACATATACATATACATATACATATACATATACATATACATATACATATACATATACATATACATATCTAGAGAGAGGAAGAACCTGTCTTTTCCAATCCATGTATCTGTAAGACATTCAACATGGAGACCACTAAAATCACTAGATTTTAGACCTTTTTAAAAAGTTATATATTTACTGATATTATAGAACATGACAAACCTAGATAACTTTTGATTGAATAATATCGGCCACATCTTTCTCTTGATATTGCCTCTCAACATTGTTCAAAGCATTTAGGCAACTATTATACCATTCTATCTGAAGTTATTATAATAAAGAACAAGATGTTAACAGATAGCATAATTGATGTAATTATGTAAACTAGTTTTTAGAGAAAAATGTGGGTTTGACTTTTTGACTTATTTGAGTTATACTAACTGTGTCTGTTTCTTCTGTTATTGTCCGGTATTATCTGTTGTACTTCCTGCCCTAAGAATCTTGTCTTGTAAACTCTTATCCTGTATGGAAGAATATAAAGGGTCATTAGCCAATTCTCTGATAACAACATTTCAAAACTGTAAATATACGAATTAAGAAGCAATGTAGTGTGTGCATTGTGCATGTGTAATTGTTTATCCAATAAAATATTAAGTACTATTAAAGGTAAATGAGATCATATGACAAAGGTCAAGAAAAGATATACATTTTAAAGCTACAAGGTAAAGGAAAGTACCTGTTTAAGAAAATTTATTTCACTTTCTGACAATCCTCTCCTGCAAAATTTTATAAAAAAAATATCAAATAAAAGCATTTCCATACAAGATGCAGCCAAATGATTAGCAATAGTATTATCATCATTATGTTAAGAGTTAAGTTCAATTTTTATCTTCAATTTCACCAAATTTAAATAAAAAATAAGCAATTTTTGTTACATTCGTTTAAAATGTAGATACATAACCCCATGAGAACAATTCAGAACTACAGGGGGGTAATGTGTAATGTTTCCAAGGCTGAGGGGTGTCCTTTGTAATCTACCTGATATGATTAACATCATCCTTACGAGAGAGGACAACAATAGCATGCTTAAAACTGGTCTATGTATTGTGCTCTCCCTTACATTTATCAACATATATCTAAAAAAATTGTTCATGTTCCATAGAGGCTTTTCATCAAACATGTTAAGTGCATTGGAGTCAATATGAATTATCTCATTATTCATAGTCTAAAAGTCATAAGTGTAAAAATTGAAAGTAAAAAGTATAAAGAGTTGAAATATTTGCAATAATAATGTAAAGAATATAATATTCATTCAAATGACTATGAATTATAAACTGAAACAAAATTTGAAGTACATACTAGTACTCTTTTTTGTGCAATTCATCCTTAAAATCAACAAAAAATGATATATGATATATGTCATGTAGGCTAAAGTAACACCAAAGGTTGTGAAGATCACTTTTAGGCTAAAGTAACATTAACAGAATATAGTATATGATATATGATATATGTCATGTAGGATGTAAATGAAATTAACATACCTTCTATTTAACACATCATTACCTGTCCATGCAATTAGTCCAAATGGATATATTTCCTTTGGGTACACCTACAAAAATTAGAAACAAATTATAAGTAAGTTGATAGGAGATTTAATATTCATAGTTTCATATGTCCGTCGAACTAGATTACTCACCCTCTCGGGAACCCGAGAGCTTAGCAACGAGGCAATAACTCCTATTATCTTCTCTATCTAATCCATCTGATCAAGGATGCTCTCTGCCTGCAAAGTATAATTTTTTGTGGGTGAAATAATCCTGAAGCAAACCTGAGGTAGGATTGCTCAGCATCAACCTTTATTGTTGAAGTCAAGAGGTTAACAGTGTGATGAGCAACAGATTTCTCATCATGTACTCTGCCTCCACCATGGTGCTGATGAGAAGAAAGCCAACGACTCAGCAGGCCATGACCGAGTTCTGGACTAAGTTTTTTTTTTTTAAGAAAAAAAAGACCTTGACACATGGAAGAATACGCTGAATTGCAAGTTCTGGACTAAGAATACAGGAGAATTTGGTTACTTTTCCAGCAGCTGCAATACCTACTTCTGCTTCATTGTCTCTAAGTAGCCAAACATATGTTGGAACCAAATTCGTTCTATATTCACAATTCACAACAACATATATATTCAGCAAATGATTATCTAAAATGGATTTTGTAGATTCAGAATTTATTTATTAAAATGAAAAATATAGTTACTTGGTAGGTTCAAGTCCCACAGTAGCCTCAAATTTCCCCATCACAATAACAAGCACAAAGCACAAACACAAACACCCCATCACAATAACACTTTATATAAACACGAAAAAAAAAGAATATCAAAACCTTATATAAACACTTTATATAAAATGGCTACTTACTAATTCCTTGAGGAGCAAAAACTTTAAAAGAGGCCTCAATGGCTTCTTTATAATTATCTTCACAAGGTGCGATTGTTTTTGCTTTTATTAGTTCCTAAAACCATGGCTCACCCTTGTCAACCACTGGTGGTGGTGGTTCGAGGCGTTGGTATTTGGGTTTGTTTTTCTCTAGAAAAAAGTAGGTGGTGAAGTACCAAAACAGCACTATTCGACTCTGAGCCATCATTGTCTCGGATATTGTCCTACCCCCAAAAGAAAGCTTCTCCAGTGCCTACACCAAAACAACTACAACTCAATTTAGGTAATCTATTTTCATTTCTAAGCATGCAAATGTCATTTGCTTCAATATTCAGTCACCTGTTCTCTAGATTGTATATGATATGATTTTTCATGATCAAACTCAATCCCTCTAAATTATTAATGCAAAGACCTTGAAACGCCCTGTTGAAGTAATCAAATAATCTTCAGAATTTTTATTAAGAAAAAACAACAGTAACAATTTTGTTTTATAATAAAGAGATATGTATATAATAAGAAAAGAATGTAGTCAAACCACATCTTATAAGAGACACACGAGGAATCCGTCGAAAAATGATAGGGGTATTATCGACATTCACATAATAGCCACCAAATACAATGAACACTATCATGAGAGACGGGCCTAGAGCCAAAGTATTTCATTATATATTTTTGTAGGAGAAATAGAAATTGGAAGTATTACATTTTCTATGTCTGTAAGTAAGCATACTTAACTTGTTTTGTATAAATTATAATAATATATAGAGTCTGTGACATCTAAGTCACAACTAGAGCAATAGAAGAGGGATGAAGTTTTTCTGAAAGAAGGAATACAAACATGGTTTGCAGGGTGATGTGTTCATACCTTTCTAAAGTTTATTTAACAAAATGAATAATCCAGTCACCAGTGACACATGTACAACAGCATAACAAGATTAAAATATATTTTAATATACATAGCTAATATAATTATAATATTTAATTACTGATAAAAAATTCCTTATTAGTGATGCACAATTGATAGCTACAAGAAGAGAAAACCCTGAAAGCATTCTATGTATGAATAAGTTGATAAAATAGGTATTGATATGAGCAATGTCAAAGGGTTTGTCAATACTCCCCAAACACTTTATATAAACACTGGTTCAGACAAGTATATGACTATCATCCGCCAATGCCTTGATCAACAACAAATTATAGTCAATTTTCTGAACACATGTTCATCAATCGGGGTTTCTTATCTGGGAGGGAATATTCAGTATACTCTGTGTCAAAATAAAATGGCACTGGAAATTTTATTCTCACATGAAAACATACCCAACAATTAGATGATTAATTGTTGAAAGGTCAACCGAACGCCTTTATCTACTTAACCTTTTTACAATGCTGCCAATTTATATCCCCATTTTGTTTAGGGAGTATGAGAAAGGTATGTAACAATCCATCCTAGCAAGAAGTCTATTGGTCTTGTTTACATGAATAAAAGCAGAGGAAGCAATCATATATGTGTAAGGAAATAAGGGTCCATAACAAAATACAAAGAATAAATAAAGATGTGTAAAAGTACAACTTGGAATTGCAGATATAAAAAACTGGTATATAAACTGCACTAGCACTATCTGAGTGACCTACTTCAACCCTGGTAATTGCAAATATATAAACTGAATATGTTAATGATGAAAATAGAATCATACCTTGGTTTTCCCCATTTGAATGGAAGAGAAACATTGACATCTTTCTACCGAATATGGTCATGCTTGCAGGGTGCAATGTATTATTGGTTTTCTCCTATAAAAATAGTATATAATTGAGTCCGACCATAACCTCAGCCATTGTAGGACGTTGCTTTGGATGGATATTTAAACACCGTTCTGCAATCCATAAACATATAATTCAAAGATCAACAAACTGGGGTAGGAGGTCCAACAAAATCTATATGCGTGTGGAAAAGCAGGTCCAACAATATCTATATGCAATAAGCTAAATCAGGTTTTAAAAGTGATGAAAATACCTCGGTAGTTTGATGATCTGGAGGATGCAAGTGAACCGCTTGCAGAGTGTAAACATCTTTTAACTTGTCTGACATTCTTTTACATGTAAAAGGAAGATAAGAAAACAAAAGAAATGACTGAGGCATTTCACCGAATACCTGGTGGTCATCTATGGACAAATCATACGGGTACAAAAGCATCAACGTATGTTCCACCATCTTGACCTTTCAAGAAATTGAAAACCATAAGGTTGTACTTCGTTATTTCTCATATTCAATCTATCACACTACTCGCTGTACACACGCACATACACACACAACCAGAGAATGAATATTTCGGTTATAATGTCAAGTACACGAAATTTACACAGTAAAAGAGACGAACGAACCTCAGTTTGGAATTTTTCATTCTGTTGGTCATCTAATTGTTGTGATGGAATAGTATTAGACCACTTGAAGGAGTGTTCCTTATCTTCTGTGTCGCTTCTTCTGCTCCAATTCTTGTCGATGCTCTAACAATCAAAATTGATTTTTGCATTTAGGTTAGAACGAAGAACTCATGTCTGAGCCCTGAGATTTGGTAAATCAAATATGATTGGCGGACCATGGGAAGGTAAGAAGTTGGCGATGCAGAAAAAGATGAGTCGAGGTCGCCGACAGGAGGTGATTTGAGGTAGAAAACGTTGTTGAAGGTTTCAGGAGGAGAGTTGATGTAGAACGTGGTAGAGAGCCCTCATTGACAAAACCCTAGAAAATGGTCCCTGTGAATTTTTTGATAAGATAAATAGTCTAAACGCGCATTCATTTTAAAAATTATAAAGCGACATGACTAGAAGACACGCCTTTTATGCTGAGTGCCCTCTGTGTTTTTTTTTTTTTTTTTTTTTTTTTGGTTCAGACACTAATTTTAAGGGCACGAAAAACTGCGCGCCCTAAATCCTTCAAATTTTAGAAGAGATAACATTATTTTTAGGGCACACGCTTTTGCGTATCGTAAATCACTGCGTGTCATGGTTTGCGCGTCATTAAAGGCCTATATTCTAGTAGTGATTTCTCAACTGGCCAGCTACTCATACACAAACCCATCCATGAAACTTCCACCAACCCTGCAACACTCGTGTATGCTAATCATACATAACATTGGATCTTATAGACAGTCGAATACTTGATTCTACCTAAGCCCTTCATCAAAAAAGAACATGAAATAAGGCCAAAACAAACATTCTCAGGTTATAGAATCTTAGTTATGTACAACAATGATGCATACACTAAGCAACTAAAGTAATGATGTTAATTCCATATAAGAGATAATCCTAGGCTATCATGCATCACATATCATACAATTCTATCATGCAATTCCTGAAGATCCCTAACCTACCACTAGCATGTTGTTCTACCATAAACATAACATCAAATAACAATATAGGTAACTTGGGGTATACTTCCTTGCTTCGGATGATCGTAAACATCGCATCCTTCCTTGGTTACTTCTGAAAACAATTTTGAAACCATTTTAAAAACTTTTGCAGTTCCCTAGTTTGGTCTGGATTCACACGAATGTTCATCCAATTCTCTCAAACCAAGGCTCTAATACCAACTTGTAACAATTTAAAAATCATAAAAATTTTAAAATTTTAAAACCAACCATAACCATCATTTTTTACAAAAAGAGTCATTGTTTCAAAAGTAAAGTCATATCAGAGTGTCTAAAAAATTCTTGTCATAAAAATAGGAAGATGTGCACGATAAGGCCTTCGCTTTCCCATAATACTCAAAGTAACTGAAATAATAAACTAAAACTATAAGCCAAAGCTTAGTGAGTTCCCACAAAGTACCAACACACTACATAACAACAAAGCATGCAAATATGAGCCTTTAGCCTGACTAGACCGCCTCGCAGAGCCTACAACCTATCTGGACTGCTCTAAGGGCCTTTGGCCTGACTGAACCGCATCGTAGGTCCTACAGCCTATCCGAACTGCCCCGGGTTTCTTGGCCTTCAGCATAATGTTGGACCTCCTCAACCCAACCACAATATGTCGACATATGTAAGAAACAAACATAAAAACAAAACCAACAAATACAAATAACCATACAGATCTATAACTCAATCACATATTAGCATAACACTATCCTATAACCAGGATAAATAATCAGTGGGATGACATTGGTGCCTTCTGATGGGTTTTGAGCATTCTAACACTTCCTAAGTGTACATGCAACCCTAATAACCTTGGATCTATGTTTGTCTAATTATCATGCAAAGTTGATTTCCAAGGCTATGATCCTATCTAGCATACATGGGGAACAATTTTAACTTGAATAAAAGATAGAACTACATACCTTGTTGTTGATTTTGATCCTTGAAACCTTGTGAGCCTAGCACCCCAAGTGTGATGCCTCAAATGCTTCACACAACACCAAATGCTATGGAGTAAACTTGGAGAGAAAGTATAACACTCTAAAAATCGGCTCTAGCCCTCAAGTATGCATGTGTATAGCCGATTTTGGGAGAAACATGAGCTTTATATAGTGTTAACACATTTAGGGTTACACCATGTAAACCCTAATGTGTCATGACTCTTCATTTCCATGACCCATGGGTTTGTAACTCCCATGGAGCCTCCATGGAGCATCCAATGGGTTCAACCCAACTTGATTATCCATGGAGCCTCTTAGCCCACTATACAAGATATGGATGATTTACATAATCAACCCATATATTTAATTAGTTATCTTTTGATCACTTAATTAATTCTAAAATTAATTCTTGATCAATCTAATTAAATAATATTATTAATATATTAGAACTTATAATATATTAATAAGCCACAAGTGTTATTTCTCTCATTTAGTCTATCCAATTGCATGGTGCCATGCAACCCAAATGGACCATGCCGGGTCGGGTCAAGTACATACCAGAAATAGTTATGGACTTAGACACCTTATCCAACAGTCTCCCACTTGGATAAGTCTAATAACTATAACTGAAAGTATGACTTCAGGAACCGATCGGCAATCGTAGCTCTTTTCAAGGTTTCTCGGAACTGAGAAGATGATGGTACGCCATTTCAGATAAGGGATCATATAATCTTCTGTTCTTAGATATCAGCTGGACAAATACATGGAACAATGTCTTACTTTTTGTCCAGCGGTTTGTTTCCCGATTTCCGATTTGTTTGACATAGAACTTAATTGAACACATCAACTTAGTTCTGACCGGGCCCGGTACATAGGTCAAAACAAAATCATCGAGGGGACCAGATATTAGCTTCTAATCCAAGAAGGAACAGATAAACTTCGACTCATATGCTTGTTCTACTACTTGTTAAATTACACACAAACGCACGTTTTATAACATCGAGTTACCAATGCGATTTCGCATGTTCAATGCATAACTAACTCATAGTTAACATGTCATATCTCTAGGTTTGAAGACTTATATGATATTACCGTCTCGCGATCACTCGAGATAAATTCCATGAAGTGATACCAGCGAGCGTGGTTGAATCCAATACTCAGAACTTATGAGCACTCATGAGTGTTGAGGCCATGTCCAACATTTTAGACCTCTACAACCAACTCATGACAGTCTTACTTCATATCTACTTCCAACATATGACTGACTGTGGATAATTTGAATAATATGTAAAACAACATAAATATTCTGGAAGTCAAAACATGCAAAAGAAATAATAATAAATGATTGACAGGAGATAGCAACACTTTACTCATAAATAAACACAACTTTTATTCATCATCAAATGTCAATTACATTTTACAAATTTCAAAATCATCTAACTACTAAGACTAATATCATCCTTCAGCCCTATGCTCCTAGCATGCTAGAGATGCTTAACCCTACCCAGTCCCTTCGTGAGGGGATCTGCCGGGTTCTCATCCGATGATACCCTCTTTGCCACGAGAAGTCCTTCTTCTATACGATGTCTGATGAAATGATATTTTCTGTCAATGTGTCTGGATCTCCCGTGATCCCTTGGTTCCTTGGCTAACGCAATAGCACTTTCACTATCATAGAAAATCTCTATAGGGTTCTATATAGTTGGTACAACTCCAAGGTCTCCGATGAAGTTCTTTAGCCACATAGCCTATTTTTCCGCCTCTTTTGCTGATATATACTCTGATTCACAAGTTGAATCAACCACTGTCTCCTGCTTGGAACTTTTCCAGGAGATTGCTCCTTTGTTTAAGGTAAAGACCCAGCCCGACTGAGAGCGGAAATTATCCATATCAGTCTGGAAGCTAGCATCACTATACCCTACAACTCTCAAGTCGTCACTCCCACCGAGGATAAGGACCCAGTCCTTAGTCCTCCGCAGGTACTTGAGAATGTTCTTTACCGTTGTCTAGTGAGCCTTACCAGGATTCCCCTGATACCTGCTAACCATGCTTAAAGCAAAGGCTACATCAGGACGAGTACAGGTCATAGCATACATGATCGAGCCTACTGCCGAAGCATAAGGTACCCGACTCATTTCTGCTATCTCATCCTCAGTACTCGGGCTCTGAGTCTTACTCAGTCTAGTGTTACTCTGGATGGGTAACTCTCCTTTCTTGGAATCTTGCATGTTGAATCTCTTCAGCACCTTATCCAAGCATGTACTCTGACTAAGTCCAATTATTCTTTTACTCTGGTTTCTCAAAATCCTTATTCCTAGAATATAGGTAGCTTCTCCTAGGTCCTTCATAGCAAAACACTTCCCAAGCTAGGACTTAACTTCCTGCAGAGTTGGGATGTCATTTCCTATGAGTAGTATGTCATCCACATACAGTACCAAAAAGCTAACCATACTCCCACTAGCCTTGACATATACACAAGATTCATCTTCACTCCTAGAGAAGCCAAACGCTTTGACTTTCTCATCAAAGCAAAGATTCCATCTACGAGGTGCTTTCTTTAATCCATAGATGGATTTCTCAAGCTTACACACTCTATTAGGGTACTCTGTGCTGACAAAACCCTCTGGCTGATTCATGTAAACATCCTCAGCCAACTTTCCATTAAGGAAAGCGGTTTTGACATCCATTTGCCATATTTCATAGTCATAAATGCAGCTATGGCTAACAATACCCTAATAGACTTAATCTTGGCTACTGGTGAAAAGGTCTCATCATAATCAACTCCTGGAGTTTGAGAAAAGCCCTTTGCAACCAATCGTGCCTTATAAGTGTGTACATTACCATCCATGTCGGTCTTCTTCTTGAAGATCCATTTGCACCTAACTGTCTTACGACCTGACACATTGTCAACCAAGTCCCAGACCTGATTGTCATACATGGATTGTATCTCGCTATCCATTGCCTCTTTCCATTTAGCAGACTCAGGGCCTGCCATGGCTTCCGCATAGCTGTTAGGTTCATCCAGGCCTATTAGTGTCTCATCACTAATAAGTGTCTCACCTTCCACAGTAATATGGAAACCATAGTAATGCTCAGGTACATTCCTAACCCTTGTGGAACGCCTCAGAGGTACAACTGGAGGTATAATTGGATCAACAGGAGGTTCCTCCTCAAGTTGACTGCTAGGGTTTGAGGTTTCTTAACCACTTGACTCTTGAAGTTCTTCAAGGTCAATTAGCCTCCCACTGTCTCCTTGGCTTATGAACTCTCTCTCTCTCGAAAGATAGCCCTCCTTGCTACAAAGACCACATTCTCACTAGGTATGTAAAAGAGGTAACCAAAGGATTTTTGTGGGTAGCCGATGAAAATACACCTCTCACTTCGAGGTTCGAGCTTGTCATGAGTCTCGCGTCTCACAAAAGCCTCGCAAACCCAAACCTTGATGTGAGCTAGACTAGGAACTTTTCCACTCCACATCTCGTGAGGTGTTTTGGCAACCTTCTTTGTAGGGACCAGATTAAGGATATGGGTGGCAGTCTCTAAGGCATACCCCCAAAATGAGATTGGTAGTGCAGCTCGACTCATCATGGAACGAACCATGTCCAACAAGGTTCGATTACGCCTCTCAGCTACACCATTCAACTGTGGTGTCCTGGGAGGTGTCAATTGTGAGACAATCCTACATTCCCTTAGATAGTCGAGGAACTCAGTACTAAGATACTCTCCACCACGATTGGATCGAAGCATCTTAATGTTCCCGCCCAATTGATTCTTGACTCCCTGTTTAAATTCCTTAAATTTTTTGAAAGTCTATGACTTATGCTTGATTAAGTAGACATATCCATATCTACTGTAATCATCAGTAAAAGTCAAATAAAAACGATTAGCATCCCTTGTGGCATGTTTGAAGGGCCCACACACATCCATGTGTACAAGATCCAACAAACCTTCACCCTCTCACACGAACCTGTGAAGGGTGACTTTGTCATTTTTCCAAGTAATCATGATTCGCAACTATCATCTGACCTTAGGTCAAATGACTCCAAGACTCCATCCTTTTGGAGTTGGCCTATGCGTTTCTTGCTTATATGTCCAAGACGACAATGCCATAATGATGCTTTATCCAAATTATTACCATTATTAGAATCAATACACATTATATTATTTCCTAAGTTATCTACAACAGACACAGCTTCATACACACCATCACAAGGTAATGCTTTAAAATAAAAAACATTATTAAAGAAAGCATTTATTCCACCAATTCCATTATCAAAAGAAAAGGTAAAACCTTGTTTATACAAAGCATGAAAAGAAATAACATTTCTTGCCATTTCTGGCGAATAACAACATTTATTCAAATCTAAAGTAAATCCACTACTAAGCAACAAAGTATAAACTCCAATCTTGTTGACAGGTGAAACTTTCCTATTCCCCATGATGAAGTTTATCTTTCCATGCTCCACATTCTCACTTCTTCTTAGTCCCTGCAATTCAGAACAAATATGAATACCGCAACCAGTATCAAGGACCCAAGAGTTAAAATAGAGTGAATTATTAGATGATATAGTGTAAATACCTGCATGGTTGGGTTTTACTTTCCCATCCTTCAAATCTTGTTGGTATTTTGGACAGTTGCGCTTCCAGTACACCTTTTCGTGGCAATAGAAGCATTCAACCTCTTTGGGATCAAAAGAAAGTGTAACGAAACCTTTCTTGGTTCCGCTAGAAGAGGAGCCATCAAGAGTCTTACCCTTGGTACCCTTCGAAGGGTTCTTTCTCTTCTTCCCTCTACCTTTCCCGATTTCCAGGACAGGTGCTGAGTTTGGAGTAGTAGCAGGAGTGGTCACAACCTACTTACCTTTAAGACCTGATTTTGCGGTCTTTAGGAGTCCCTAAAGTTTGCTAAGTGTAACTTCCTCCTTATTCATGTGGTATGTCATGCGGAATTGATCATAACACAAAGGTAAGGAGTGCAAAATAATATCTATTGCTAACTCCTCAGGGAAGTTCACATTCAACTTCATCAATCGATCCACATACCTTTACATTTTCTGCATGTGGCTTGTGATGGGTTCGCCATCTTTCATTTGGGTTGTGATCATAGAGGAGATGATTTCATATCGCTCTTGACGAGCACTCTGATGGTAGCGTTCCATCAAATCCTGGTGCATCTCAAAAGGATAGTAGTCCTCATAGGACTTTTGGAGCTTGGTTGTCATGGTGGCCATCATGATGCATGCCACTTTGGTAGCATCTCTTTCATGAACCTTATATTCAGCAAGCTCCTCAGGAGTAGTAGTTGGCTCAGGCACCTTGATCTCCTTGTCAAGAACATATTCCTTGTTCTCGTAATGAGTGACCATCCTGATGTTTCTGATCCAGTCAGTAAAGTTGGATCCATCAAAGATGACTCTCCTACAAAGGTTCATGAGAGAGAAGGAGCCAGTAGGGTTTGAGCCAGGAGTAGAATTATTGGAAGACATTTGAAGAGAAGAAAGATAAGTTTAGTTTAGATATAGAGATAGTCCTTAATAAAACACCCAAATGTAATATTAAGGCTAGGATCCAATCACAATATATTATAACCTAGAAGAGGGATGTCGTAATCCAAGTTATAACATATTTGAAAGGTAGGTGAATGAAGATTCACCAATTTCCACCATGAAAACGAAATATAAATTATTAGGTTTTATTTGGTTTTTAGAAATTCCTAGATTCTTTGAGATTCATTGAAATTTTCAATGGCATGTTTCAATCTCGAGTGTGCCCTTCATGTTTTGTGACTGGGATACCGAGGATCATAAAACAAGGTGTGAAGTAACCATGCAAATTACTTGGTACCCTTAATGTTTTTCACTTAATTGTTGTGCCAGTAAGCCACACGCGCTCCTTCTGATCTCATGAAAAACCTTAAGTCACCCTTTGCCTTCCTTGTTTAGTCCAAGTTAGTGTGCCGGTAAACCACACACGCTCCACCAACGACTTAAAAAAGGTGCAAAGTGTAATTTCATGGATTAGCACCTTATTCACATTTTTCATAAAGTAAATAAGATTGGGAATTTATAAAGCATTTAGTTACTTTATAATAATCATTATACTTTTAATGAGAATTTTTAAGTCATTGTCCTACCTGTTCGGCTAACGACCCTCCACCAGTCAAGCAAGCGGTGGGTGAGAGTGGACACCCATTAAGTTGCCATTTTATAAGCAACAACCTTATACCCACCTTATAGACTGGCTTCGTGAATGAGGCGTACTAGCGGTAAGACAACTTTGATCTTATACATACATACATATATATATATATATATATATATATATATATATATATATATATATATATATATATATATATATATTATTAACTTATAATATTATAAGTATAAGGGTTGAATTTTAACTTTTAAAATTCTAAGGGTTGGAACTAAAGTTTTAATTAAGAATTTACTTGTTCCAAAACTTGAGGGAAAGTTTTGTAAACTTTCAAGACTTTTCATTTCTTGTAACTTATGAGTTAATTAGAGTACTAAAAATGAAGACTCTTCATTTTTCTAACTCTTGTGTTCTTTTAATGGTTTTAATTCAAGTGTGACTCTTGGTTTTCCATAACTTGAGGACAAGTTAAGGACTCCATTAAAACACATTATGACCAAGAATTAAACTACCAAGTAGGTTACAAGTAATTCCTATGATCATCTAAATTCATAAGATCAAGAACATGAATATCCATATCAAAGTTTCAAGTCCATATGAACACATATAATCATGAAAAATTGATATTTGCCATTGTAAATGGATTAGAACAAACATTACACCATCTAAAACAAGTTTTATAACACCAAAACGGTTTAGGGTAATGTTTCTAGTCCATTTCCAGCAACAAAAGTCGAAAATCTGCATTCTGTGGCTCCTACTCGCCGAGTGCATCAACCTACTCGGCGAGTGGGTTGAAGATACACATGAACTCGGCGAGTCCCCCATGGACTCGGCGAGTTCATCAGGCAGATTGCACAAAATCGACTTTTTTCAACTATTTAGCACAAATAACAAACAAACAAGCCTAGGCTCTGATACCACTGATGGGTTTTGAGCATTCTAACACTTCCTAAGTGTACATGAAACACTAATAACCTTGGATCTATGTTTGTCTAATTATCATGCAAAGTTGATTTCCAAGGCTATGATCCTATCTAGCATACATGGGGAACAATTTTAACTTGAATAAAAGATAGAACTACATACCTTGTTGTTGATTTTGATCCTTGAAACCTTGTGAGCCTAGCACCCCAAGTTTGATGCCTCAAATGCTTCACACAACACCAAATGCTATGGAGTAAACTTGGAGAGAAAGTATAACACTCTAAAAATCGGATCTAGCCCTCAAGTATGCATGTGTATAGCCGATTTTGGGAGAAACATGAGCTTTATACAGTGTTGAAACATTTAGGGTTACACCATGTAAACCCTAATGTGTAATGACTCTTCATTTCTATGACCCATGGGTTTGTAACTCCCATGGAGCCTCCATGGAGCATCCAATGGGTTCAACCCAACTTGATTATCCATGGAGCCTCTTTGCCCACTATACAAGATATGGATGATTTACATAATCAACCCATATATTTAATTAGTTATCTTTTGATCACTTAATTAATTCTAAAATTAATTCTTGATCAAACCAATTAAATAATATTATTAATATATTAGAACTTATAATATATTAATAAACCACAAGTGTTATTTCTCTCATTTAGTCTATCCAATTGCATGGTGCCATGCAACCTAAATGGACCATGCCGGGTCGGGTCAAGTACATACCAAAAATACTTATGGACTTAGACACCTTATCCAACACCTTCGACGCGCGAGTACAGTAAGGAAATCTCACCTCTCAGTTTGGAAATATATTTGACATAACACAACTCCGAATAACTACTCAAGCGATCACCTAAACACCAAATAATGGCCAATCTCAAATACCACTAAAATTAGCTAAAATACCCTTAAGGTTAAACTTGGTCAAAGGTCAAGTTCAACAAACCATCCGAGTCAACCTAGCTGAGTACATTGGTTGTACTCATCTGTACACGGGGCATACTCCATTTGACCCAAAAGTCAGGACTTTGACTGAGTACACATAACGTACCATTTGGTACGCCCAACGTACGCATCTGGTCATCCCCATCTCTAATTAAGAGCTTAATACATCAAGTCCTTACGTCTAAAGTCATATCCAAGCCCACATGTTGTCTTTGACCATAAAGTTTCCAACTTTATGGTCTTGCATGACCAATAAGTGCTTAAAACTAAAACCTTAACTACTTAACCCATTAAGACCTTGTTACTCATGCTTGGAAGGTAAGAAATGATCAACATCACATTTTTATGCTTCTAAGCACCTCAAAATGTCTGAAAGGATAACTTAAATGGATTGGAGTAGCTCATACTTAAAATACCCAACTAATGGGACCTAATGGACACAAAATTCATGGCTAACTTAGATCTATGCATAGTTTCATCAATTTCAAAGCTTTTTACCTCCAAGTGATGACAAATGATGATGAGATTCTGGATCCAAAGAGTCGTACTCCCCTAAGATGACATTCGCATCTTCCTTGCTCCTTTAAGGTAACCAAAAAACACACACATACAAATATCAAGAGTGCTCAAAAATGGATTAGGGTTTGTTTGGGGACGTAGGTGGGTTGGAGGCTGATGAAAGAAGGTAGGTTAGGGAGTTAAGGATGTTTAAATAGGATCCAAACCCTAAAAATTAGGGTTTGGAATCATGCACTTACACCTTGCGTATGTTAAGTACACCCGACATATGTGACCTCAGACCAGTTATTACAAAAATACCATTGTGGGCCATTTTGCAAGCTTTCTCATGCACAAGGGCTAAAATGGAATAACTCTTCATACTTAGGGTTAAAATTGAAAATACCTCATCATTGGAATGTTACAATAGTTGAAGTTTATTCATTCCTTTTGCCTTAATAGGAAAAGTGATATCTTTGGACCCCTCGGTGTTTTGATGTTGACATTATAGTGCTGAGCCCAACCATGACTAAGTTGATGTGTTCAATTGGTAGTCTAATGATGCCATCACAAAACAGGAACATCAGGAAAAAAAAATCTTGGACAAGAGATTGATTCTAATTCATGTCTCATGTTCATTCGATATCTGGAAGAATAAAGGAATAGTAAATCACATATTTTAGGATCAACAAAGTCTGGTAGTTTCTTTGAAAACACTCTTTACTGGTTATTCGAAGTTATACGAGCAATTGTAGTTATCGACTTATCTAACTGGGAGATTATTGGATTAAAGTATCTAAGGTCCTAACTAAATTGGTATGATGTTGATGAATAAAAGTAAAGTCCTTTTTGGGTTGTCCTCATTGTTGGATTAGGTGTCTAAGCCCATAACTATTTTTGGTATGTACTTGAACTGATAGTAGCATAGTCATTTTGGGTTGCCTTTAAACTAACTACTAGACAGGATGGTTAATTGAGGAAGAGTTTGAATTTATTATTTGGGATAATAAGTTCATATATAAAATGATTTATTAATATGTTATGAAAATAATATATTAATTAGAAATCATGTTGTTTAATTAATAATTAATCATAAATTAATTTGGAATTAATTTGGTGATTAAAGGAATTAATTAAAAGTTCAGGAGCTGTTTTGCAATTAATTAATAGTTGTGGTTTGGGCTCTTGGATCACCCTAAGTAGGGTTGGAAGAAATTTCTAATGGAGGCCCTTATAATTTCGTCCAACGCCTTAAGGAGGTGGTTTAATGGGATGCTTGGGGCCTAAGCTGGAAATTAGGGTTTCCACCTAGAAACCCTAGCTTTGGGGCTAAGCAACCTAACTATATAAGGATCATCACGCCATAAATTTGTGGCCACTCCTAAGAAACCCTAGAAGATCCGAAATTTTGAGCAAGTTCCTCCTCTCTGCTCCCTCTCATAATCACCATCTTGCCTTGGTGTGTTTGTGAGCCATTAGATGTACTACACTTGTTGTACTTGTTCTCAAAGTCAAGATCTTCAAAGGAAATCATTGTCATTACTAAATAACAATAAAGGTATGTTTCTAATCCTTCTTATTTTGATTTCGAAAATATTAGAAGCATATTAGGGTTTCCAATTTTTGTGTTCAATGCTTGTATGTCTAATAGTGAAAACATAGATCCTTCAAATTAGGGTTGCATGCACACATAGGATTATTTGCTATGTATAAAACCCATTAGTTGTATCAGAGCGTATGTTTTTTTAATTAGATTTGTTACAATTGATTGAACTTGACAAAATTAGCGTTTATGGCTATTAAACCCTAAGGCCTTTAATTTTCGCAAATTAGGGTTTAAGAACCATTTTTTTTTTCCGAAAATCCTTAAAGGTTTTCAAACCCTTTCCTTTGGCCACCTTGGAGTCGAAATCTAGGGTTTCCTAACTGTAACACCCAAAATCAGAAAGGCCAAGAAATAAAAGAAAACCATAAGTTAAAAGGCCGACTCGTCGAGTCCAAGGAGGAACTCGGCGAGTCCGAGCGGGATTCGGGTTAAGGAGTAAGTGACCGACTCGGCGAGTCGGCTAAGGGGACTCGGCGAGTCTGGTCTGAACGGGTAAAACCCGAATCTCGGGAGTTGTATCCTATATAAAGGGTGTTATGTCCCTCCCTCAACCTCCATATCATCCTAGAGAACCTGTAAACCCTAGATTTCGTGTGAGCTTCCATCATTTGAGAGAAATAACTTTGGAGGAAGGAAACTTTGGAAAGGAACTTGAAGATCAAGAAGGTTGCTTCAAAGGGGAGGTGTAGATCCGAGATCTACTTCAGTTTGTGTTCATCTTGGAGGTAATAAGCTACTATCTTCCCTCCTTTGCATCTAGATCTATTTTTGTTATGAGATTTGGGGGTTTTATGGTTGTTTGAGACCCAATTCGAGCTTGGGGCTTAGATATGTGGTTGCCACTTTAGATCTAGTGTTGGGATGGTCCAATATGTCATAAAGCATCAGATATTGAGTAGTTGGTGAAGCCCTTTTGTCCTAAAACCTAGCCCTAGTGTGTTTTGAGCCTAAATCTCTTTAGTTATACGTAAAGTTTGCAACTTTACGTGAGGATTGAGCTTTGGAAGTATGGATCTATGATTTGGAGCCCCTGCATGGCTCGAAAATCCACTGAATGGATTAAGAACTGGAGTGACTCGGCGAGTCACATGGGTGGACTCGGCGAGTTGGATAAAGTTGGGCAGGAACTTGACGAGTTGGATGAACAACTCGGCGAGTCTGTTGAAGATTGCCTTGGAATCGGCGAGTCAAGTCGCGAAACCCCAAATCCTTCGAGTTAAGACTCAGATCAGTGAGTCGAGCGGGGACTCAGTGAGTTGGCCAGGTCAGGACTCGGAAATTGTTAGACTCGGCGAGTCAGGGGCTGACTCGGCGATTCGAGTCGCGAATGAAAGGATTATGAGCTAATGAACTCAGCGAGTCAGTAGGCAGACTCGGCGAGTAGGGTTGATCTGGAAGGTTGACTTTGACCAGGACTTTGACTTTGACCAGAGTTGACTTTTGGAGATCAGTTAAGCTAAGTGATATATGCTTTGATATTGGTAGCTCGGGGAGCTAGTGGAGCAGGAGTTCAGAGAGTTGCTGGGAAACAGCTAGAGGGGCTATCAACAAGTTCAGCAAGTGCAGGCGAGTTTCCCTTTGTGTGAATGGGTCTAAGGTCACAATGCCGGCCCATGTAGTTATGAGTAGAAGACCTGGGGGTTAGCCCTAGGCACAGTATGCTAGTATCACATTCAGGATGAGGTCCAATGATAGCGGGCGGGTGCCCAAGGAATGGTTTATATGATAGTTTATACTTGTTGTCTGTGTGATACTTGTATGTGCCTGGTAGGGAGGTGAGTGTGGGCGAGGTACCGTATCTCACCAATAACAGAGTGTGGATGGTGTTCCACATCTCATTAGCAGCAGATCAGGGGCGAGGCCCAAGTTAAGGAAAGAGTGAGTGTGGGTTGGGCCCGTATCTCACTATCAGTGGGAGCATGGATGGGTTTCCATGACTCATCAGTAGCAGGACAAGGGCGAGGCCCAGGATAGGCGAGGCCTTAGGACAGGATCCATTAGTATATGTTTAGCTTATGTGATGTGATATGTTTATGTGCTATTATGTGTTAGCGGGCGAGGCCTAGTGACAGGCGAGGCCTAAGTGAAACAGATCTGTATCCGAGCGGGGCTCGAATCCAGGCGAGGCCTGGAGCGGCGAGGCCGTTGTAGCGGGCAAGGCCCGGGGTAGGGGCGAGGCCCAGAATAGTGGGTGTGGCCCAGTATGTGCAGTATGTGGTTATGCATGGTATGTGGTAGGGTGGGGAACTCACTAAGTTTCGTGCTTACGGTTTTCAATTTTGGTTTCAGGTACTTCGGGTAGCGGAGGGAAGAGCTCGGGGTGATCGCATGGCACACACCATAGATTAGACAGTCTGTGAATGTTTTACTCTGATAACGAACATGTGTTTTTGGAAATTAATACCCTGATTATGTTTTGGATTGATGATTTTGCTTTAACTAATGTTTTATTAACATAAATTTTTAGTCTTGAATTTTGGGATGTTACAAGTTGGTATCAGAGCCTTGGAGTGAGGGATTCGGACATACTCTCGGGTGTGTCTGAACTCAAACTAAGGAATTGGTATGGAAGTTTTTAAAATGAAAAGACATTTTTGTAAAAAGAGTGTTGAGAAAGAAAACAATTTTAGAAAAGCAAAAAGAATTCAGAAAGAAAAGAATTTTGATAAGAGAAAAGGGTGTGGTGCATGCAATCAGCCGAGCTCAAGTAAGTACCCCAAAATACCCATACAAGTTTATGTTATGATTATCAGTTAGTAGAACAACAGGCTAGACTAGGACTAAGGATCTAGGGAGGATGCCTTATGTGCCTGTTATATGTGCTTTTATGTTGCATGCTAGTACAAATTCTTGCTATGTGGATATGATTGCTTGAGTATGTTATGGTTAGATTTTCCCTTGTCTGAATGCTGCTTGCTTTGTGCATTGTGGGATTCTGAGTGATGGGAGTTAGCCATTAGGTGAATACGTCACGTCACATGTGATTAGGGTTGAATAATCTTAGAGTGCTAGATTTGGCCCTATTGCGCAACTCTCGTTTGAGTCTAACCGTTGTAGGGACGAGTCTTTTACTCGAAGGATTATCTGAGCCCTGTTACATGTGATGGTATTCAGGTGATGGCTAATTGGCATCACAAGGAGGCCTTCAACAGATGAGGACTGGTTTAAGTTGAGTCAGAGGTTTCCCTAGGGTAAGCCTAGGATGAGATAGTGCTGGGAGCAGTAGTAGTAGAAAAGGGACCTGGTGGAGTCGAAGAAGTTCTTGAGGAAAGTACGGATAAATGTGGAAGGTAGTATGGGCCCGTACTACTGAAAGCAGAGGATCCGTACTCGATTCAAGAAAGGCCGAGACGAGACCGGGGAAATTGTAGTATGGGTGTATGATCCCTCAGCAGTGATGAGTATTCTGATAGTATTGCGACATGCGAGAGAGGACAATGGGCGGATCAGGCGCCGGAGAGGGATCAGGCTCGGGTTCAGGGGCTGAGCAGCTCGAGGAGCGGATGAGGGAGTTGATATCAACGGAGGTTACGTGCAGTATTCTAGATCAGACCCCTGTGACCTTTGGCACGGTCAAGGAGGGTATACTGGAGATTTTGGATAAGAGGCTGGGAGCCTTCCGTACAGAGATGGTGGCTTTGATGGGAGCTCGTACTTTGACATTCCGAGAGTTTAAAGCTTACGGAGCGCCAGATTATCATGGGGCTAGGGACCCCATCGCTAGCAGCAGGTGGTTGGCCGATGATGCCAACGCGTTCCGTACGAGCCGGTGTCCCGAGGGAGGACAAGGTCAGACTCGCTTCCTGTCTTCTGAAGGACAGAGCGAGGGATTGGTGGGAGGAGGTTGGTCATGCCATTGGTGATGATGCCGCGTTGGACGCGATGACAAGGAGCGATTTCTCGGCCAGGTTCAGGGAAGAGTTTTCGCCGATTATTGAGGTGCAGCAGTTGGCACGGGAGTTTCAGGATTTGACGTAGACCACTGAGACTGTGGCGGAGATCACCGCCAAGTTCAGGGAGAGGGCTCTTCTTGTACCGCAGTATGTCGCGAATAAGGAGATAAAGAAGACCCGATAACATGAGATGTTGAGGGATGACATCAGGCAGTTTGTGAGAAGGTCCAGCTGCAAAACGTTGGAGGATATGATCGCGCGAGCTAGAGGGAGAGATTGATTTGGAGCAGATCCGGAAAAGGAAGCCGGATGAGGTTCAGGTAGCCATTGGTTCGGGAAAAAGGCCCAAGGGGTCAGATTCGAGATCGAGGGATTAACCGAACCGCGGCCGATGCAGGAGGTGCGACAGGACACATGAGGGTGCGTGTAGGAGTGGTAGCGGTCGGGATTCAGGCTGCTTCAAGTGCGGCCGGACTTGTCATCTTAGCAGGGATTGTACTGCTACCACCACCCAGGGATCAGACTTGATATGTTTTCACTGCAGTCAGCGGGGACACAAGAAGGCCCAGTGCCTTAGTTTGTTTTCGGCAGGATAGGTGATGGCACCTGCCCCTGCAACTTTGAGGGTCACAGACGGCCGTCTGGGCCGAGCAGAGGCGCCTGCGGTAGGAGGCAGGGCTTTTCAGATGACTACCTTGGAGACACGAGCAGCATCGGACGTTGTAGGTATGCGACTTCCGTTTTCAGTCGTTTTTTGTGCATGGTTATATTGCTATGGTTCTGCATCATTATCGGTATGCGTATTTAAATTTTGTGTGGCTTGCTTGTGATTGTGTTAGATGCCATCTGCATACCTTGGATATTTGAATGGTAGTTAATGAATGTGCTCTATTGGAGAAGGTTACTTAGGATGCAGTAATTGTTGCATGCCTGGGAGGGACTTGGTATGTCTCGCTAGTTCAGAGCGGTATAGTTTTAGAAATGGACTGCTTAGATCCCTAGCTATGGTAAGCTTGGGATTGCTCAGCAGATTGATTATGGAATGGTAGCAAGGATTGGGATTTCTTTTCGAGCATTGATCAGCGAGGTGTAAGCAGGACCGAAGTGAGGGAGAATCTTCCGAGCGTACAAGGGTAAGAGCACGCAGATCCAGAATGTGTACGCGATCTCTAAGAAAGAAAAGAAGTAGTACAGCGTTTGATGGATTGAGGAGTTCAGGGTTGGGAGTGTGAGAAACTCCCCATCAGCTAGTGCGTGTAATAGTGATGGTTAGTACGTGGTTGGGAATTCAGGTTGGAGGATCGCCTGTAGGACTCGAGTGAGTTGGAATGAAGTTCTTGAGGACAGATAGCATGGGATGCTTTCGTGTTAGTAGACAGTTGCAGGGGCATCTTGTAGAGCATGGTAGAGCGGCGGGAGAGCCACAACTTTCTCTAGCAGCGGTTAGTGGTGGAAGGTGTTATAAGACTATGGGGCAGCCGTAGCATTCACTAGCATTCAGAGAGGGAAGGTGATGTAAGACTGTGGGTAAGCCGTAGCATTCCATTGTAGCTTCGTTAGTGGAGTTGGGGCGAGGCCCTTATCTCCCAGTGATCAGATAGGGATCAGGAATGGGTAGTGGATGAGAATAGTAGGGAGTTGCTTGTATAGCCCTAGAGAGGTGAGACCTTGGGAGAGGCCGCTCCAGGATGTAGTTGGGTGAGACTCGTGGGCGAGGCCCATATGAGAGTAGCAGTATAGGTGAGACCTGAGAGCAGGGTTGCTCAGTAGTATGGTTGGGTGAGACCCGTGGGCGAGGCCCGTAAGTTTTAGTAGCACAGGTGGGACCTGGTAGGGACCTTAGTGTCAAGATAGGGGATCGAGGATCCCAAGATTGTAGTGCCTGAATGGCAGAATAGATTGAACAATTATAGGTAGTCGAAGTTTCTTCAAAAGTCGCTGGGAGCGACTAGGAGTTGTGTTGGGACTAGCAACCGGTGGGAGCCGATAATCCAGATATGGATAGGTTGATGGGGACCAGGGTGGTCTCGGTTCATCCGGAAGGCAGATAAGGAATAGCAGAAATTTTCAGTCAGTAGCAGTGCTGGTAAGCGGTCTATGGTGGAATTCAGTTAGTTGATCGTGGGGTGCTCGGCACGTAATTATAGTAGAGAGGAATGCCCAGTGGATACTGGCAATAATGACTAGTACTGGAGGTAGCAAGAGTAATGGATTTGGTGAAGGATAGGACCTTCACAGTGAAAAAGGAAATAGTTGGTTATGGAACATTGCATTGGGAAGGCAAGATAACGCACAAGGAAAGAGGTGGTGAACCCCTATGGGTTCAGTTGCAGTACTCGGAGAGTACCAGAAGGATTGTCGGTTGAGTAAGTTGTGTTTCCAGAATGTTTAGGGTCAGGGTTGAACCGAGATTATTATCCGCAAGGATGAATGGTCGTCAGGAGGACCGGGTGAAAGGCCAGTTAAGGTAGGCAACTGGTGTTGGATTAATAAGTAGAGTATTGAAAGCAGACCGCAGGCGGTTGGCCGTAGCAAACTTCAAGGACGAAGTTTATTTGAAGTGGGGGAGAGTTGTAACACCCAAAATTAGAAAGGCCAAGAAAGGAAAGAAAACCCTAAGTTAAAAGGCCAACTCGTCGAGTCCAAGGAGGAACTCGGCGAGTCCGAGCGGGATCCGAGTTAAGGAGTAAGTGACCGACTCGGCGAGTCGGCTAAAGGGCTCGACGAGTCTGGTCTAAACAGGGAAAACCCTAATATTGGGAATTGTATCCTATATAAAGGGTGTTATGTCCCTCCCTCAGCCTCCATATCATCCTAGAGAACCTGTAAACCCTAGATTTCGTGTGAGCTTCCATCATTTGAGAGAAATAGCTTTGGAGGAAGGAAACTTTGGAAAGGAAGTTGAAGATCAATAAGGTTGCTTCAAAGGGGAGGTGTAGATCCGAGATCTACTTCAGTTTGTGTTCATCTTGGAGGTAATAAGCTACTATCTTCCCTCCTTTGCATCTAGATCTATTTTTGTTATGAGATTTGGGGGTTTTATGGTTGTTTGAGACCCAATTCGAGCTTGAGGCTTAGATATGTGGTTGCCACTTCAGATCTAGTGTTGGGATGGTCCAATATGTCATAAAGCATCAGATATTGAGTAGTTGGTGAAGCCCTTTTGTCCTAAAACCTAGCCCTAGTGTGTTTTGAGCCTAGATCTCTTTAGTTATTAGTAAAGTTTGCAACTTTACGTGAGGATTGAACTTTGGAAGTATGGATCTATGATTTGGAGCCCCTGCATGGCTCGAAAATCCACTGAATGGATTAAGAACTGGAGTGACTCGGCGAGTCACATGGGTGGACTCAACGAGTTGGATGAAGTTGGGCAGGAACTCAACAAGTTGGATGAACAACTCGGCGTGTCTGTTGAAGATTGCCTTGGACTCGGCGAGTCAAGTCGCGAAACCCCAAATCCTTCGAGTTAAGACTTGGATCAGTGAGTCGAGTGTGGACTCAGTGAGTTGGACAGGTCAGGACTCGGAAATCGTTAGACTCGGCGAGTCAGGGGCTGACTCGGTGAGTCGAGTCGTGAATGAAAGGATTATGAGCTAATGAAATCGGCGAGTCAGTAGGCAGACTCGGCGAGTAGGGTTGACCTGGAAGGTTGACTTTGACCAGGACTTTGACTTTGACTAGAGTTGACTTTTGGAGATCAGTTAAGCTAAGTGATATATGCTTTGATATTGGTAGCTCGGGGAGCTAGTGAAGCAGGAGTTCAGAGAGTTGTCGGGAAACAGCTAGAGGGGCTATCAGCAAGTTCAGCAAGTGCAAGCGAGTTTCCCTTTGTGTGAATGGGTCTATGGCCACAATGCCGGCTCATGTAGTTATGAGTAGAAGACCTGGGGGTTAGCCCTAGGCACAGTATGCAAGTATGACATTCAGGACGAGGTCCAATGATAGCGGGCGGGTGCCCAAGGAATGGTTTAAATGATAGTTTATACTTGTTGTCTGTGTGATACTTGTATGTGCCTGGTAGGGAGGTGAGTGTGGGCGAGGTCCCGTATCTCACCAATAACAGAGTGTGGATGGTGTTCCACATCTCATTAGCAGCAGATTAGGGGCGAGGCCCAAGTTAGGGAAAGAGTGAGTGTGGGATGGGCTCGTATCTCACTATCAGTAGGAGCATGGACGGGGTTCCATGACTCATCAGTAGCAGGACAAGGGCGAGGCCCAGGATAGGCGAGACCTTAGGACAGGATTCGTTAGTATATGTTTAGCTTATGTGATGTGATATGTTTATGTGCTATTATGTGTTAGGGGGCGAGGCCCAGTGACAGGCGAGGCCTAAGTGAAACAGATCTGTATCCGAGTGGGGCTCGAATCCAGGCGAGGCCTAGAGCGGCAGGGCCGTTGTAGCGGGCGAGGCCCGAGGTAGGGGCGAGGCCCAAAATAGAGTGAGTGGCCCAGTATGTGCAATATGTGGTTATGCATGGTATGTGGTAGGGTGGGGAACTCACTAAGCTTCGCGCTTACGGTTTTCAGTTTTGGTTTCAGGTACTTCAAGTAGCGGAGGGAAGAGCTCGGGGTGATCGCATGGCACAAACAATAGATTAGACAGCCTGGGAATGTTTTACTCTGATAACAAACATGTGTTTTTGAAAATTAATACCCTGATTATGTTTTGGATTGATGATTTTGCTTTAAGTAATGTTTTATTAACAGAAATTTTTAGTCTTGAATTTTGGGATGTTACACTAACCCTAGGGTTATCAATTTTTAGGCAAGGTTGAAAGCCTTGCCTTCCACTCCAAGCATAGATTTTGAATTCTAAGGGATAATCGAGTAGGTTGTTATTTTTGGTAATTATCTTGTGAATTGTTTAATTCGATAATTATGGATATCCCTACCCAATTTTCGAAATCCATGGGATTAGGGACTAAGTTAAATTAATCTATTTAACTTAATAGATAATCCTTATGTGATTTAATAATATAATTAAAGGATAATTATTAAATCAAAGTTTTTAAATTTTAAAATTTAAATTAATATGGTTTTTGATTTTTCGAAATTTTAAATAGATTTAAAAACCCTAGTATTTTGAAATGTTTAAAATACACCCTTATACTATATTTAATATTAAAGTTTTAAATATTTACTATACGTATAAGACGAGTCAGTCGAACCGCTAGTACGCCTCATTCACGAAGCCGATCTATAAGGGGGTATAAGAAAACTGCCTATAAAATGGTAGTTGAATGGGTGTCCACTCTCACCTATCGCTTCCTTGATTGGTGGAGGGTCGTTAGCTGAACGGGTTTGATATGACACTTAATTCTCATTAATAAGTATAATGGAAAAAATAAAGTAACTAAATGTTTTATTAAATTCCCAATCTTAGTTACTTTAGAAAAATGTGAATTTGATGCTAGTCCATGGAATTGCACATTGCACTTTATGAAAGTCGTTAGTGGAGCATGTGTGGTTAACCGACACACTAATATGGACTTATAAAGGGTGGCGATGAGTGTCTCGTAAATTATCATTGATTAATGGAGCATGTGTGGTTAACCGGCACAATAATTAGGTGATAAATGACATCGAGAACACCAAGCTAATTTGCATGGTTATTCACACCTTGTTTGTGATCCTCAGTATCCCAGTCACAAATGGAAAGGGCGTAATCGAAAATTAAACATGTCATTGAATAGTTTAATGAATCTCAAAAGATCTAGGAATTTCATTTAAAACCTAATTTGTTTAAATTTTGTTTTTCGTGGTGAAATTGGTGAAATCGTCATTTACCTACCTTTAAATAATTTGCAATCAGATTACGACATCCCTCTTCTGAATTGTGAATTATTTAGTTGGATCCTAGCCTTAATATTTCATTTTGGGTGTTATATTAAGGATTTTCTTATCCAATCAAAAATTGTATTTCTTCTTTTGTAGATGTCAACTTGCAACAACGCTTTTGGCTCCTCCAACAACAGCTCCAACCACTTCTCGCTCTTGAGCATTTGATCAAAAGTCACCTTTGATGGATCCAATTATAATGATTAGATTTGCAACATCAAGATGTCTTTGAGATTTGACGAAAAGGAATATGTTATCGAAAAAGAGCTGTACGAGATCGATGAAACTAAAGCTACTCCTGAAGAAATAGCTAAGTATAGGAGACACTGCAATGATGCGACCAAAATGTCTTGCATCATGGTGGCTACTATGACTCCTGAGCTACAAAAGTTCTATGAGGACTTCTGGCCATATGAGATGAACAAGGACTTGATGGAAAAGTACCATCAACGAGCTCGTCAAGAGAGGTATGAAATTGTGAAGTCTCTCATTACCAGAAAGATAAAGAACAGAGAGTCCATCACGACCAACTTGTGACACATGCAACGATATGTGGATCGTCTGTTGAAGCTCAATGTGAACTTTGATGAGGGATTGGATATTGAAATAGTCTTGCACTCATTGCCTAACTATTATGATCAGTTTGTTATAACTTATCATCTGAACAAGGAGGAAACCACATTGAGTCAATTCCAAAGCTTGCCGAGAATCGCCAAGAGTGGAATGAAGGGAAAGAGTATTGCCTCCAATCTAACTGTTGCTGCTCCCGTCTTGGCGATTGGGCAAGGGAATGGGAAGAAGAGGAAAGTTCCCTCTAAACAGAACTAGAAGGGAAAGTCTCAATCCGAGTCGTCAAGCAATGGCCCTAAAGGCAAGTGTAGTTTTGAAGCTCCCCCCACCTCTGACCCCAAAGAGGCTACTTGCTTCTACTGCCATGACAAGGGGCATTAGAAACGAAGCCGACCAAGTACTTGCAAGATATAAAGGATGGCAAGTGTGAGAACAAGAATGATCTAATACGCAGGGACAAGGTTTGAAAACTCGAACCTTGAATGAATGCTTAAGATCAATGTCTCCTTGTTAATAAATGTTCTAGTCAAGCCAAGATAGACCAGTCAAGTCTGAGTTAAAGTGTTCAACAAATGTTCAAGACATAAATGAAGAGTGAGAATAAAGATCAAGGTAAAATTAGTAAATGAAGAACAAGAAGAATGTTTGAAAGAATATTCAGAAAGATGAAGTAATCTGAATGTAGTTAGAGTTTTGAATAAATTGTCTATCTTGATTTGAAATTGAATGCTCCTATAAATAGGAGTACATGAAACATCGTACAACCCAATTACATACATAGGATTGGATACGAGAGTAACATCTGACACTTTGAATACTCGAGTTGACTAAAGAAAAAAACCTATGACTGGTTAAATCAAACTAAAGACAAATTACATTCAATACAACAAGACAAAATATTGATTTCGGAACAGCAAACATTCCGGACTTAAACAACCATTCTGGAATGCCTTCACTCTTGATCTCCTTATCATCAACACATCTTCAAGTCCGGAAACAAACTGATTCCGGACCAGTTCTTCAGTTCAGATCACCAACTGACTTCGGAATGACATTTGGACTTAGTCACACAGATGTGCTAACTCATAGTCACATTGACTGAATTCCGCGACATAGTCTTTGAGGAAGCTCAGGGTTGCATGGTAAGCACCCATACTGATATCATCTCTTTGAAGTCCTCGGAAGTGAGCAGCTAGAGTCAGAATGTTGTTTGGATTCATCGCCAGAAAGTCAACATCGGTGATGGTCTGATAGGATGGTTTGTTCCTGATAACATGGTAACAGAAGAGTGGCCAGTTAAGTTCAAACTTGGTTAGGACTTTCCTTCCGTACCTAGAAATTTTGGTGATCTTCTTCCTCATCCATACTTCCTTAAGAGGAAGTGCATTCTTGTCATAGAATGTTTTGAACCTTTCACGCTCTGTTCGGATGGTGACCTCTGCATTGTCGTTGGGATGGAGAGGAGCAAACTTAATGTAAAATTTACTGAAGGGAGAGAGAGGAAGATCGAGTTGTTCGAAATCATCAGAAGGAATGTCGTAGTACACAAAATGTACTAAGTCGACATCCTTAAGAATGCCTTTAAGGAATAGAGGAGAAATGCTACACATCGGATCACA
The DNA here is from genome assembly GCF_051521515.1 of Lactuca serriola. NCBI lineage: Eukaryota > Viridiplantae > Streptophyta > Magnoliopsida > Asterales > Asteraceae > Lactuca > Lactuca serriola. Next base: position 273,981,374 of record NC_136412.1, on the reverse strand, counting down.
GTTGTCTTTGAGTGCTTGAATCTGGAATCCGTGATAGGCTTCTTGCCTTTGTCTTTGCTTTTATTCAGGACTGAGATAACATGCAACGTGTTCTCATCCACTGTGACCTTGGGAGGGGAGAATGGAAGGGGTTCTTACAGAATGTCATCCGGTGTCCGGAGAGGAGAACCTTCATCAATCGGAGTGATTTTTTGGCTTCGGAATGGAAGGTGACATGGAAGGAGTGGCTCGAAAGGCTTGAGCAGTTAGGAAATATTTGGCCTTGAATGCCTCTTTGGAGAACATCTGGTAAGGAAGATGGCCATGAGACTGCTGACCAAATTCGTTTCTCTTCCTTAGTCATTTCCTTAGGAAAAAACTTCTGAGGAGCTCCAATAGCCAAAACTCCATTGGTGACATATTTCTCTTCATCACTGTTGTCTTCATCATCATCAGAGTTGTTTCCTAGAATTTCGGAAACAAATTGGAGTTCATCATCGGAATCTTCATCTCGGAGTTGAAAACAGGTGGCAGGCTTCCATGGTTGGCTCGGACCTGGTTGATTCGGACCTTCTCCCCCTCTTGAATCGGTGGCTTTCAGAACCGGTGCAAGTGATAAGGAATCCTTCAGGTCATCAAAATTTTCATACATCTTCTGAAAACTGTTAGAAAGTTGACGAGTAAGCGCATCGTAAGCTTATGAAGTTGACGCTTGGGAGGAAAGATGATCGAAGAGATGTCCAAGGATAGCAATCATCTCATCAAACTTCCGATTCCGAACATCAACAATGTTCCAAGTGGATCAGAGCAATTTGATGAGGACTTGCTGGATGATTAGGTTCATTTCATCCTTTTTCCTTATTTCTTTCTCCAATCTTTGAATTTGTTTTTCATGGCGCACGTTAGTCTGCTTGATGAGATCGTTTGTAGCAGCCACTAAATCATCATGGACCTTGAGCATGGTGGTAATGGTGTCAAGATAATGCTTAATCGAAGAATCATACTTAGTTCAACTTCTACAATAGAGTGCTTGAGCTGGGTGGAGATTAATTGATTGGGTTGAGCTTCTCTTTCAGCCACGAAGGGTCCAGACTGAGTAGATAGGGACTGGAGAATGGCGTCAAGCTTGGAGTCCAGTCCGGACACCTTTTCATCAATTTTGGTGTTGATCTCAGCCATGGAAGTCTCTAGAGAGGTAACCTTCTTCATTGTGTCCGAAACATTGAATTGGATATCCAATAGTGCAAACGGATCAATATGATTTCCGGATGAGGATCTGTTGTCTGAGCTGGAAGGTTGAGGAGTGCGTTTTAGAGATTCAGGAGTGATTGGAGGGACAGAGGGACCAAGTTTGTTGGTGGCATCATCTTGAAGTTTCTATGCAGATTCGGAGTCATGCTGAGTAGAGGAGGAGGATCCGAAGTCAAATGCTGACTTTGATGAGGATGGCTTGAGATGAAGTTGAGCTGAAGAAAACATGTTAGTGTTAGCAACGTGTGCAACATCTGTTGTCCGCAGTACCTCTTCGGAAATTTCACCGTCCGAAGCTGGAGGAGTTAGAGCATGATGAGGAGACTTTGGAGTTTCTCCGGATGTGAACTCGAGATCTACTTATTCATCTGTATGGGAGACAAAGGGCAAGTTACTTTGCTCTTTTCTTGGTGGCGATAAGGGTGGATTTGACTTATGACTCGGTGAGCTCTGGATGCCGAGAGTGTGCCCTGCTCACATAATCTTCCCATAAAGGATCGTTAACTCCTGGTCGTCCTGTACCCTTTTTGGGTATCAGACCAGTTGCGGCACCAGAGGTTGGAGAGACAACTCCAGCCTCATAATGCTTGGGGTCCGGAACAGGGGTCCGGAGTGTGTGCGTGTGGAAACAAGTGGGATATTGAATTTAACCCGTGTGAGTGTGTTCGGGGGGGGGGGGGGGCAAGGAACTTTGTTCAACACCGGCATCACCTTTTTAAGAAGGTGAGGGTGGATTATGTGTAGACTCCCCGTGTGTGTGTGCTTGTGTGTTTGAATCATCGAGGGGTACCTTGGATGAGTAGATGGGAGGGGTGTTCGGAAGGCCAGAATCAGCCTGAATGTCATGAGTTCCTTACTGATGAGAGGAGGATCTGACTTTAGATTTCTTTTTGGCCTTGGGCTTCGAAGGGGAAGTCTTCCTTTTGGAAGACTTTTTGGATTTCTTAGGTCCGGAAACGGAAGGATTGGCCTCTTCCAGAGTGGGCTCAATGGGTACTTAGGAAGACCGTGTTGGGTCGAACACAATCGAAGTCTCCAGATGTTTTTGAAGGTGAATGGATCCGAAAGGAATGAGGGTCAACATATGGTCTGGAAGTCTTCTGACAGGACCAAAAGAAGATTGGTCTGGAATTATATAAGACTTAACAGTTTTGAAAGAAACACATACCTCTTGAGGAATCATATTGACAGGAAGAGGTTCGAAAAATTCCTTGAAGAGTTGTTGAATCGTCAAGGCCCAGAACCTAGGACTTGAAATTTCATTCTCTTTCCTCTTGATGGAAAACTTACAGAAGTTTTGCCATAGGACCTTTGGAAGATCAATTGCATTACTTTGTCTGGAGTAGATGTTGTATACAACATACAACCAGTCTTTGCTGAGGGTATCAGTTCCTCCGTGCTTGCTAGATAACCCACGAATTATGAAGTGCATCAAGACAGTCCATAATCCAGAGACAACAAACTTCTTGAAATCCTCAGCTTTGTAGTCATGAGAGTATCCAATGTGATTCAAGAACTGTTGGAATTCTTCTGCAGATGGTTCTTGAACTTTGAAACCTTTGGGATTTGGTTTCACTCCGATTTCCTTAAGGAATGTGGATTTGTAGATTGGCAAAATTCTACCGCCAATGATTTTTGTTTCCAGAACATTGTCTTTGAGTGTGATTCTGGTGAATGTTCTGTGAAGATGATGAATTGGGAGAGGTGATTCAAGGACTTTGGTGAGAGGGATGGATACAGGATGGTTAGCCATAAACTCGATCATGACTCTGATGGATTCATCGTAATCCATAGGGTTTAGTGAGAATGCTTGAGTTGTGTCCCTGAGAAAGGGCTCAGATGATGACGATGATGATGATTTCTTGAAGGGTTTCTTCTTGGCAATTGATTTCCTGGGAGTTGAGGCTGTTGGTGCAATGTTCTGAGAAGCCATTGTTGCAATCGAGTTGAAAGCTTGAAGAACACAAAGACACAGAAAGAATTTGGGAGTTTTTGAGGGATTTGAGTGCGTAAAGAGGTAAAAGATTTGTTTGGGGTGTATTTATAGGTAAGGAAAATGGGTCGGGTCAAGGGAAGTAATGATGAGGATCCGAAGTCAAAACGAAATGCATTTAATGAGTAACCATTTTTTGGGGGCGAATAGACGTGGGAGGTAAAAGTAGGGTTGATTTGTAGCCAGAAATAGAAAACCCAAATGGCGATTTGATGGTTGCTTTTAGGAGACGTGCGATCGTGGCTCGAAATTCAAGGAAGATAAGGATCCTCATATGTTACCGTTACAAAGAAAAACTTTTCACCTTATTGACTCTTGGGTTTCTGAATGATTGATTCCGGACAGTTAAAATCCGGAGAGTAAAAGATTTAGTTCCGGATAAGAATGTCCGAAATGAGATCAGTCTGGAGTGAAGCTTCAATTTCCGAAGTCAAGAGAAGGCTTGAACTTCCGGAGAAAAATTCCGAAATGATGATTTTTAAGTTCCGGATTGAAATATTTAAGGAATTTCAGGAAAAGAATTTGTAAGACGTTCCGGAACAACATTTGAGAAAACTTCTGGAGTGAATTTTGAAAATTCTGAAGTATAGAATGCAATAACTTTCTGGAGTGGAATTCCGGGATGCCATTATGAAGTATATTCCGGGATGCAAAAAGTGATCACGATGACTATGTGGACTTAGAACAATAAATGATAAGGATGAGTTGTACAACTTAAGATTCAAGTGATGGTTAGAAATATAGATAAGTAAAATGATCCTTTGTATTTTGAGAGAGAATAGTTCCGAAAAGAAAAAGACTTTTGAGATCGTAACCAATTCACTATCAAATACTTCTATAAAAGAAAACAAGTCTCTTGAAAGAACTGAGGATCTGGCATCATCAGACACATCTTGTTTAGAAAACCATTGAACTTGGTTTCGTCTAATGCCTTAGTACAGACATCAGCAATCTCATCTTCATATGGAACAAAAATGAGTTCAATGTTACCATTTAGAACATGATCTTTTATAAAATTGTACTGTATGTCAATGTACTGTATGTCAATGAGTTCAGGTTTCCCAACCTGACCCACTCAGTTTATTTATATCACATGAGTTGATATGAAGTCACATTACACTGAGAGATTAAAGAGATGTAGATCACTAGTGATAATGAATGTAAGTTCTGTTTATGCTTATGTATCTGTATTAACGATGACATCCCAAACGTTTTAAAATGAATAAAAATACATTTCTTCAATAATGCTTTGATAACGTATTTATCATGTTTTACTGGGAACAAATTCCGCAACATTTTTATTAAAAGAAGTACTCTGATTTTTATAAAGTATAAACAAATATCGGTTTTTTCTAGCCGTGAAAAATGGGGATGTCACAGTTGGTATCAGAGCATTAGTTTAAGTGAACTAGGAATATGGAATTTATTTCTAGACTTAAACTTAGAATGCTAAGCAATGATTGTGAGGAGTGTGTCTAATAGATTTAGGTAATACACCTGAATAGACACAAGCACTAGCTTATTTTAGGAATGATGCCTAAATTGCTTTTACGTGCTAAATGATTTGTTATGCTATAGTTTGATCGGATCTATGGTCTGTTGCCGACCGGATCTGGAAACCTTATGTGTTTAGGATTCTAAACGTACGAATATGATATTAGAACTAGCATATAAACGTTTCGGAGTGATAAGGATGATTTAAACGTCAATCCTAAATAAAGATCTAGATTCACCTTATTTGGTGTATAGATCAAGATGGCAAGGACCCGTAGCGGAAACATGAATGCAAATGGGAACTGATATCAGCCCCCAGTGATTGAGCAAATACCGGTTGTGGAAGCCGCTGCTGAGCCAATAACGATGGCCGGAGTGCAAGCGATGATCCAGGCGATGTTGGATCGTCAAATGGAGGAAACCAGACGTTTGCTCCAGCAAAATCGAAAGGAAGTGACTATTCAGATCGAACAGCCCGAATTGAACGAAGGGCAGACTGAGGAGGGAAACTACAGTGGGACTGTTGGTCAAGTCAACCCACCAATAGTTCAACAAAACAACCAAGATGACGGAGTCGAGAGGAATGGATGCAAGTACAAGGATTTTTTGACTTGAAAGCCCTTGACTTTCACGGGAAAGGAAGATCCGATCGGGGTCATGGATTGGATCTCGGAGATGGAGTTAGCCTTCATGACGTGCGGTTGCAGAGGAAAACTACAGACCACGTTTGCAGTACGTCAATTTCGAGGAGGGGCTGTTCACTGGTGGAATACCCTAGGGAAGACTTTGAGCCCCAATGAGCCCTTGCAACTGACATGGGCAGAGTTTCTGGTGCAATTGAAACGAAAGTACTGCTCAGCTCAAAACTTACTTGAGCTAGAGAACTAGTTCCTGACCTTGAAGAAAGGAAGCATGTCAATTGATGAATACACCAACAACTTCACATAGAAGATGGAATTCGCCTTGCGTCTTGTTCCTGATGAGCTGATGAAAATCGACAAGTATGCAAAGGGACTTCCATGGGAGTATGCAGTGCCAATGCGTCAGGCACCTACTCTGGAGGCAGCTATCTGGGCTGCCAAGTCTGTGGAGGATATGAGTAAGGGAAGAGCTGCCAACAAGATTGAGGTTGGCGAAAAGAGGAAGTTTGAGGGATGTACGAGGCCTAATAAGAAGATCAAGTCTGGTTCAAAGGAGTTTAGCGGAGGAGGAAACAAAGTGAAATGGTGCGAGAAGTGCAAGAAGGATCACTTTGGGAAATGTAGCGAGGAAGTGACTTGCTACAAGTGTGGGAAGACCGGACATTATGCCAACGAGTGCACTGCCAAAAAAAGGGTGTGTTATGAATGCCGTGAAGAAGGGCATGTTGCTAAGGATTGCCCGAAAAAGAAGGAGGCGGCAAGACCAAACATTCCACCAAAACCGAAGGCAAGAGCGTTCCATATGATCCTCGACGAAGAAGATGGAAATGAAAGGGATCAGGAATGAGGATCTATGAAGTAGTCATGTAAGTAGTACCACGTGGTGTAGCCTATTAGAGGCATAGTATAGGTTGAACTTGAACACCTATGTAATCGTTTCAAGGAATAATATAAAACCTAGTTTTGTTATCTAATGTGTCAAGTTGTTATATGATTTTTCTTGTATGGTGACTTGGGTGAACTGCGGGACAATACTTAGGACGAGTATGAGTAGGTGTGAAAGGTAGTAAAGGCCTATACTACCGGAAGCACAGGACTCACACTTGGATCAGGGAAATTCACAAGGTTACCAAGAGGCTAGTAAATGATTTCACTTTATTCAAGTATTTCGTTACCGTTGTTTCGGTAATGACTAAGAAAATTGTTGTTATGCCGACCCTAGTAGACATATCACATTGAGTCCAACTACAATGAGTAGGTTACGTGGTTCAGAGAACCAAGTTTGATGTAGCGTCCGACTTAAACCAAACGATTGAAATCAAAGCGATCAATAGAAGTATCGCGCTCGTTGTTAAAGAAGTTGGTAGCTACAAATGCTACATGTTAAAGTGTGATTATATCACATTTGAACATGAAGGAAGGCATAGTCTGTTTTAGAATTTAACTCTAAGAGACCTGAGTCTAAACGTGCATCACATGATAATAGCTCATAATTTGGAGTCTAACCTGAGGTAGAGAGCAGGTGCACGATCAAGTACTGCTTACAGTCAATAAGTCTAAGAGATAAACTTGAAGGAATAAATACGTTATAATTATTACCTAGGATGAAGAGATGACGTATGGAGTCATTATACGAGCCCTGTTTCGTTGATGATTCCGGGACGTAATCATCCTAAGGGGGAGATAATTGTAACGCCCGTAGATCCGGGCTAGTCAATTTAGAGGCAATAGGGATCGAAAATGACTTTTCGACAAGAGATTATTTAGAATAAATAATCTTAACCAAGTTTTTGAATATGTCTCAAGGTTTCCGTCCATATAAAGAACGCCGAAATCTGAGTTATAACGAAAAAGTTATGGCCCGTCGAAGTTTTACGACAGAACCGACACGGCACCAGGAAGCGTAAAAAGTGAATTTACGATAGAAGACATTTTAGCCTTAGTAATCTAAACCAAAGTTTTAGAGTATGTTAAACCGAGAAAATCCATAAAAAGAACGCCCAAATCTGATTTCGTATGAGGAAGTTTTTCGAAGTTTCGGCTTAGCAGTGTACAGCCCGAAACTTGAATTTTAGTTCGAGCGGTTTTTGGCTTACGCGACCTAAATGAGAGTTGAAGAACTCATTAATAGGAACTCAACGGTAAAATATATATATGAAAACGGAGTCCGTATGAAGAAGTTACGAATTATTCGCGGTCATTTAACAATCTAAACGCCTCCTACTGTTAAAATTTTAGATCGGTCGAGAATTAGCCAACGGAGTCTAAATGAACGTTGTAGATCTTGATTTTACCTACGCGTTGAAAAAAAGAACGTCAAAAATGGAGCTTGTATGCGAGAGTTATGATTTTTCTAAGTTTGAAGGCTGATAGGCGATAGGGGGTGGCGTGGCACCACCAGAATTGGACACGTGGCACCACCTGAAGGCTGCCACATGCACCAATTCGGCGAATAGGTCCTCCTACTCGGCGAGTCCATCAGGAATTCAGCCTATAAATAGAGGTGTCGAACATTCACTTCTCTTCACACCTTCAAACCCTTCTTTCTCTCTCTAGAACTTCTCTCTAAGCATCCCTAACCCCCCTAAAAGCCTAGGGAACCTCCCTAGCACCCGAAGGAAGCCCCGAGGCTCCCGGAGTCCCGAGAAAAGAGCCTTTCGGCTCGGGAACGCCAATCCAGCGAAGCCCGATTTTCGAGAAAACCCGTTGTAAGTGAGTTGTACCTATCCTATCTTTAGTATAGCTTATGTTTCAATATAGTAATGCTATTAGGACCTTATAAGGAGTATTTGGGCTATTATTATGGGTTATATAATTATTGTTTAACGCTTATATAATAGTAATAATAGCTAGACTATTAAATTAGTCTCGTTAAGCGTTAGACTAAACTCTAGTGGTATTGATACTAGGTTTTATCGAAGGAAAATTGTTTTAAGAGTATCGAAGCGCTGTCCGAGTGCTGAGTCACCACCTAATCAAGTGACTGCATAGTTACTTTCATCTTACACATATATATGAAGTATTTTACGTGCTATGTGTGCATACTATCTGTATACTTGCTATCTATGCTGGATGAACGATTTTATACAAGTTTTACATGATTTAAATTGAATATGTATTTTATATCTACAAAATGTGTTGGGTAGGACATGGGTAGATGTAATAGTTTATGTGTGACCAAATAATATAACGAGAGGCCTCGATATAGATGTTTTGATGATCCAGTCATGTAGCGAAGTATAGATGACGACCACAGACTTTTCTAGACAGTCCAGTGGAACGCTAGCAGGCTCGCAACCTGTAAGTGTTTATTTGAACTGTGTGTTTATTTGATCTGTGTGAAGTACTCCATCCCCCACATGGTTGCCTTATTTGGCATGAATTCCATAGGAACCCTCGAAGCATGTGTTGTCACCCTGATGAAAGTCCTTAGCCTATGTCCTTTGTGTTAGATGTCTTAGGGACGTAAAGTGAGGATAACGGGAACGGGTAATCGGGTTTGTTTGGTTTGATAAAATTAATAAACTTATTTATTGTGGGATGAAAACCCTTTGTACTCACCAGGTCTCCCAGCCTGACCCATTCAGTTTATTTATATCGTAGGTGTTGATATGAAGTCACATTACACTGAGAGATTAAAGAGATGTAGATCACTAGTGATAATGAATGTAAGTTCTGTTTATACTTATGTATCTGTATTAACGATGACATCCCAAACGTTTTAAAATGAATAAAAATACATTTCTTCAAAAATGCTTTGATAACGTATTTCTCATGTTTTACTTGGACAAATTCCGCAACATTTTTATTAAAAGAAGTACTCTGATTTTTATAAAGTATAAACAAAAATCGATTTTTTTCTGGCCGTGAAAAATGGGGATGTCACACTTGGAGACCAAGAAAGAAGCTTAACTCCCGATTCATACTCATTTGGAATCGATTGATCATAAGTTTTGCAAAGTCAGCAACAATTGATGGGTCCTTAGATCCAAAAATGATGTCGTGAATGTAAATTTGAACCAACATGAGATGCTTACCATTTGATCTTCAGAATAGAGTGGGATCTAAAATTCCTCGTTGAAAACTTGAACACTTGAGAAAGTCTGTAAGAGTCCGGTACCAAGCGCAAGGAGCTTGCTTTAGGCCGTAGACAACTTTCTGGAGTTTGTAGCAGTAGTTCGGATATGAGAGATTAACAAAACTGGGGGGCTATTGAAGATATACTTCAGTGTCAAGTTCACCATTGATAAAAGCACTCTTAACATCCATTTGGTAAACCTTGAAGCCTTTGTGAACAGCATAAGCGAGAAAGATTCTGATGGCTTCGAGATGTGCAACAGGAGCAAAAGTCTCATCATAGTCGATTCCTTCAATCTGAGTAAATCCTTTAGCCACCAATCTTGCTTTAGTTCGAATAATAACTCCTGCATCATCTAACTTGTTGCATAACACCTATTTAGTACCAACAATAGGGTGATCCGTAGGAGGAGGCACAAGAGACCACACTTCATTTTTATCAAATTCTGCCAATTCTTCTTGCATAGCTGTAATCCAGTCAGCATGCTCTAACGCTTCCTTGATGGATTTGGGCTCAACCATGGAGATAAATGCCGAAAAATGACATTCATTTTGAACACTTGCAGCAGAGCGAGTTTGTACACCAACATTAGGGTTTCCAATAACTTGTTTGGGAGGATGATCCTTGGTCCAAACGTGTAACCTTGGAAGTACTTGAGTCGCAGACGATTCAATATCAATAGTAGAATTGAGTTGCTCCCCGTGAATGGTTTGAATTTGAGGGTGATGCTCCCCCTGAACTTCTGAACCAGAGAGGTTGACATCATCATCAGAAGGAAACTCAAAGAAATGTTCGTTGTCATCATTGTTGATAGGGCTAGAGTCGTCAAAATCAACAGCTGCATCTTGGTATCCATCTACATTTGATTTAAGTGAGGGTTGACCATTCTCCCCCTCAACCTGAGAAGGTTGAAATGGTTTGGAATCAAATGGAGAAAGAGAGGGTAGAAGATCGAAAACAGGTTGCGAGGTAGGAATGGATGAAGAAGGTGGACTTGATTCCAAATCAAGTGCTGTTTTGGAAGGTCCAAATAAAGTTTTAAAATTAACTTCATGAATTATCTGAACATTCAGACATTATGAGGTTGGAGCATCGGACTCCATAATGTTAGTTGTAACATGTAGAGGAGCAAAATTCCAAACAAAGTTCTCATCAAAGGTGACATCAAAACTTTCTTCAATAACTCGAGTTTGACGGTTGAGAACTAAATACGCCTTTGACTTCGACGAGTATCCAAGAAAAATTGATTCATCAGCTTTAGTTTGGAACTTTGTAAGCTGATCATGATTGTTTTTGATGAAGCATTGACATATGAAGACATGGAGAAACGAGATTGTTGGCTTCCGACCATTCATTGCTTTGTATGGGGTCATATTGAGGCGTCGATTGATGAAACTCCTATTTTGAGTAAAGCATGTATTTGAAACAGTTCAGCCCAGAGATAAAGTGGTATATTTGTGAAGTTTAGCATTGATCGAGCAGCTTCAACTAGAGTTCTATTGCGTATTTCAACTACACCATTATGTTGTGGAGTGTAACGAGCTAAGAAGTTGTGGTCAATTCCTTTCTCAGTGAGGAATTTCTCAATGGTTGAGTTAGTGAATTCCGAGTCATTGTCACTTCAGATTCTCCTAACTGGGAGTTTGATGAGAACTTCTATTCCTTTGATAAAATTGATGAGCTCAGAGGTTGTTTCGGATTTCAGCCTTAGGAAGAAGACCCAAGTGAACCTTGTAAGGTCATCAACAATCACAAGAATGTATTTCTTATAATGAAGACTTTCTATAGTGGATGGTTCACAAAGATCAATATGTAGAAGTTCTAATGTTTCTGAGATTGATTTTTCGATGATAACAGGATCACCCTTCTTCGATTGCTTTCCACAGTCATAAGAAGCACACAAATGATCATTTTCAAATTTGAGAAGAGGTAAACCTCTCACCATTTCACCGGATATGAGATCATTCATGTAACGAAAGTTCAGATGAGCGAGCCTTCAGTTCCATAACCAACTGACTTTAGGAACGGATTTGGAGAGAAGGCAGAGTTGCGGCTTGCCAATAATCATGTTGATGTCGACAGGGTACATGTTCTTGTTGCGATTTGACTTGATTAAACACTCTTTTCGATCTTTAGTCATTACATAGTTGTGCTTCTTGCAAAATTCAACACGTTGGTTTGAGTCCGTGAGCTGAGCAACACTTATCAAATTATGTTTTAGATCAGCTACATAAGCCACATTTGAGATAGATAAGTTTCCATTTGTGAGAATTCCATAAGCACGAATTTGAGAATTGGATTTGTTTCCGTACGTCACGTAACCAACATTAGGAGAAACCTTGAGATCTTGCAGAAAATCCTTCTGCCCCGTCATGTGCATGGAGCAAGAACTATCAATATACCATATTGTTCTTGATCCGAAGCACAGAGTGCCTGAAAAATTAGCGAGTGGTGGAGTTTTTAGGCTCCGAGTTAGATTTAGGGACATAGGCATGGACTTTGGTCTTTTATTGTGACTTAGGAACAACTTTGTGTTTCTTGGAAATATATTTTGAGTTCTTAGGAAATAGACAAAATGCTAATGTCTTTTCATTTATCCGGTAGTCATATTCAATGACTTGAGGGTTTGGAATGACTTTCTTGGGACCTGATTTTTCCGAAGTGGTGGGAACAATAGTGACCTTCGGAACTGTTGGAGTATCGATGTGAGATTTGACTTTTCATACAAGATGTTGCTTTGAAGATTTTGAAAAGTTTGTTTTCTCAGTAATTTTTTATCTGCTTGATGACACATTTGTTTTAGAAAAAGTTGATTTAAAGATTGTGCCATAAGATTTAGCAATGAAAGTGGACGAAACAGTCCGAGGACAAACGTTTCGGACAGATGTGGTATTCACACAAGATTTGGGCTGATTGGTACTGATCATTTTCTTTGGTTATACCGAACTGAGAGAGTTAGAAGGACTCTTGAGGATATTAGTAGTTTTAAAGGAGTTTTGGCTATGGGTTGAAGAATGAAAATTCTGAGATACACTCTTTTTGGTGTTCTCAAGGAATCTTGAATTTTGTCTAGTCTGAACTTCCTTTTTGTGAGCTTCTACCTTAGGATCTACTATATCCTTCCTATTCAACATTGGCTTTCTTTTAGATTGAGATGAGGATTTCAAAGTCTGTCCTACTGAGGGATTGTTGAACACAGACTTAATGGGAACCAAATTTGTTTTTTAAATTGCATGTGGTTTGGAATCGCATGAGATTGTCTCATCGACTTAACTATATAGGGATGCCCAAACACACTCTAATGGTTCAGAGGAATTTGATTCGGGAAAGACTTCCTCAATAACACAGTTGTTAGGGGGGCTTGGGTTCGGATTTTGAACAACAGATTTTTGAGTGTTAGAGGTCCGATTCAGGTCCAAGTTTATCAGAGGCGGAAATTGCATGGAATCGGGACTCTTAACAACTATGGGTTAAGACCCAGGAACTAATGACGCTAAGTGGTATGTGGTCTCATGAAGGGGTAACAAGGGAGAAACATGGGTGTCCGAATGTTTGATGTGCGGAACCTCTCCCATGAATGTCAAATTTTGCAATTCCTTCAAGGGACGAGCAATTGGTTTCGGAAACTCGCTTCCGAGACCACGTGCTTTAGACTATGGATGACAAAAATTATGAGTCATTCGATCATTTGCTTCAAGCATGTCAATAGAATTATGCAAAGCATCTATCTTAGCATTGAGACGTTTGTTATCAGAAATCAAGACATTTCTTTCAGAATAGGTGATTTCACATTTGTCTTTTAAAATGATACATTCATCTTTTGAAATTACAAGCTCATGCTCTAAAGACTCGATTTTCAACTTTTTATCCTCAAAATGTAACCTAAGACGATTTAGTTCACAATCCTTCTTCTCACTGGCTTCTATGGCCGACTCATTGGCTTTATAGATGGTGCTCATATCTGTTTGGATCTGGGTTAGGTAGGGTTCACAAAGAGACAAATCAAAGTTATCATCAGTAATCATAAATTTTACCTGCTGAACAATGCTTCGACCAGGTGGATCGTTGGTTGCCATGTAGCAGTAGTGTGGTTCAGCAACATCATCTTCATCTTCAGACCCAGAGGACCAATACCCATCATCACATTCAACGGGTTGTCTTGCTATCAAGTGCATGTTTCTTCCAGTCGCCATGTCATCATCATCTCCTGATGACCAATATCCTTCCACATCTCTTGATACAGTTGTCACAAAGGCTTTTTCACTCTTTGCCATCTTTGAGCTCTTCGGGCGTAGTATGCAGAGTCCTTGATCTTTAGCTTTTGCGGAGCTTCAGCCAAGCAATCTTTTGCAAAGTGGTTTGCATGTCCACATTTGTGAAACACAATTTTTGGCTTGTCTGATTTTGGATTCTGTGGTGATTCCGAAGTAGAGTTTGGTTTTGAGATGTTTGGTTTGTTTGAGGGAGGATTTTCCGAAGTTGGTTGAGACTCCAGAGGGTTATTTTGGTGAGGAAAGTGAGGTTGAGGATTATTTTGGTGAGGAGCATGGAATCGATTTTGGTAAGGTTATAAGATGGATTGAAAGGACGTTTGTATTTCATAGAGAGTAAAGCAAATTCTTATTGGAAACGATGTTCAGAATCTATAGCTTCAGAATCATCAACATGATAGTTTTGTGTGGGTAAGGTAGGTAAGGATGATTGAACTGATGGAACAATGGGTTTGAAAGGATCTGAGGTGGAAGAATTCAGAATGGTTGGTTCATAGGAGCTGACAAGAGCAAGAGGACCTCCAGAGAGTTCCCTTATGGTGTGAGCAACATTGGATTTATGTCCTTGAAGTTCATCAAAAAGTTGATAAAGCTTCAGTTTATTTAAAGAGCCATTACTTTGGAGACAAGATTTCACATTACCCCATCATTTACTGAGGCTGTTAATGAACTTGAGATTGTACTCCAAAGGATTTCGGATAATCCCATGTGCAGTCATGTTGTTAAAAACAATTCGATATCGATTAGATGCTGAGGCCACTGATTCACCAGGAGTGGTAGTGAAGGTGTCAAAATCGTTGACAACCGAAGTGAGACGCTTGTTTTTCATATTTTCCGAGCCTTCAATTAGATCTTGGAGAGTATCCCAAATCTATTTTGCTGATTTACACAACTTAATATGTTCGAAGAGCGAAGGAGGAACACCAAACACCATTTCCGAGAAGGCAACTTGATCAGCATGCAACTACTCAATATCATCAGTTGTTAGAGGAGTTAGACGAGTCTCATCTTGACCCATAAGCTAAGCAGCAGCATCTCTCACAACTGTTCTTACAGGAACATGAGGGCCTTCTTTGATGGATCTCCAAATAGCTTCACCTTTCTCTTTGGCTAATAAAAATCTTTCCATTCTAACTTTCCATTGATCATATTCTTCCACAACTAGCAATGGGGCATGAGTAGGGTCACCCACACTATTTGCGATTTGCATTGAAATCATTTGTTGAGGATTAGAAGCAGCCATTGAAGTTAAGATATCTTCAAGGAAAAGTGGTATATAGAAGAACTTTTGTCCTTAACACATAAATGGTTGAAACACCAATGTAATTTCAAACCGACTATAATCTGATCTTATGGATTCAAAGGACAACCACTCAAGCTCTGATACCAATTGTGAGAACAAGAAAAATCTAATGCACAGGGACAAGGTTTGAAAACTTAAACCTTGAATGAATGCTTAAGATCAATGTTTGCTTGTTAATAAATGTTATAGTCAAGGCTAGATAAACCAGTCAAGTCTGAGTTAAAGTGTTCAACAAATGTTCAAGACATAAATGAAGAGTGAGAATAAAGATCAAGGTAAAATTAATAAATGAAGAACAAGAAGAATGTTTGAAAGAATATTCAAAAATATGAAGTAATTTGAATGTACTAAGAGTTTTGAATAATCTGTCTATCTTGATTTGAAATTGAATGCTCCTATAAATAGGAGTACATGAAACATCGTACAAACCAATTACATACATAGGACTGGATAAGAGAGTAACATCTGACACTTTGAATAGCCGAGTTGACTAAGGAAAAAAACATATGACTGGTTAAATCAAACTGAAGACAAATTACATTAAATACAACAAGACAAAATATTGATTTCGGAACAACAAACATTCCGGACTTAAACACCCATTCCGGAATGCCTTCACTCTTGATCTCCTTATCATCAACACATCTTCAAGTCCGGACACAAACTAATTTCAGACCTGTTCTTCACTTCGGATCACCAGCTGACCTCGGAATGACATTTGGACTTAGGATTGCTAGAGGTTCACTTTCAGGTTCTAACGGCAAGGTTAAGTAAACCTTGGGAGGTATTTACACTATTCTATCTAAAAACTCATCACATTTGAATTCATGGGTCCTTGATACAGGATGTGGTTTTCACATTGTTCTAACTTGCATGGGCTAAAAAGAAGTGAGGATGTGGAGCATGGGAAGATGAACCTGATTATGGGCAATAGGAGATCGTCCCATGTTACCAAGATTAGGGTTTACTTTTTAGTGCTTAGTAGTGTGTTGAGTTTAGATTTGAATAATTGTTGCTATTCTTCAGAAATGACGAGAAATATTATTTCTTTTCATGGTTTATATAGACAAGGTTTTAGATATTCTTTTGATAATGAGAATGGTTCTATTTATGCTTATTATAATGGTGTATTTTATTTTGAAGCATTACCTTGTGATTGCGTGTATGAAACTGTGATGATTGTAGACAATTTAGGAAATAGTGTGTTGCAAATTGATTCGTCTAATGGTTTAGACAAAGCATGCTTGTGGCATTATCGTCTTGGACATGTCAACAGGAAGTGCATTGCCTAACTCCAAAAGGATGGAGTGTTGGAATCATTTGACTTGAGGTCAGATGATACATGCGAGTCTTGTTTGCTTGGAAAGATGACCAAACCATATTTCACTGGTTCTTGTGAAAGAGGTGAGGGATTGTTGGATCTCATACATACGAATGTGTGTGGTCCCTTCAGATCCACCACAAGGGATGGAAATCGATTTTGTGTGACTTTTACAAATGATTATAGCAGATAGGGATATATCTACTTAATCAAGCATAAGCCAGAAACCTTTGAAAAGTTCAAAGAGTTCAAAAAAAATTCAAAAATTAATTGGGCAGGAAGATCAAGATTCTTAGATCTGATAGAGGCGATGAGTATCTTAGCATCGAGTTCCACGACTATCTTGAGGAATGTCGAACTGTTTCACAATTGACATCTCTTAGGACACCACAACTTAATGGTGTGGCTGAGAGGCGTAAAGAACCTTGTTGGACATGGTTCGTTCCATGATGAGTCGGGCTTCACTACCAATCTCATTTTAGGGGTATGCCTTAGAGACTGCCGCCCATATTCTTAATCTAGTACCAACAAAGAAGGTTGCCAAAACACCTCACAAGATGTGGACAGGGAAGGTTCCCTCGTTGGCACATCTCAAGGTTTGGGGTTGTGAAGCTTTCATTAGACGAGAGACTCAGGACAAGATTGAACCTTGAAGTGAGCGATGTATTTTCATCGGCTACCCACAAAATTCCTTCAGATACTTGTCTACAGACCTACTGAAAACGTGGTCTTCGTAGCACGAAGGGGAGTCTTTTGCGAGAAAGAGCTCATATGCAAAGAGGACAATGGGAGTACAATTGATCTTGAGGAAATTCAAGAGTCAAGCGATGAAGAAACCTCTAACACTAGCACTCATCCTGAGGAATAAATTCCTATTGAACCGATTAATGAGTCATTACTCTTAGACGTTCTAACCGAGTTAGAATGACACTAGAGTTTTATGGTTTCCATATTACTACGGACGGTGATACGTTTATCAGTGATAGTATACAAGTAAATTTAGGTGAACCTTGTAACTACAAGGAAGCCATGGTGGGCCCTGAGTCTTCCAAATAGAAAGAGGCGATGGACAGTAAGATCAAGTCCATGTACAACAACCAAGTTTGGAATTTGGTTGATAATATACCAGGCTGTAAGACAGTTGGGTGAAAATGGATCTTCAAGAAGAAGAACGACATGGATGGAAAGGTACACACTTTCAAGGATCGACCAGTTGCGAAGGGCTTTACTTAAACCCCAGGGGTTGACTATGATGAGACCTTTTCACCAGTGGCTAAGATTAAATCTATTAGGCTTATGTTAGCCACAACTGCGTTTCAGGATTATGAAATCTTGCAGATGGATGTCAAAACCGCTTTCCTTAATGGAAGGTTGGTTAAGGATGTTTACATGAGTCAGCCACAGGGTTTTGTGAATGCTAAATACCCTAATAGAGTGTGTAAGCTTAAGAAATCAATCTATGGATTGAAACAAGCTTCTCGTAGATGGAATCTTTGCTTTGATGAGAAGGTTAAATAGTTTGGCTTCTCTAGAAGTCAGGATGAATATTATGTATATGTCAAATTTAGTGGGAGTATAGTTACCTTCCTGGTATTGTATGTTGATGACGTACTACTTATATGAAATGATGTTCCAACTTTGTAGGAGGTTAAGTACTGGATTAGAAAGTGTTTTGCTATGGAAGATCTGGGAGAAGCTGCTTATATTCTGGGAATAAGGATTTTGAGAAATAGGAGTAGAAGACTAATTGAACTTAGTCAAAGCATGTATTTGGATAAAGTGCTAAAGCGTTTTAGCATGAAAAATTCAAAGAAAGGAGAGTTGCCTATCCAAAGTAATACCAAGCTGAGTAAGACTCAGATCCCGAGTACCGATGCAGAGATAGTAGGAATGAGTCGAGTTCCATATGCTTCCGTTGTTGGATCGATCATGTATGATATGACATGTACTCTCCCTGACGTGGCTTTTTCTTTGAGCATGGTTAGTCTATATCAGTGAAATCCGGGTAAAGCTCATTGGATAGCGATTAAGAACATCCTTAAGTATCTGTGAAGGAGTAATGACTGTGTCCTTGTGCTTGGTGGCAGTGATGACTTAAGAGTTATTGGGTATAGTGACGCCAACTTTTCAGTTTGATAGAGACAACTTCCGTTCTCATTCAGGCTAGGCGTTTACCCTTAATGGAGGATCAGTAACTTGGAAAAGTTCCAAGTAAGATATTGTAGCTGGTTCGACATGTGAATCAAAGTATATAGCTGTGAGCGAAGCGTCAAAGGAGGCTATATGGTTGAAGAACATCATTGGAGACCTTGGAGTTATGCCAGGCGTTAAGGAGCCGATGAAGATTTTTTGCGATAATGAAGGAGCGGTTGCCTTGAGAAAGGAACCAAGAGATCATGGAAGATCTAGGCATATCGACAGAAAATATTATTTTGTCAAACATCGAGTAAAAGAAGGACGCCTCGTCATTAAGAGGGTATAATCAGAACAGAATCATGTCGATCCCCTCACAAAGGGTCTTAGTAGGGTTAAGCATATTCAGCATGCGAGGAGCATTAGTCTGAATGATGATATTAGTTTTAGTGATTAGATAGATATGTAGAAACTTTTAACATATAAATGTAATTGACATTTGATGATTGAATAAATGGAGATTTATTTATGTGTATTGTTTACTATCTTTTGTCAACTGTTATTATGTTTCACTTTTGCATGTTTTACTTCCCGAATAATTAGATTATTCAAATAATCCACGATCAATCATACTTTGGAAGTAAGTAGTGAATTAAGGTGGTCATGAATTAGGTTGTAGATTGTCTAAGTGTTTGGACATAGCAATGGTTTGCTGCAACATTCATGAGTACTTTTGAAATAAGGATTTAAGTATTGGATTAAACCCACGCTTAGTGAATTACTTCATGGAATTTTATCACGATTAACTCTAAGACGATAATATTGTATAATCTTTAAATTAAGATATATGAGTTGTTGTTTACAAGTTGGTTTTACATTGATAATACGTAAACGCATCGGTAACTTGATGTTATAAAACGTATTGTTGTCCATGATTTGATGAGTAAATAGTGAAAACATATAAGTCGAAGTTTATTTGTTCCTTTTTCCCTAACGAGAAAAACGATATTTTGGGCCCCTCGAAAATTTGGTGTCGACTTATGTGTCGAGCCTGGTTAGGAACGAATAGATGTGTTCAATTAAGTTCTTCGTCATTTCAAATCAAAAATCAGGAAACAAACTGCTAGACAATGAGAATTATTATGTTCCATGTCATTTGTCCACATGATATCTTGCAGAACGGAGGATTATATGATCACTTCTTTTAGGACACATTACCAACTAGGTTAGAGTTCTTCAGCGGCTTTGAGAGATACAATTTGTTGGTCAGTTTTCAATTCATACTTGCAAATATACTTATTAGACTGATCAAAGTGGGAAAGTGTTGAATTAGGTGTCTAAGCCCATAACTATATTTGATATGTACTTGAATTGATAGTAGCATAGTCCTTTTGGCTTGTCTTCATACTAACAACTAGACAAGATGGTTAATTGAGGAAGAGATTGAATTTATTATTTGGGATAATAAATTCATATATAAAATGATTTATTAATATGTTATGAAAATAATATATTAATTAGAAATCATGTTGTTTAATTAATATTTAATCAGAAATTAATTTTGAGATAAAGGAATTAATTAAAAGTTCAGGGGCTGTTTTGCAATTAATTAATAGTTGTGGTTTGGGCTCTTGGATCACCCTAGGGTTGGACGAAATTTCTAAGGGAGACCCTTAGAATTTCGTCCAAGGCCTTAAGGAGGTGGATCCATGGGTTGCTTGGGGCCTAAGCTGGAAATTAGGGTTTCCACCTAGAAACCCTTGCTTTGGGGCTAAGCAACCTAACTATATAACGAGCATCTCTCTCTCTCTCTCTCTATCTATCTATCTATCTCTCTCTCTCTCTCTCTCTCAAAATTGTCCTCTTGCCTTAGTGTGTTTGTGAGCCATTGGAGGTATTACACTTGTGGTACTTGTTCTCAAAGTCAACTACTTCAAAGGAAATCATTGTTATTACTAAATAACAATAAAGGTGTGTTTCTAATCCTTCTTATGTTGATTTCAAAAATACTAGAAGCATATTAGTGTTAATTATAATTAATTAAAAGTTGAAGAACTATAGTTGTAATTGTTCAAAAGGTGAGTAGATGACAAGTTCCAGAACCTTCCTCTGTTGGACGGTTTGGAGGCTCCTATTGGAGCCTTCTAGAAGCATTCATGTAGATAATCAAGGAACTAGATAACTGCCTTATTTATTATTTATTTTGTTTTTTGAACGGAAAATCTAATCCACTCTTAAAGTACTCATATTTCCACTTATCTCTCCAGCGAGACTTGAACCCTCGACCTCAATGAGGGAAGAGAACACCTGATACCGCTAGGCTATAAGCCCTTTGGTGGATGACTGTCTTATTTGAAATATTTTTTTATGTTTAAATTAGAGTTTCTCGGTGTTTCCTAATCAGCTGTAAAAAGGGTCTTATACCTTGGAATTTCCGGCCATGCTATTCCTCATGCCAGATCCTAAAAATCTGCCCCCTCTCCCCTTTCTCCAAATCCTTCTAGGGTTCTTGTGTTGTGGGTGTGAACAATTAGAGGCTTGCACACAATTGAAGCTATTTTTCAAGAGACTATTGGATTGATCTAGTTGGATCAAAGGGTTTGTTTGCAATAACAACAAACCAAAGGTAAGTTATTCTATTGTGAATTTTGATACTTATTAGGGTTTAGAAGTTTTGTTGCTCAATAGTATGTTGCTTTAATAGTGTGATGACATGTCAAATTAGGTTGCATGTATTTTCCACATTATTACATGTTATAACTATCAGTTTATGTAATTATTGCAGTGTTCATTGGATGCATTTCATATTTCGAAAAATATACAGTACATCTGGATATCAAGTTTTATGTTAAACATAACATTATAGAATCCAACATATCCATCTCATCATCTAATTTAATGAATATGCATCTAAGTCAGCAATGAAACCTATAATATATATGTTACATGGAGAAAATAGTCAGATCATCATTTAATTTTAGTTTAGGATTTATTCGTAGATTATAGTAAAATAATGAGACTTTGATGGAACTTGGTAAGTAATGAAACCGGTAAATCGGAAAAAAAAAATGATAGAATTATCATTTTTAGCGGTGATTCATGTTTTTTCGTAAATAAATTTTAGTTTGAAACTCTTTTTGATAAATTAAGGTAAAATATTAGAACTTTTGTAAACACTAAAAACAACTTATCCGCATCTTTCGTTTCGGCACATGTTTTTTCTTATTGTGTTTTGATACCACATAAGCTGGTTAACACTTTTATAAAAAATCATAAGTGAGTTCTAATTAATAAGTAACCCCAAATACCTCAAGTCATGTCCGTTAAAATTCGATAAGTCAAAAACAAAACAATATCTAATTGCATTCTAGTTAACATGGATATTTTTGTGTTTCTTTGTTTCTTTGCAGTTGTCGGCATCAAGATTTTGTAAAACATGATATGATCGTACTTGTTTGCATTTTGATCTTTCTTTGATCAGAGTGAGCACGCTCCAATCTTCAACATTTGTGTCTAAACAGACTTTCATGCATATATTCAAGTATGTTATATCGCTCCTCAAGTATAAGCCATGCATACTACACGGTTAAAAAAAAAAGAACAATTTATCTTTTTGCTAATTAAGTCGTTAAACTTGGAAAAATAACAACTGTAATGACATAATTATCAAAAAGAATAACTTGTTAGACAAATGAGTAAAAATAAGATAGTTGATTATTTATATGGATACAATATGATGTGTGGTGCAGAAGTAGTCTATAAACAAAGAACATGCACATGGGTAGTCGCTGGCAATAGCCATTTTCTTATTCACTTCCCAACCTCCAATCAGTTAATTACAATCCACCCTCCTTAAATTCATGCACATTGTCATGTAAACCAAAATAGTATGGATTTTGTTTTTACGTTCTTTGCTCATTTGTATCGAACAAATCGTTTTTTTAATGTCTTTTAAATTGCAGCAATCTCAAAAACCACATGAGTCAATCCCACTTCATCCCTCCTCCAATCATAACCATCTTCATTCACCGCTTTTTGTAGCATCGTAACAAATCCATTCAAGATCTTCATCATTCATAAGTTTTATCAAGATTCTGTGTTTAATGGAAGAACCTGGAGATCTTTTAGAAGATAGTTGGTTCTTTGGAAACTTACTTCACACAAAAACAAGAACCATTTCTCGATGTTATTCTGATCTTACTTCCAGTTCTTGCCCTCCTCTTCCTCCTCTATGTTCGAATCAAGAATCCATTGTTAAGAATGAGAGAAAGAACTCTAGCGTTTCCTCAAGAAAGCAGCCACCCATTGCTCCTCGAAATCTAAACAGAACACCATCTTTGCCAAATTCAGTGGAAACACAATCCTTTATAATGAAAAATACAGACACAAGTCCGCATTTGAGTAGAACATCATCCATGACAACTTCTGAAGAAGAAACTGATCAAGATGAGGATGAAGAAGATCAAGAAAGTGAGTTTAGTTTGGGGAGATTGATAAGACAAGCATCGATGAACTCTTCACATACATCAAACCCATCTCGAAAAACATCTAAGGTACATAGTTTTGCAAAGAATATATCGAATATCAAGATTAATCTATATGTATAATTAAAATCGGGTTTTGCATGCAGGCGACGATGGAAAACATGGGAAAGAAACCCGAATTAGGTCAAGAAAAGATTCGTGATGAGAAGAAGACTGAGAGAAACAGAAGCAAAAACATAAAGATTAGTGGCAAGAACAAAAATGGTGGTGGTGCTCCTGCAATTCCAGGAGGATGGGTTGATAAGAGTTCATCAGAAGACATGAAAGCACATATTAAGTATTGGGCTAGAGCTGTGGCTTCTAACGTGCGCCAGGAGTGTTCATGATAGCTAGTTCGTTGGAATTGGAATAAGTTTCGAGTTAATAATACAACTTGATCATGACGGAAATAACATGTCCAAAGCTCTCTTTAGATTCATTTTATGTCTAATTCTTCCAAATTGGCTGTACATTTTGTCCCTTTCTAGATCTATAAATGTTTGAGTGAACTGAATAATTGGTCTCTGGAATTTGGTACTGCTTTGGTTACACAACATATATAATTATTTCACAAGAATAAATTCATATAAAAAAAATGTGAATTTTATTTATGTATTAGTTATATTTTCATAACTTTTCCAAAAGTAATTTCGGTTTGTTTATTTATAAACAAATTGATTTGGGTTACGTATTCTTTCGACATGCATCCACAATTTATTGAACTCTATAAAATTTAATATGTTGTCATATCATCTTTTTATATTTTATACAACGCTATCATTTTTTTCTTACAATATGTTAAATTCTATAAAGTTCAACTGAACATTACAAAAGTTAATTTCTCGTATTTATTTAGAGTCAGAAAACTTTTTTTTTCCTACTAAAGAGTTTAATGACCATTGAATTTCAAACTCATTGAATGCTAAAGTGACATCTTTTAATAGTAAAGTTTCATCTATTGAATAACAATTAGATTTTTCACCTCATTGAACTCCCTTATTAAAATCATCATTGTAGATGCTCTGCGAACCTCTCAACCCATAACACCACTTTTTTTTATAACTTGTGTATTTTGAAAGTATCCCTTATCTTTATTGATTTTAACGGTTTTATGTTGCATCAACTTAATAAATAACATAATATCCCACCATTCTCTCTTTACCCACTCTCGCCGAAAACCACCAAGACCAACTCCCTTTCTTGATTAGATCTAAACCAAGTGCCCAGAAATCATACTCAGTGCCCAGAAATCACACTCAGTGCCCTTATAACACCCGTTTCTTAGGTACTTTTCATTCATAGCTTAAATATAAATTTTCTTGCAAAAATGATCCTTATGCAGGGCGTAAGTAATGAATTACACATGGCGTAAGTCATTAAGTGGACCCGGGGACTTTATGCTCTACGTAGGGCGTACAATCCCCACACATGGCGTAATTACTCAGAACCGAATCCATAATTTTTTAGGGTTGAGACCTTATTTAAAGACCTTAAGTCCCTTGAGGCCTCCCTTATCATCAACCTTCACTCTCCCAAGCTGGCATTTCGAAACCCTAATCCTTTATGAGCTTGTTTGAGCCCTTTTGTGTGTTCTTGGTGCATATTGAAGAATGATAAGTTTATCATTGTGGATTGGGGTGGCTCAAGCTTGAAGATCCAGAGCTTTCATCTTTTTTGCAAACTTCTAGAGGCATAAAGCTCTCACCTTTATGGTTCTATGGTTTAGATCTAGGTTAGATTCTCGGTTTTCAATGTTTTGTTCCCATGGTTTTGGTTCTTGTGAGTAAAAGCTATTCCAGAGCTTAAGGTTGTCATTTTATGTTGTTTCTAAGGATCATATGTCACAAAAATGAAATCATTGTTTCTATCTTTCACCCATGCATGGGTTTGAGATCATTAAAGGGTGGTATGGGATTAGGGTTTGGTTTTAGGCTCCCTTAAGCCATTCAAAGGCATAAAGTCGAGAATTTTATCCTTTTAGATGACCATTAGGCTTAGATATGAGTGTTAAACATTTGGTCTTAAGACATTAAGGGCTTAATGTGGGAGTTGGCAAACTCTGAAGTTACGCAAGGTGAAAACCTGGCTAAGCAACGTGTAGCTTGGTTTGGTACCGTTTTCAATGGAAATACTCTACGTAAGGCATAGAGCAGGAGTACACATGGTGTAGCCCCAGAAAAGGAATTGGTCTTCTTTAAGGATTTAGGCCATGTATGGAAGAGACTAGCCTTGTGTAACATCCTTAAAACATGACCCAAAAATTTCAATTTTTATTTAAGTAAAAACAACATTCCCAAAAGATTGTTCATACAACCCAATAAAATAAGTATGTCAAACATCATAAAAATCAAAGTATATCCCATAAATAGAATCCATATGGTGTATGCAATGCAGTCAACCCGAGCTCTTCCCCTTAGAACCAGATTGAAACATCCCAAAAATACAAGCCAAAAATTCCGTTTGAAAACATTACTAAAACCATAATATCCAAATATCATATAATAAAACCATAATTCGTGTGTGTCAAAATGTCATAAAATATGTCTCATATCAACACTGATGTCAATATCATGTCAAAATATCAGAGTCTAACTCCCAGGCTAAAATTGTGGTGTGTGCCATGCCATCATCCCGAGCTCTTCCCCTTGCTAGCTGAAGTACCTGAAACCAAAACTGAAACTGTAAGAACGAAGCTTAGTGAGCTCCCATAAACTACCACATACCATACAATAACATATAAGCACATACTGGCCTTGCCCACTGCATCGAACCGAAGTCCGGAACTAACTAGGGCCTTGCCTTCTACATCGGAGCGGGTTTGGATCGCGAATCAAGTGACCAACTCGCCGAGTCGGAAGCTGGACTCGACGAGTTGGTGCTGGAATGAGAAAACCCTAATCTTAGGGTTTGCACCCTATTTAAAGGACTTTATGTCCTTCTCCCAGCCTCCTAATCCCCTTGAGAGTTCCAGAAACCCTAACCTTCGTGTGAGACTTCATTATTGAGAAGATTGGAGCTTAGAACAGGAAATTGGTGGGAAAGAGCTTGAGGAATTAAAGGCTTGCTGCAAAGGAGTGGTGTAGATCCGGGATCTACTTCAGTGGGAGGTCATTTTGGAGGTAAGGAATCGTTATCCTTGGCCTTCTCCTTTCTAGTTCCACTTTCATGGAGTTTTAGGGTTTGGTTGGAGAAATATGGATGAGATCTTGAAGCATGAGTTAGATATGGAGTTGAAACTCCAGATCTGAGTTCTATATGGATCATTGATGCAAAAATCCTTTCTAGTTGTTATGCAAAAGCCCTTCCCCAAGAGTTAAGTCCCTTTCTAGCTTGGTTTTTGGTATTATGGAGTAAGAAGCACGTAAAGGTAGCAACTTTATGTTGCTAATGGACTCTAGAGACCCAGATCTATGGTTTGGAGCCCCTGCATGGCTCGAAAAGCCTCTGAATGGATTGAGAACTGGAGAGACTCGGCGAGTCACATGGGTGTACTCGACGAGTTGTATGAACATGTACATGGACTCGGTGAGTTGGAAGAACAACTCGGCGAGTCTGTTGAAGATTGTCTTGGACTCGGCGAGTCTGTTCATGGCTCGGTGAGTCTGGTCGCAGAACCCAATCTCTTTTGGGTTAAAGCTCTAGATTAGTGAGTCGGTTGGTGACTCGGTAAATTGGATAGGATGGGACTCAGAGATCGTTGGACTCGGCGAGTCTTGGGGCGACTCGGAGAGTTTAGTTGTGATATGAGAGTTTTTCTAGATGTCGGAACTCGGCAAGTCGACGGGGTGACTCGGCGAGTAGAAGTCAACCAGAAAGGTTGACTTTGTCTAAGGACTTTGACTTTGACCAAGAGTTGACCAGTTTGACTTCCAAGGGTATTTTGGTAATTTTGGGTATTTATGGAATTGGTTCTTTGGTAGTGTTCTTTGGTGAAGATCGTGTAGGTGGGCGGAGAAGCTTGGTCTTATCTTTCCAGTCGGCAATTGCAGATGAGTTATCCTCACTATATCGATAGGGTCTACGACACCAAGGTCGGCCCTTTATCGGATGGAAATTCGGGTATTTTTGTTATGTTATTGCTTTGCTAGATCTGCATCCTGGTATTTAGGACGGTATTATGTTAGTGACCTGGTTAAGGTCGGTACCCGGAATTTAGGGTAATGATATGTTAGTGACCTGGTTAAGGTCGGTACCCGGTATATAGGGTAATGTTATGCTAGTGACTGGTTCGGTCGGAATCTTGGTTAGGATGTTGATATGCTATGTGATCTGTTAGACTGCTTGTCTGGTTAAGGATTTGTTATGTGATTAACTGTTTATGTGCACATGGTTGTTTGACGGGGGTTGGGTTGAGGCGGGTCCTGCTTTGTGCTGTAGGCCAATACACCCAGGGCGGACCGGATATTCTGAAGGCCCAACGAGCAGTCCGGATAGGCTGAAGGCCCCAAGAGGGCGGACTAGACGTGTCGAGGCTCGGAGAGTGGACTAGGCCGACTGAAGGCCCGGTGTGGGCGGACCAGTCATACTGTAGACTCAGAGAGTGGATCGGGTGGATTGAAGGCCCGGTGCGGGCGGACGAATCACACTGTAGACTCGATGTACATGGCTAGACTCGGAGGGTGGACCAGGTGGACTGAAGACCCGGTGCGGGCGAACCAGTCACACAGTAGACCCGATGTGCATGGTTGTTCTATTTGTGATATGTATGAGTAGGTTTCTTTGTGGTTGGTATTTTAGGGGTAACTCACTAAGCTTTCGGGCTTACAGTTCAGTGTATTGTTTCAGGTACTTCAGGAGATCATGGCAAGGCGAAGGCGTGATCATACCGCTCCTCATGTTTTATATGATGCCTGCTAGCCTAGAGTTTCCTTGTATGAAATTGACATCATTACTGTAGTTATTTAGTGTATGCATCATGGTTATACATAATTAAGATCTTATAGCCTGAGAATATTGATTTGGCCTTATGTTCTGTTCTTGTATGATTGGGAGCTTAGGGTAGGATTGGATATTCGAAAGTCTATAGGGTCCAGCATTATGTATGACTAGCATACACTAGTGCTGCAAGGTTGGTGGAAGTATCATGGATGGGAGGGTTGCGTGAGACCGATAGGTCGGTTATGGGGTAGTGGTGCTCCTCTAGGAGTGGGAGTCGAGTGTTTGTTATGCCATTGTTAGGGTGTTGTGGTGATACTTGATACAAATATGGGTAGGTGTGGAAGGTAGTATGGGCCCGTACTACTGAAAGCACAGGACCCATACACGTATCGAGGAAGTCACAACCCCTAGGGTTTTGTTGGGAGCTGGTTCTTGGGGTTATTATGAGGAATGCCTAATATCTTGTGGCGTATTTTCAGTATGGCGATTACGAGACGTCTCGGGGCAGGATCCGGTTCGGGACCAGGATCAGGAGAGGGTGATCAGGATGGATCAGTACCACCCGAGGTCATTGGTCAGATGAGTACGGACAAGTTGGATGCCAGGATTCGTGAGATCCTACATGATGAGGTTGTTGCTATGTTCCGGGCTGAGTTGCCAGAGATGTTTGGGTCGATCAAGACTGTCATGGTTGAGTACTTTGATGAGCGCTATGCATCCCTCACAGAGACGGTTGTCGCGGCAGCTACAACGGCTGTAACAGTGGCAGGGGGAGGATTCGGTCGAGGCTTTCAGTATCGGGACTTTGAGAATACGAAGCCCCCTACTTTCGATGGAGTTCAGGATCTGATCATTGCTATGAGGTGGTTGTCAGACGTGGAGGGTTGTTTCTTCACGTGTTCATTCCCTGCAGATCAGAGGGTGAGGTGTGCTCTGAACCTTTTGAGGCTCGGGGCGACGGATTGGTGGAGGTTGACTACAGGATCTTATTCGGATGCGCAGCGGGCTGCGGTTTCTTAGGATCAGTTCCGGGAGATGTTCAGCACTCGTTATGTTCCACGGGTTGAAAGGGAGAGGTTGGCTCAGGAGTTCCTGGAGCTGAAGCAGGATTCAAAGTCGGTGGGAGATCACCAAGATGTTCACTGAGAGGGCGATGTTTTGCCCGGAGTTTGCTTCGGAGCAGGCTCAGATGTCTCGATATCAGAGTATGCTCAAGAGGGACATCAGGCAGTTTATGTCCACACAGAGATGTGATACCTTGTTAGAGTTGCCAGATGCCACTAGGCGGTGGGAGTTAGAGATGGAGTTGCAGTTACGAGAGCAGAGGCAGGCCCCGGTGCAGTCGCAGCCGGCGCCGAAACTTTCTAAAACCGTTGACTCTAGGGTTGGAGGTCAGAGCAGCCGCACTTGTGAGAAGTGTGGGAAGGGTCATGTCGGAGTTTGTAGGTCCGGTGGTGCGTGTCACAAGTGTGGGAAAGAGGGGCATTATGCAAGGGATTGCCGTCAGTCGGTCCCGGCTCAGGATATGAGGATCTGTTATCATTGTCATCAGGTTGGACACTTGAGGGTCAACTGTCCACAGCTTGTTGCTAGACTGGTGCAGGCTCCAGCACCGGCCCCTTTGAGGATTGTGGGTGGAGGTCATGGCGGAGAGAGCCTCCGAGGGCTCATGGGCGCGCTTTCCAGCTTACAGCAGAGGAGGTCAGGGCAGAGCCGGATGCAGCTGCGGCTATGTTTCCATTTTCATATCTTGTTATCTTGTTGGTTATGTGGTATTGTAGATCTGTTCGCCTTTTGTGCAAGGTTCATAGTATGTTTGGGGATCTTAGTAGTTAAGAGTTGTAGTTAGTTAGCGTTCAGAAGGATTCTTGGTCGAAAGGTAAGGTATATGATCTCGTTGCTTGGAATAGCAACGGCGTTGCGAGAAGTGTTCAGTTGAGATTCGAACTTCCTTGGAGTTCGGGATGTGCGATGGCGGGAGAGTGTTCTGTGGAGGTTGCTCACTCCGGAGAGAATTAGTTCCTAGTGAAGGGGGAACTTTATCAAGTATGGTCGATCAAGTCATGTCGGTTTCGTCAGCGAAAGTTAGTAATTGGTACACTAAGTGGGGAGAATTGGAAAATTTTCTGGTGAAACAACACGTATTCATGGTTGGTTAGCTGGTTAGATTTATCAGTGTTGATAGCCGAGAGCGTGGCATGATTGGAGCAAGTGAGAGACAAGTGGGCAGGGAATAGACCATGGTTTCAGGGAATGTAGTTGGTCGATGTGAGGCTTGGGTTTAGGCCAAGGAAAGGATTCTGGGAACGGAATGGGAGTTCAGAACCCCTAGAGGGCTAGAACAGACTGCATGGGTTAATTAATACCTCGAGAGACGGATGTTACATAGAATTACCTAAAACATAAACTAAAAAAACTGTAAGCACAAAGCTTAGTGAGTTCCCCAAGATACCGCATGCCATACATATCATATAACGGACCCCGCCCAATGAGATACGGTCCCCGCCCACACTCGCATAAGGGGCCCCGCCCAAAATAACATGCATATACAATCACATACAAGTATCACACAGACAACAAGTATACTAACATAACCAATCCAGGACCGGCTCTGATCCCTTAGACCCGCTAAACCCAATGAGGAAACTCACCTCGAATGATGAGTCTCACTGAAATAAATCCCTAGCTACTACCCTGACGACTCCTCGACCAAACAGTACACAATAAAACCTAATTAAAACTTGGGTTCCATTCTATATTCAATAATCCATTCTTGGGGTAAAATGACCGTTTCACTCCTGACCAAATATGATCCAAGGCCATGGCCCAAAGCCACTTGTTCCTCCAAGGCCCATTTATGGCCCAGTTTTCCAAATTGGGCTCAAACCCCCAATATAGGCCTTAACCCTAGGCCCAATAATCTTCCTTAGTCCAAAGGCTCAATTTTAGATGGCCCATCAGGCCCAAAACAGCAATGTCCAAAGAAGTAGCCCAACCGAGGCCCAAAAGACGCAAGCCCAATCCCTGAGTACGCGGGGCGTACTCGACTGTACGCTACACTTACACACTACATGGCTTATACGCTGCGTGTAGGAGCTTATACGCCCAATGTACTCACCCATTCAGCCATTTCTCCATTAAGCTCTTAATTACATAAGTCCAAGGGTCCCAATCACAGATATGAGTCATATGCAACATCTTAAACCATAAAGTCATTAACTTGGCGGCTTTGCACGCCCCAAATGAACCCAAAACTGAAATATAACACTCTACTTCCATTAAATGAACTCAAACTCATGCATGGATGGTTCTAAACTTCAAAGATGCCAACCTTATCACTCTGGGACCAAAAGAACACAAAGAGTAGCAACTTTAAGCTTCATAAATGGTAATAATCCACAAGATCTCATCTATAGGACGAAAAAGGGTCCAAAAACTCAACAAAGGAGATCTAAGCTGTAACACAACAAGTTCAAAGCTTTATACCTCAAATGAGTGCCACATGATGATGATAACCCAGATCTTCAAGCTCAAGCTCCAACAACTCTTCTTCACCAACTTCTTTTTCTTCCTTTAAAGGCACCAAACTACCAAAAATACACTCCACAAGGTGAAGAACACACCAAGATGCTATAGTGTTTGATATTAGGGTTTCTGGACAATAGAGGCTGATAAGGAGGCTAAAACTTGGGACTTAATGACACTATATAAGGCTTGAACCCTAGAAATTAGGGATTTGAGTCTGATCACGTACGTTGTATGTACCACCTTGTATGCACTATGTACATGCATGCCTCCGCGTTCCAAATGATCCATCTACGCCCCACATACACCAGGCTTACACCCATCGTACGGCCTCGACTAAGCCCACACATAAAAATGCCGAATCCACTAAGCCCAACATAGCTTAACTGATTTTAGACAACTAAATAAATTAATAAGTAGATATTACCTTAGAACCATTGGGTGTTACACCTTGGAAGGGTAAAATGGTCTTTACCCTAGAGAGAGAAAGTGTGTAATGGACCCTTTATTATTGGATTATCACCCAAATTGTTAATTAGGGTTGTTTTGGATATGTTTAGTGTAAGGAGCTTTTATAGCAACAACTCAAGTGTGAAACTTGTTTATCTTCGGAATAAGGTGAGTATTTTCATTATACTTGTGGGTCAAAGACACCAATGTCGGCCCACTGAGTTGTGTAATATGCTAATTGTCTTTGTGATACTTGTATGGAAGACCTCGGGGATAGCCTATGGCATTTGTAAGAAAGACCATGGGGGCAGCTCATGGCATTTACATGAAAGACCATGGGGTAACCATGACATATGTATGAAAGACCACGAGGGGCAACCAATGGAAATTACATTAATGACCATGGGTGTAGCCCATGACACTTGGATTGTAATACCCTGGGGGTAGCCCATGGAAATTGTATGTATGGTATGTGGTATTTTGAGGACTCACTAAGCTTTATGCTTACAGTTTTATGCTTATGTTTTAGGTACTTTCGGTTCCAAAGAGAAGCGTTCGACGTGAGTGCATCACATCTACCAGTTTTTCGCATTTTATGATATGATTTGTACTCTAATAAATATTTTATACATTTTCACACTTTGAAGGTTTTGGAATGAATGAAGGATGGTTTTGATAGACTTATAACAAAAAAATTACATAGAATGTTTTGGGACGTTCAAAGTTGGTATCAGAGCCCTGGTTTGAGAGATTTGGGCACTCTCTAAAGTGTGTCTAAACTCAAACTGAAGAAATGGCAAAAAATTTCATAAAAGAAATGTTTTTTGTAAATTTTTTTATAGAAAGAAGGGGTGTGATGCATGCAGTCGGTCGAGCTCAAGTAAGTATTTCCCAAGATCCCCTTACATGTTTTATGATTGATTTTGATTTGAGTATATGAGAACTACATGCTAGTATGGATTCAAATGTTGGATAGATTGTCCTGAATAGGTTATGGTTTGTTATGGATTACTTGATGCTTGAATGTTGCTTGCTTTGTGATTTGGGGACTTCCATTAATATCAGCTAACTACTAAGCATATACGTTGAGTTACATGTTATAAGGATTAGATAATTTTAGAAAATTAGGTTTAACTCTATTGTGTAGGTCTTGTTTTTGTTCAACCATTGTAGTGTGAGACCTTACAGTCGAAGGATTATCTAGTGCCCATAGTATGTAACTGTATTCGGGAGGTAGTTAAAAGGTATTAGGGGGAGTTTCTTATGTAGCTGATGGCGAATAGTGGTTTGGATGGAACTCTAGGAAAGCCTAGGAGGTGTTAGCACATAGGGCATTCTTCCATGTGAGTGAAGTATTTAATAATTGGGAAGCAACTTAGAGGTGTTAGCACATAGGGCATTCTAAGATGGATGTCAAAACCGCTTTCCTTAATGGAAATTTGGTTGAGGACGTTTACATGAGTTAGCTAGAGGGTTTTGTGGATGCTAAATACCCCCAATGGAGTGTCTAAGCTTGAGAAATCAATCTATGGATTGAAACAAGCTTCTCGCAGATGGAATCTTTGCTTTGATGAGAAGGTTAAAAAGTTTGGCTTCTCTAGAAGTGAGTATGAATCTTGTGTATATGCCAAAGCTAGTGGGAGTATAGTTACCTTCCTGGTATTGTATATTGATGACATACTACTTATAGGAAACAACGTTCCAACTTTGCAGGAGGTTAAGTCCTGGCTTTGAAAGTGTTTCTCTATGAAGGATCTGGGAGAGGCTGCATAGATTCTGGGAATAAGGATTTTGAGAAATATGAGTAGAAGATTAATTGGACATAGTTAAAGCACGTATTTGGATAAAGTGATAAAGCACTTTAGCATGGAAAATTCAAAGAAATGAGAGTTGCCTATCCAAAGTAATAACAAGCTGAGTAAGACTCGGAGTCCGAGTGCCGATGCAGAGATAGCATAAATGAGTAGAGTTCTATATGCTTCTGTCGTTGGATCGATCATGTATGCTATGACATATACTCACCCTAACGTGGCTTTTGCTTTGAGAATGGTTAGTTGATATCAGGGAAATCCGGGTAAAGCTTATTCGATAGCGGTTAAGAACATCCTTAAGTATCTGTAAAGAACTAAGGATTGGGTCCTTGTGCTTGGTGGCAGTGATGACTTAAGAGTTACTGGGTATAGCGACGCCAGCTTTCAAACCGATAGAGGCAACTTATGTTCTCAGTCAAGCTGGGTGTTTACCCTTAATGGAGGATCAGTAACTTGGCAAAGTTCCAAGCAAGAGACCATAGCTAATTCGACATATGAATCAGAGTATATAGATGCGAATGAAGCGCCAAAGGAGGCTATATGGTTGAAGAACTTCATTAGAGACCTTGAAGTTATGCCAGTCATTAAGGAGCCAATGGAGATTTTCTGTGATAATGAAGAAGCGGTTGCCTTGACCAAGGAACCAATAGATCATGGAAGATCTAGGCATATCGACAAAAAAAAAATCATTTTTGTTGGGTTTTAAGCACTATAACACTCCCATGGTGCACATGTAATGCTAGATGCTTTGGTTCTATGTTTTCTCTAATTATACATGCATTTTCAATTTCCCAAAGCATACATCCTAACTAGCATACTATAGAGGATATACAATATAAAAACTCATAGTTTGATGAATACCTCTTATGTATTTTGAAGTTCTTGGCCTTAGAAAGCTTTAGCACCTCAAGTGTGATGCCTCTAATGTGTCACAAACACCAAATGCAAGAGGAGACTTGAGAGAATAGGCTAGTTAGCTCAAAATTGATTATCAGTCTCTTAGAATGAATGGGCAATAGATTTTAGCTCTAGGGGTTGCTTTTATAGTGTGACAAATGCTAAGGTTTCATCCATGCAAACACTAATGCACCATGACCCTTCATATTACTTAGGCTCCATGGGTTAAACGTCCATGGACTATCATATTGGTTTAGCCCATCCTAATTAACCATGGATCATTGGCCCACACTATAAGAATCATTGATTTACTTAATCAGCCCCCGTATATTTAGTTAATCTCTTTTGATCACTAAATTAATTCAAAATTAATTCTTGATCAATAATAATTAAATAATATGATTTCTCAATTAATATATTATACTTATAATATACTAATAAATCACAAATAATCTTATTCTCAAAAGTCCATCCTATCAAATTGCATTGGAGAAAGCAACCAAAAAGGACCATGCTACTATCGGGTCAAGTACATCCCAGTTATAGTTATGGTCTTAGAAACCAAATCCAAGAGTCTCCCACTTGGATAAGTCTAATAACTATAGCTGCCAGTGCATCTTCAAAATCTGATTAGCATTCGTAGCTTTCAAAAGCCGATGTCGAACTCTGACCTAGTCAGTGACGCGTACTTTAGATAAGGGATCATATACTCCTCTGTTCTTCAAGATATCACGCGGACAAATACATGGAACATAATCATACTTATTGTCCTACAGTTTGTTTCCTGATTTTCGATTTGTCTGACATAGAACATAACTGAACACATCAATGTAGTTCTGACCGGGCCCGGCACATAAGTCAAAACAAAATCATCGAGGGGCCCAAGATATCGCTTTTAATCCTCTTAGGATAAAATGAATAGATAAACTTTGACATTATATGCTTGTACTAACTACTCATTAAATCATGCACAACGATACGTTTTATAACATCAAGTTACTCATGCGTTTTTGTATCATCAATGCACAACCAACTCGTGCTCAACAACTCATGTACATTGGTTTGAAGACTATATGATATTATCGTCTCACAAACACTCGTGATAAATTTCATGAAGTGATTCAGGTGAGCGTGTGTTTAATCCAATACTCAAATCTTATTTTAGGAGCACTCATGAACGTTGTAGCAAACTTTTTCTATGTCTAACACCTTAGACAATCTACAAGCCAAATTCATGACAGTCTAACCTCATAACCTACTTCCAAAGTATGATCGACTGTGGATAGTTTGAATAATCTTATTATTCTGGAAGTCAAAACATGCAAAAGTGAAACAATAGTAAATAATTAATACAAGACAATAACTTTACTTATAAATAAAACTCATTTTATTCAATCATCAAATGTCAATTACAATTTAGCTATTACAGGTTTCAAAATATTTATCTAATCACTAAAACTAATATCGTTCGTTATCCCAATGCCCCTTGCGTGCTGCAAGTGCCAAACCCTACTCAGTCCCTTCGTGAGGGGATCTGTTGGGTTGTACTCTGACGAAATCCTTTTCACCACGAGGTCTCCTTCTTCTACTTGATGTCTTATGAAGTGGTACTTTTTGTCGATATACCTGGATCTACCATGATCTCTCGGTTCCTTGGTTAAAGCAACCGCCCCTTCATTATCGTAAAAAATCTCCATAGGCTCTTTTATAGATGACACAACTCCAAGGTCTCCGATGAAGTTTTTCAACCATATTGCCTCTTTCGATACTTCGCTCGCTGCTATGTACTCTGATTCACACGTTGAATCAGCTACTGTCTCCTTCTTGGAACTTTTCCATGTTATTGCTCCTTCATTTAGGGTAAACACCCAGCTCAACTAAGAGCGCAAATTATCTTTTTCGGTTTGAAAACCGGCCTCACAATACCCTGTCACTGTCAAGTCATCGCTCCCACCGAGGGTAAGAACCCAGCCCTTAGTCCTCCGCAAGTACTTAAGAATGTTCTTCACTACAGTCCAGTGAGCTTTACCAGGATTCCCTTGATATCTGATGACCATGCTCAAAGCAAAGGCCACATCAGTGCAAGTAGAAGTCATAGCATACATGATCGAGCCAACTGTGGAAGCATATAGAACTCGACTCATCTTCGCTATCTCAACCTCTATACTCGGAATCTGAGTCTTACTTAGTTTGGTATTGTTTTGGATAGGTAAGTCACCTTTCTTGGAGTTCTCCATGCGGAAATGTTTCAACACTTTGTCTAAGTAGGTACTTTGATTAAGTCCTATTAGTGTTTTACTCCTGTTTCTCAATATCCTTATTCCTAGGATACAGAAAGCTTCCCCAAGGTCCTCCATAGTGAAACACTTCCCAAGCCAGGACTTAATTTCTTGCAAGGTTGGGATGTCGTTTCCTATGAGCAGTATGTCATCTACATACTGATGGGTTTTATGCATAAGAAACATTCTTATGTGCTCATACAAACCCTAATGCTCGGATCTAGGTTTCTCTATTGAACATGCTTTGATTCCAAGACTTAAAAACCCTAATCTAGCATACAAATAACAAAAAACAACATATAGAATCAGATCTAGATGTTTACCTCTTCAAATATTGGCTTAGATCCTCTTCTCTTCTTTTCTTGAGCTTAGAGTCACAAATGCAACTCCTCTAATGGTTCACAAACCCCACAAGCAGGAAGGTAATATGAGAGAGGGTGAGAGAAGCTAGAAATCGGCCTATGGTTCTCTTAGAATCAAGTGGTAGCCGATTTCAATGCCCTAGGGGTCTTATTTATAGTTACAGGCTACTAGGGTTTCAGTTTAAACCCTAATGGACAGCTTAGCCACCAAGCAGCCCAAGGAACCTTCTGGAATAAGGCCTTGGACGAAAATATGATGGATACCCATCATAATTTCGTTCCCCCTTAAGTCCATTAGGTTTCCTTAACCCAAAACTCAACTATCATACATTTGACAGTTTATACCCCTTTATTCAATTAATCTCTTTTGGTCACCAAATTAATTCCTAATTAATTTATGACCAATACTAATTAAATAAATATGATTTCTCCTTTAATATATTATTCTTATAATATATTAATAAACCATAATATTCTCTCTTTCTCCTTAAATTACCTTGTCAAGTTGCTTTGGAGAAGGCAACCCAAATGGACCATGCACAACCGGGTCAAGTACATACCAAATATAGTTACGGGCTTAGACACTATTCCAACACATACAACACCATAAAGCTTACTATACTCCCACTAGCTTTGAAATATACACATAACTCATCCTCGCTTCTTGAAAATCCAAACTCTTTGACTTTCTCATCAAAACAAAGATTCCATTTGCAAGATGCTTGTTTCAATCCATAGATGGATTTCTCAAGCTTACACACTCTATTAGGGTACTTTGCATTGACAAAATCCTCTGGTTGACTCATGTAAACATCTTCAGCCAACTTTCCATTAAGGAAAGTAGTTTTGACATCCATTTCCATATTCCATAGTCATGAAATACAGCTATGGCTAGCATAACCCTTATAGATTTAATCTTTTCTACTGATGAGAAGGTCTCATCATATTCAACTCCATGAGTTTGAGTAAAGCCCTTCGCAACCATTCGCGCCTTATATGTGTGTACTTTCCCATCCATGTCAGTTTTCTTCTTGAAGATCCATTTGCACCCGACTGTCTTTCGGCCCGGTACATTATCAACCAAGTTCAAACTTGATTTTCATACATGGAGTGAATCTCGCTATCCATTGCCTCTTTCCATTTAGCGGACTCGAGGCCTGCCATGGCTTCCTTGTAGTTGTTAGGTTCATCTAGATTTATCAATGTGTTATCGCTGATAAATGTATCGCCCTCAAATGTTATATGAAAACCATATAACACAGGTGGAACACTAACTCTACTGGAACGTCTCAGAGGTACGTACTGGTCAATCGGTTCCACAGGAGTTTCCTCCTCGGGTTGATTGCCAATGTTTGAGGCTCCTTTATCACTTAACTCTTGAAGCTCTTCAAGGTCAATTTGCCTTCCACTATCCTCTTGGCATATCAGTTCTCTCTCTCCGAAAACTCCTTTCCTCGCAATGAAGACAACATTGTCACTTGGTCTATAGAAGTGATATCCAAAGGATTTATGTGGGTAGCCAATGAAAATACATAGCTCACTACGAGGTTTGAGCTTATCGTGAGTCTCGCATCTCACGAAAGCCTCACAACCCCAAACTTTGATGTGATCCAACGAGGGAACCTTCCCTGTCCACATCTCATGAGGTGCTTTGGCAACCTTCTTAGTAGGGACTAGACTAAGGATATGGGCGGCATCTCTAAGGCATACCCCCATAATGAGATATGTAATGAAGCTCAACTCATCATGGAATGAACCATGTCCAACAAGGTTCGATTGCGCCTCTTAGCCACACCATTAAGTTGCGGTGCCCTAGGTGGCTTCAACTGTGGAACAATTCTACATTCCTTAAGATAGTCTAGGAACTCGATACTAAGATACTCTCCTCCTCGATTAGATCGCATCATCTGTATCTTCCTGCCCAATTGGTTTTCCACTTCTTTCTTAAACACTTTGAACTTTTCAAAGGTTTTTAACTTACGCTTGATTAAGTAGATATAGTAATATCTTCTATAATCATCAGTAAAAGTCACATAGAAGCAGTTAGCATCCCTTGTGGCGGTTCTGAAGGGTCCACACACATCAGTGTGTATGAGATCCAACAAACCCTCACCCTTTCACAAGTACTAGTGAAGGGTGACTTGGTCATCTTTCCAAGCAAAAAAGATTCGCAAGTGTCATCCGACTTCAATTCAAATGACTCCAAAATTCCAGCCTTTTGGATTTGGCCTATGCGCTTCTTGTTGACATGTCCAAGACGACAATGCCAGAAGCATGCATTGTCCAAAACATTGGATGAATCAATATTCAACACATTATTTCCTAAGTTATCTACAACCATAACATTTTCATATATACCATTACAAGGTAATGCTTCAAAATAAAATGTACCATTATAATAAGCATTAATACTACCAATTTCATCATTAAAAGAAAAAGGTAAAACCTTGTTTATACAAACTATGAAAGGAAATAATATTTCTCACCATTTCCGACGAGTAACAACAATTATTCAATTCTAAATTTAACCCACTACTAAGCAATAAAGAATAAACTCCAATCTTGGTGACAGGCGACATTTTCCTATTTCCCATGATTAAGTTTATCTTCCTATGTTCCACATCATTACTTCTTTTTAGTCCCTGCAAATCAGAACAAATGTGAAATCCACAATCTGTATCAAGGACCCAAGAATTAGCATGTGATGATTTATTAGAAAGAATAGTGTAAATACCTGTGAAGGTGGGCTTTATTTTCCCATCCTTAATGTCCTGCAAGTATTTGGGGCAGCTTCGTTTCCAGTGCCCTTTCTCATGACAGTGGAAGCACTCTGCATGTTTTGGATTGGTAGAGGGATTAGTAGAACTAGCTTTGGTCCCACTGGAAGAGGATCCATCAAGAGACTTCCCCTTGCAACTCTTAAAAGGAGCCTTCCTCTTCTTCTCTTTCCCATGTCCAATTTCCAGAACAGGGACAGAAGCAGTAGTAGGAGTAGGTAAAACTGACTTGCCTTTCAAGTTTCTTTCTGCAGTTCTTAGAAGGATTTGAAGCTTGCTAAGACTGACTTCCTCCATGTTCATATGATAGGTCATACAGAAGTGATCGTAACAAGAAGGTAAAGAATTTATGATGATGTCAATGGCCAATTCTTCATCAAAGTTCACATTCAACTTCAGCAAGCGGTCCACATATCTCTGCATCTTTTGCAAGTGAGCCATGATGGACTCTCCATCCTTTATTTTGGTTGTGATCATGGAGGCAATGATCTCATACCTCTCCTGCCGAGCACTTTGATGGTACCTTTCCATCAAATATTGGTGCATTTCGAAGGGCCAGCAGTCCTCATAGGACTTTTGAAGCTCATCAGTCATGGTAGCAATCATAATACATGACACCTCTGTCGCGTCCCTCTCATGAACCCTGTATTCCTCAATTTTTTCGGGAGTAGCAGTTTGTTCATCAATCTCCTTCAGCTCTTTATCCAGGACATATTCTTTGTCCTCATAGCGAAGGTCCATATGAATACTTCATATCCAATCGTTAAAGTTTGAGCCATCGAAGATACTTCTCCCAACCAAATTCATGGGGGAGAATGAGCTAGAAGGGTTGGAGCCTGAAGCATTGTTTGGGATAGACATTTGAAAAGAAAGAAGAACAAAGTTTAGATTGGATGAGAATCCTTAATATAACACCCAAATGAAATATTAAGGCTAGGACTCAACACAATATTTTACAATTCGGAGGAGGGATGCCATAATCCAGTTACAAAATATTTGAAGGTAGGTAAATGACGATTTACCAATTTCCACCATGAAAAACGAAATTGATTATTAAGTTTTAACTGGATTGAAATTCCTAGATTCTTTTGAGATTCATTGAACTTTTCAATGGAATGTTTAAATCTCGATTGTGCCCTTCAAGTTTGTGACTGGGATATCGAGGATCGCAAACATGGTGTGAATAACCATGCAAATGTGTTTTGTACTCTTAATGTTACAACTCACCTAATCAATGTGTCGGTTAACCACACACGCTCCATTGATCTATGATTAGCATCAAGCTACCCTTTGCCACCCTTGTTAGTCCCTGGTTAGTGTGTCAGTTAAACACACACGCTCCACTAACGACTTAGCAAGGTGCAAAGTGCTATTTTGTGGAATAGCACCATTTTCACATTTTTCCTAAAGTAACTAAGATTGGGAATTTAATAAAATTTTAGTTACTTTATAATTATCATTATACTTTTAACGAGAATTAATGTCTTATCCTACCCATTCGGATAACGACCCTCCACCAGTCAAATAAGCGGTGGGTGAGAGTGGACACCTATTAAACAACCATTTTATAGGCAGTAACCTTATACCCTCACCCCTTATAGATCGGCTTCTTGAATGAGGCCTACTAACAGTAAGACTGACTTGTCTTATACATACATACATACATGCATACATATATATATATATATATATATATATATATATATATATATATATATATAAGTATTAAGTTTTAATATTATAATAGTATAAGGGTTGAATTTTAACTTTTAAAACTCTAGAGTTTGGAATTAAATGTTTCATTAGTGAGACTTTACAAATTCCAAAACTTGAGGGCAAGTTTTGAGACTCTTCAAAACTTTTGGTTTCCATAACTTATGAAAACTTATGAGTTTTTAATATTCATGAATG
This sequence comes from Lactuca serriola, assembly GCF_051521515.1. Lineage (NCBI taxonomy): Eukaryota > Viridiplantae > Streptophyta > Magnoliopsida > Asterales > Asteraceae > Lactuca > Lactuca serriola. The sequence continues at coordinate 273,939,497 of NC_136412.1, read as the reverse complement.
AGACTCTTCATATAACTTGAGGACAAGTTACAAAACTCACTTCAAGAACAACTTAGATCAATTCTTGTTGGGATGAAAACCCTAATTAAGATTTGATGAACAAGATGCGGAAAATAAGAACAAACACAAATACGAAGATTATGTCGAATGATCACTCGATTTATTCAAATATGAGGAATAAATTACACTTAAGAAATAAGAATCTAACTCTACAAGAAACCTCACAACGTGGCGGCTACATTTTTCCTCACTCTTAACCCTAATTGTGAATAATACATGACTATTTATAGGGAAAAGACAAGTCTTGGGCTTTTAACCTAGAATTCATCAAAGGGGCCCATTGCCATCATCCATGGAGTGCTTTGAAACCCTACAATCTCCCCCTCAAAGTATGGGATGGATGACAATGCTTTAACTTCCAAAACAAGCATCTAGCAAATAAAAAGATCTACAACGAGGAATATATGAAGCAATCCACGAATCTTGATTCTTCAATAGTCTTCAAACACGGGCTCTAGGATATATAAATAAAGCACTGAAGTAATGTCTTTAAACTTCATTTTCGAATGTAATCCCAAAGAATCTTCATGAAAACCAAACCTGCCATAAAAACCCATTTCAGAACAAAGAAACCGAATCACTTCTTGTCTTTGAAGAGCTCCCCCTCCAAGTCATAATGATCTTCAAATAAGCTAATGATATAAGCCATTAAAAAATATCATGTAACAACCCAAACTTTAAGATTCGTAACGCCACTTGATCGAGAAAATACAAGAAGTCGGAGATATAACAAGTCCTTAGCAGAGCTCGATAAAGAACTTCTGTTGTAAAGGATACTTCTCTGTAAAAGATTTAGCAGAGCTCGATGAAGAACTTCCGCTGTAAAATCTACCTTCATAATTCTACCATAAGCTTTATCAAAAATCTTCAACTTTGAAAAGTCACAAATCCAATTTCGAATGGCCATACCAAATTCTCCCCCGATTTATAATCAAAAACATGATTATAAAGCCTTCAAATGGTCATGAGAATGATTTTGAATGGATACAAATTTACTAACCTCCCCCGCGACAAAAAGACATACACAATGAAGTATAAAATCCGAAAAAATCGTGAAAATTTGACGTTATCACGAAAAACGACTTTCCGAACCGCCAAGTCTTGATGGAATCTTTATTTTTCTGTTAGGGTTCTCCTATTGCTCAAGTTTGATCAAGAACATTTGTGTGCTGCGTGTGAAATGGGGAAGCAGAGTCGTCAAAGTCACCCATCCATTATAAACACTAAAGTTGTTGAACCACTTGAGTTACTTCACATTGACTTATGTGGTCCATCATCTATCGAAAGCATTGGCGGTAGCAAGTATATTCTTGTTATTGTTGATGACTTTTCACGTTCTACATGGGTGTTCTTTCTGAAACACAAATCTGAGGCCACTCTCAAGCTAAAGATGTTTATTAAGCAGGTTGAAGTGCAACTGAGAAAAGTCGTTCGCAACATCAGGAGCGACAATGGACTGGAGTTCAAAAACAAAGAATTTGAAGACTTTTTGGCAGAAAAAGGAACCAGTCACAACTTCTCAGCCCCCTACACCCCTCAACAGAACGGTATTGTCGAAAGACGAAACTGGTCCTTGTGTGAGGCAGCCCGAACAATGCTAAGTTTCGCTTCTCTACCTTTATATTTCTGGGCTGATGCTATTGCTGCAGCATGTTTTACGCAGAACAGGTCCTATCTCAACAAGCGTTTTTCTCTTACTCCTTATAAGATCATCAACAACAGGAAGCCGAACGTAAAATTCTTCCATGTATTTGGCTCACGATGCTTCATCTTCAACTCCAAAGAACATCGTAACAAGTTCGACGTTAAAGCTGATGAAGGAATTTTTCTGGGATACTCACTTACTTCAAAAGCGTACCGGGTCTTAAATAAGCGTTCGAGGAAGATTGAAGAAACGTATTATGTGACTTTCGATGACACCTATGTCAAGAAGCTAAAGGCCACTGAAGAAGAAATTGGAGAGATTTTCACTCAAACAGGTCAAGTCACGGCCTCAATTGCTAATTTGTTTGAGCAGTTTGTAGAACTATTCAATGAACCGGAGAAAGCTACTCTCTCGGAAGCCAAGGCAGCAGACAACAAAGTCGACCATCTGAAGCAAATCGTCGAAGATGCCGCCAAACGAATGGGTGAAGGAGAACATGTTCCAAACGAACCTCCAAAGCATGTGCTTCAGTTGAGGGGGAGAATCCACCTCCTTCAAAACAACCGAGCTCACAAATTGAGGGGGAGAACTCTATTCCAGTTCCACCCGAAAGCTCAACTGCACCCGAAAGCCCTTCTGCACCCACAAGCCCTTCTGCACCGGAAAGCTCCTCAATACCCGAAATTCCTGTAGCACCAGAAAGTCCACCTACACCAGAAAGCTCATCAGTCGAGGGGGAGAATGCCAATATGTTCTACGACGACGATAGTCAATCTGAATTAGAAGAAATGGTGAATGTTGAATTGGATCCATCCTATGATCCAAATTACCCTCCTCTTGTTAAGTGGACCAGAGATCATCCTGTATCTCAGGTAGTGGGTAATGTCTCTGAAAAGGTCCTGACCAGATCTCAACTGAAGGCAAAGCAAACATCTGTATTCTCCAAAGTAGAGTTCTGCATGTATAATTCTTTCGTATCAAAAGTTGAACCGAAGACAGTAAATATTGCTCTTGATCACTCTGACTGGGTTCAAGCTATGCAAGATGAACTCAACGAGTTTGAAAGAAATAAGGTTTGGCACCTCATTCCAACTCCTAAAGACGCCTCAGTTGTTGGTCTCAAATGGGTATTCAGAAATAAAATGGACAAGGAAGGCAATGTGATTCGAAACAAAGCTCGTCTCGTGGTGAAAGGATATTGCCAGGAGGAAGGAATTGACTATGAGGAAACTTTTGCTCCGGTAGCGAGGCTGGAATCTGTTCGAATATTTCTGGCCTATGCTGCACACAAGAACTTTGAGGTCTACCAAATGGACGTGAAATGCGCCTTTCTGAATGGAGAACTTGAAGAAACTGTTTACATGGAGCAACCTCCTGGATTTGTTAATGAAAAGTACCCCAATCACTGTTATATTCTGGACAAGGCGGTTTACGGTCTGAAACAAGCACCTAAGGCATGGTATGAAACGCTAACCAAGTTTTTAAAGATGTCAAAATTCAAACAAGGTTCGGTTAACCCAACCTTCTTTCGTAAGAAGGAAGGTAACCACCTTATGATTGTTCAAATCTATGTCGATGATATCATCTTTGGCTCAACGAATCCTAGATTAACAGCTGAATTCAGAAAGTTGATGGAGACTAAATTTGAAATGAGCTCAATGGGTCCGATTAACTTTTTCCTTGGTTTAAATATTAGACAGGGACCCGAAGGCATCTTTATCAACCAGGAAGCTTACACCAAGACTCTTCTTGCTAAATTTGGCATGATGGGAGACTCAAAGGTTAAAGTTCCAATGGCATTCGGCACCAAGCTCACACCATCCTTGGAAAAACCGGCATTCGATATTACGTTATATCGCCAGATGATTGGTTCTTAAATGTACCTTACTGCTAGCAGGCCTGATATAATGTTTTCTGTTTGTTACTGTGCTAGATTTCAGGCGAATCCTCGTGAACCCCATATGCTTGCTGTGAAAAACATATTCCGGTATCTGAAACGAACCACCTCTCTCGGTTTATGGTATTCATCAAACTCAGGTTTCTTCGTTCAAGCCTGCTCAGATGCAGACCTTAGAGGTTGTGGTTTAGACAGGAAAAGCACCACTGGAGGCTGCCAATTCCTAGACGGGAAGTTGGTTAGCTGGCAATCAAAGAAACAAACATGTGTATCTCTGTCTACATCCGAAGCAGAGTACATCGCAGCTGCCTCCTGTACATCTCAAGTGATTTGGATCCAAAGCCAGCTCCGGGACTATGGACTCAATATGAAAAAGATCCCATTATATTGCGATTCAGAAAGTGCAATTAGGATCTGTCATAACCCAGTGCAACATTCCAAGACAAAGCATATAGCGCTGAGGTATCACTTCATTAAAGATCATGTGGAAGATGGGAACGTCGAAATTCACTTTGTTCGAACCACTGATCAACTGGCTGACATCTTCACCAAAGCTCTTCCTGAAGCATCTTTCAACAAAATTCTACAAGGGCTAGGAATGATGGAATCGGAGTCAGTACCAAAGACTACTTCTCCAAATTAAACGTTGGAAGCGAAATAGATCGAACGTTCGGGTTCGGGTCTCATGTGCGCCGAAATGAACCGAACGCTCGGGTTCGGGTCTTGTTCTGGTATACCGAAATGAACCGAACGCTCGGGTTCGGTCGTATTATCTGATCGCCGCTTATCACTCTAAGGTAGTTTCTTTGGTTGTAAACCTTTTGTATCATTTTCTTTATTCATTTCACTTATTTTCAAAGTTCCTTTCTTTTTCAAACTTATTTTTTTGCAACCGAAATAGACCGAACGCTCGGGTTCGGTTACAAATTTTTTTTTTAGCCGAAATAAACCGAACGCTCGGGTTCGGTTCCAAATTTTTTTGTGTCTAATTTTTTTTACTTATTTGTTTAATTTTTTTCTTTAACTCAAAAAAATTCCAAAATATTTTTTTCTCTTATTTTCTTTTCGTGAATTCAAAAACTCCAAAAATATTTTTGTATTATTTTGTTTTGTTCTGTGTCTTATCTTTTTGTGTGTCTATTTGTGGGGAAATCATTTCACTAGTTAAGTGTCCCTAGAAGCATGCTGCTGTATGTGTCCAAAGCTTCACCTGATTCTGAATAATAGCCTTACTGATTTGGTAAATACAAACCTTGTCTTCCCAATTAGGCTTCCATATTTATTCTAATCATGAGCTACCTGACTCTCTTCTCACATGAGATAAGAGTTTTCTGCTTAGTCCTTATTTTAACAGCAGAGGTACTTTCGTTTCTTTATACCATCTACACTACTTTTCTCCATCTCATTCGCTTCATAAACGTAACCCTTGAGACTCTCAGAAATTACCACTGAGGTTTATGGTTACATAATTTCTGTGTTTATGATCTTAGCTTCGTCTCACTACGAACTAAGTGAAACCCACAATTCAATACCTACTATGAATTGACGGTGATGAATCAATTTTGCTCTAGCTATCACTAACGAATTGACGGATTTATCTATGAGGATGGAAAGTCAAATCTCTAATTTTCTTTTGAGTAATTCCTATGAAATTGTTACGTCCTATAACATTTCTTCCTTTGGAATCCAGTTTTAAATTTTGTTTGAGATTTTACATAAACTATTTTATCTAGCCACTTAAATTATTTCAAACCTACTTGTTCAACAGACTACATTGGTCTCACAAGTACTTCGTTCGATTTCTGTCTTATATCCAGATCAGGAATTCTGAACTGAAGCGAAAGCCACCCAAATAAGCCTAATTAAAAGAAGCCTTTCAACACTTCTTAATAAGTGTCTGATCGTTATTCAACGGGAAACCACACAAACACTTTAAGGTCTCTCTTGACTTTGAAGGAAGAGATTTGTGCCCGGGATCCATTGTTTCGTGTCTTTATTGACATCACAAAATCCCTCATATGTGTTGCTTTATTTCTTTTTCTTTTACACACTAAGCACGAAAATCTTTTTGATTTTCCACAATTCTGGTTTCATTAATTACATGGCATCATTTTTAAATGGGATTTGAAGTAATAAAAGGGTTGTGGTTAATATTGATCCACGCGGGCAACTTTGCTTTAAGATGACGTTAACTCTAAAAGGATAAGATGATAATATGCTGACTCAAGCGGGAGTCCAATCGATTTGAATTGCAAACGGCACTTGACAACTAGGCGTGTGAAGTGGAACCGTTTCATTTCTAGACGGCACCTGATGGGAAGGCGTGTTAATCGGGACTGACACTCTCTCTCATGCGTGATCATCGGTGCTCATAACTGTCACGCATCCATCACTTCCGAAAAACCCTTCGCATTTCCCTCGAAGATTTGGGACAGATTCTTCTCTCTCCTCTACCCACAGTATAAAAGGCAGCGTAAACCATTGTTTACCTCTTTACTGCATCCATATTTCAGAGAGCAAGAAAACCTTCAAGAATTTTATTGTTCATCATCTCTCCCATCTTCTTCACAACAATGGCGGATTCCTCATTAGTTCATGCTACTTCTCACATCTTGCCGATTCGTCCCTAACAGAGTTTGATCATCGATCTTACTCCTTAGGTCTATGATTCTTTCATGTTCCCGATAATCGAATGTCTCAAGTACTCGCCGATTGTTCCTGCTCTCACTAAAGTTGAAGCAGTTCCTATGGAGTTCTTGTCTCAAATTTTTGCCACTGCTCATTACGACAAGGCAGTCGACAGGATCTTCTTTGACGTGCTTGATCACAAGGCGTCCATCTCCAAGCAGAGGTTTTGCTCAATTTTAGGGTTTGAACCTGATTCAACTAGGGTTAACCCTGAATCGATTCCGGTGGGTCACATGTTCTCTATGTTCTACAACATGGGGTATACTGAGGTGCTGACAACAGTTACGAAGTTCAAGAAATCGTGCCTACCTCCTCAGTGGAATGGGTTATTTACAGTGTTGTTCAAGGGGTTGTCTGAACGCACTGCTGGATCAGACGGAGCAAGCCGTCTATTCATCACGATTATGTACGGGATCTACAACGGTATCAACTTGGACTACGGGTCGGTCCTATGGCAACAGCTCATTCAGAGTCTGTCTTCTACTTCTCGGCATTCTGAGATTTCCTATGCTCGATTTTGGACTCTCATTACAAAATAGGTGATGGACAAGTACCAAGTCCCCATTGTTGCTGGTTCTCCAATCTCTTCGATTGGTACTTTCCATACCACAAAGATCATTGTCTCCGATGCCTCAAAATTTCAATTCATTGGCTCTATTCCAGAGACGATGTATGGAGATGTTCCTGCTGACAGTCGGATCATTCGAACCTACAAGGAGTTTCGACGCTTTGGTTCGAGAGAGCTTACTCCTGAAATGCTCAAGTCCATCCATGACACTGACAAGCTTGCGCCAAGGGGAAAGAAAACTGACAAAGGCAAAGACAAGCAAGTTGGTAAGGGAGCGAAAGGCCCTTCTCCCAAGAAGCGTAAAACTACACATACTGTTCAGTCTCCTCCGCCGAAGAAGAGAAAAACCCAACCAAGGCAAAAGCTGATAATCGCTTCCTCCTCAAGCGAATCTGAGGAAGAGAATTCTGCCTCTGACGGATCTCCTCGTGGTAACACTCCACCACGATCGCCTACTCCTGAAGCTCACTTTTCCACTTCTCCAATCTCTTCTCCACCTATTACCATTCCCATTTCCATTCCCCCCATAACCTCCACCACTCAAATACCATCCACCTCCATCCCAGTACCCCCACCCATCTTTACCAAAGCAACCACCACCACTGCAGAAGTAAGAACCAACGTATCTGATACGGGGGCTCATACTGACGCACCCAAAGCCACTTCAGCCCCCAAACCCACACAAACTACCGAACATACCACCCAACCCGAACCTACTACAACTACCGAGCCTCCACCCTCACCACCACCCTCCTCTCCTGCTCATGCGGCAGAGAGTGAAGAACCATTCCTCGACGGAGAGGACATGACCTTCGATTTGGTCTATTACATTCCGTTTCAAGTTCAGAGTGATGACGATGATGATGCTCCTGTCACAAAGAGGAATCTCAAGGAGCTTCATGACAAGATCAATTCGCTCATCGCCTCCTCTTCTTCATCCCAGTCCTCCATCTCTGAAGCTGCCATTCAGAATATTGTTGATGCTTTTTCCAAAGCTCATCAAGTCTCTCTAGACTCCGCTACTGCAGCCATTGATGCCTCAACCAAAGCCTGTGAGGCAGCGACCGAAAAAGTCGATAAACTATTCACTGATGCGTCTTCTTTATTACAATCATTACAGGAAAATGATGAAGCCACCAAAACAAAGTTGGAACCCATTGTCAACCAGTTGGCTACATCAGTTGCATCAGAGCTGAAGTCGTTTGCTTCTCTTCGTCAAACTCTCTCAGACGACAACTCAGCTTTCAAGACAACCATCGAGGAGCACCTCGCCAAGCTTCAAGAAGATCTAGCTGCTGAGAACTCCCTCGTGGATGCTCTTGCTCGGAAGACCACCGCTCTTAAGGTCAAGAGTATTCAACTCTCCAACTCACAAAAGGAGATTGAGTCTCTTCGATCTAAAAGAGAGATAATTTCTTCGTGTGTTTCGGATGTCCACTCAGCTATATCCAACATCCTGGAAGCACATGACCCGATACTCAACTATTCTGTTAGGCGAACTCTTGCAGAAAAGTTTGCTCCTGCCCTCTCTCTACTGAGCAAGATTAAAGGGCTCCTTGATTTCGTGTCCATTCCGAAACAAGGGGGAGAAAAAGAGAATGTCTCTCAACCTCCTCCTTCTTCAACGGCAACACACACAACCGAACCTCTTCCTACAGGCCAAGCCTCAGGTTCCGGTGTAAAAGACAAGGGCAAGAAAATTGTTGAGGAGAGCGATGATGAAGATAAGGAGACCATTTCCCACCTTCTGAAGAAGCATGGTCGAGATAAAGATGTTGATCTTAGTGCTCGTGTAGCTAGAGAGGCTAAAGAAGCCGAAAGAAGACAGAAAGAAGCTCACGACCTTCTCGAGAGCAGGAAAACTCTTTTCCTCCTTGGACTCTTGAGAAGCTGCTGAAAGAAGCCATCGAAACACCCAGCATCTTGTGGCTAGAACCGGTGATCTCTTTAGATCGTTCTAATACTATCGATTCTCAGTTCGATATGCCACTGACCCGAAAGGCGTTCGTATTCCATGCCTTTGACAACATTGCTGAGTTCCCTCATCCACATCCAAAGATTGATAGGGACTTAGTCGAATTCTATCTGAGGGCCGCTCAACCACAATACCAAACATGGAGCCCTCAGAAGATTATCAATGTTCGGGTTCTAAAGTCGTACAAGGAAGGAAACTTCACCAACGTTCGGTTTAAGGTGCTGAGAGGATCTGCCAAGACCGAACATGCCATCTCGCTAGCTGATTTTCCCAACTTGAATCCACACGACTAGATTATTTTGCACAACATCCTTCTTACTAATGAAGCAGAATATGGTCCGATCATCGACCATATCAAGAGGATGCTTGTTTGTTACATTATGGAAGTCGCCAAGATGGATCAGGAGATAGCGACTGTATTCAAGAAAAAGCCTACCATATCTCATGTTGGCTCAGCAAGTGACCTAAACATGATGCAGATGGGGAAGATAGACCCGAAGAGAAACTCCGTTATGTTTACCAGAAACGAAGGCCAGAAATGTCTTTTCGCTTTGGCAGACAAACATCTCTATACCACTGCATGTCTGGAACATGTCTTAGGGATCATCCATCGATGCAAGCAGAATTCGGCGGATGACAAGAAGTACTTTTATGATATGATTCAATGGTACATTCGCTTCAGACAGACCATCCTTGCCCTGATCTCGCGTCTGTTTGATACAACCAAGAAAGTTCCAGCAGCTGGTCCAAGCAAGAAGAAATGATAGTCTCGCTCCAAATTGACGCAAAGGGAGAGATTGTTAGGTCCAGCTTAGTGTTGCGTCTATTATGCTCGTTAGCTAGTCCAAGTTTTGTCTCCAGTATGGGCTTGTCCATCCGTGAGTTTTATGTAGGGTTATTTATAAATAGATGCTTGCATGCATCCTAGAATGTAACGATTAGATAAGTATTTTCAAGCGTATTCATCGTTCTTGTTTTGTAACCCTAGAATATTCCTCTACAGTGGAAGTTCTTAATCGAGCTCTGCTGAGGATTGAGTTAATCTAATCATTCGACTCATACAGATCCATACTTGTGTTTTATCTCACTGTTTTTTATGTTCTTTATTTACCTGTTACAAAGATCTAATCGATCGAAGAGTTTTTATAACTCATCAATTCTAGCTAACAACATTATCATATAATTTCACTATTGATCTAATCTAACTCATAGCAAGGCAATTCAAATTAAATAATACAAATAATCAACTTAATATCTTAAAATTTGACAATTTTCCTTTAATTGGATGAGGATAATCATTACTAAATCAAAAAATACGATTTTTATGATTACAAAACAGTTTGTGGTAATGATCCTAGTCCAATTATGGCCAAAAACTCGAAATTCTGCAACCAGGAGCATCTACTTGATGAATACATGAATTGGACTCATCGAGTTTCCCTTTTACTGAGTGGACTCGACGAGTCAGGCACTGGACTCGGCGAGCTCATCAGTCAAAGGCCAGAAAATCGATTTTTTTAGCTTTAAAAATTAACAAGCATCAAATATAACAGAAAACAATCATACTCTCTGATACCACTGTTAGGTTTTGAGCACTATAACACTCTTATAGTGCACATGCAAACCTAGATGCTTTGGATCTATGTTTTCTCTAATTATACATGTCATTTCAATTTTCAAAGCAGACATCCTAACTAGCATACAATAGAGGATATACAACATAAAAACTCATAGTTTGATGAATACCTCTTATGTAGTTTGAAGTTCTTGGTCTTAGAAAGCTTTAGAACCTCAAGTGTGATGCCTCTAATGTGTCACAAACTCCAAATGCAAGAGGAGGCTTGAGAGAATAGGCTAGTTAGCTCAAAATCAATTATCAGTCTCTTAGAATTAATGGGCAACATATTTTAGCTCTAGGGGGTTGCTTTTATAGTGTGACAAGTGCTAGGGTTTCATCCATGCAAACCCTAATGCACCATGACCCTTCAAATTACATAGGCTCCATGGGTTAAAGCTCCATGGACTATCATATTGGTTTACCCCATCCTAATTAACTATGGATCATTGGACCACACTATAAGAATCATTGATTTACTTAATCAGTCATCGTATATTTAATTAGTCTCTTTTGATCACTAAATTAATTGTTGATCAATACTAATTAAATAAAATGATTTCTCAATTAATATATTATACTTATAATATATTAATAAATCACAAATAACCTTATTCTCAAAAGTCCATCCTATCAAATTGCACTATTGAAGGCAACCCAAAAGGATCATGCTACTATCGAGTCAAGTACATCCCAGTTATAGTTATTGTGACAACCCGAAATTTATCCCGTCATTTTAACCTCTTCTTCCGTTAATAAAACTCGCTTTATTTAAATTGTCCGTTAACTTTTGGATTAGGTTAATTAATTTGGGACTTTTATAATGACTTCTTAAGGGTTGAAACAAATTAGAAACACCCTCAATAATCCCTTAAAAAGTTTTAGTTTCAACCAAGTCAAATTACGACCATTTAATCAGGTGCGACCAAAAGCCCCGTTTAACGTCAGTATCGGGTAGATTTCCACCGAGCCACCAACTCAAACCCCTATATAAGGGTGATTAAACCTCATTTACACCCTTTTCACTCTCTCTCTCTACTCTCTCTCTCTCTCTCTCTCTCTCTCTACAAGTTGCTTTCGATCCAAAAACGCCCATTTCGAGCTCCAAAATCGTAGGTAATCTATCCTAACTTGTTGTGTAGCTTATGTAACATGCAAATTCGTGTTTAAGACATCCAAAAGTGGCCAAATCATGTGTTTACGGCCCAAGAACACTCTTGGACCGTAAACACCCATAAGTGGGGTTTTGAAGCCCCAAAACCCTTCTAAATCACTCCTAGGGCTTAGATATGACTTGTGGACTTACATATAAAAGCTTAGAACACCAAAACCGTGCATTTTGAGGATAAACATGATTTTATGGCCCAAGAACACTCTTGGACTGTAAACCCCTCTTCATGGGCCGTGAACACCTTTTAAGGTGTTAAACTTGCCCTCAAACACCCCTATGACTTAGGTAAATGTCTAGAACCAACCACCATTGAAGTAGGGGATTTAAACATCAATTAAACCTAGGACTTAGGAGTTTACGGCCGTAAACCCACAAAGGATTGGTCTATGGGCCGTAAACTCCCTTAAAGAGGCCAAATGATGCCCTAACTTCCCTATATGGCCTGGAAAAATTCATAGAACTTTATACCCTTCCATTTAAGACCTAAATTCATGAAGGGAATGACCAAGTGAGAGTTTATGGCCGTAAACTCCATGTTTACAGTTGTGAACTCCCTTAAGTGGTTCATTTGGAGCCTTAAACCCTTCATATGCCCTAAATGTGAACCTAGCCAAACTCTACAAGTGATATAAGACCTTTTAGCATCAAAGAGCACACCACCCATGATTTTACGGCTGTAAACTCATGGGGATATGGTCTTAGGGCCGAAAACTCCATAAAGAGTTTACTCTTGAAGAGAAAACTCCCTAACTAGTCCATACACTCCCTTATTGCAACCCAATAGCCTCGTAGCACTTGACCAAAGTGTTTTTCGCACATTAGGATGCGTATACGTGTTTAATTAGTATTAGAATTATTAATTGTATGTAAACATATGTCATCATATGTTAATACGTCACTAAGTGTGTTCAAGTCTTTACTTGACACCGAGCACCCAACCGGCACCTCCGCCCGATCCACTTACAACAGGTGAGTTCATACACCTGAATTAACCTTTTAAATGTTTTTACATGCTTTAATGGGGGGATACATGTTAAAACATGTTAGTTATCATATCAATCATATGTAATTAATAACCCACATGCACAAGGATTTATCACATTTTCAGCTGTTTTACCAAGTATAATACTATAGATGGTTTTTCCAAAACGTCTTTACTTGTTTAAATCTTTTCTCAAATTGTCTCTCGTGCTGTATGTTTTACTTCTAAACCAGTTACAGCAGTGTTTTAAACAAAGGTTTTCTTTACTTATATTGTGTTATCAAATTATATTCAAAATGTGTTTATGAACGGTTTTCAAAGCTTGTTTTACATAACGATATCAAGTCATAAATTCCTATTTTTAAAGGTTTTCCAAAGGTTTTACCATAGTTTTCTTCTATACTTTTATGCTTCTACTCCGTTAAATGCATGCCTGTACTTGTATAGTTATATAAATAATGTTTAAAAGACTTAGGAAGGCTAGTTCGCCCTATTTCCTTTTCCTCGTTGGGATGTGGTCTGGTGGGTATCGGATATCCGTCCGAAGGTCGTTTAAACATTAGTTATATATCATGTATACACGTATAGACATAAAGCTTTACATTGACCAGTTCATTTCCCTTGGGTAGCAAGGCCATCCTTCCATTCATCATTCATAGATCAGAAACACTAGTAACTATTATAGGAATAGTTAGGAGGTTCTATATACTCTTTCTAGTACGAGAATTCCAAAGGAGTCAGTTCATTCGTGAGTCTATATCATTACTCCAGCGCCTCTAATAGAATTCAGAATACGAGATGCATCTTCAGGACACGGATTTCCCCGTTGTCAAGTTGGTAACTAGAGTCTCCTGGAGGGAGAGCGGGCATTGTGTGTATAGATCTATACGGTACTGACACTCCCGCACCCTGACTGCTAGCTACAGTCCTCGGCCTACCAAGCCAAGGGGTGACAAATGTCACATTTATTCTAACGCTTGCAGGGCGTCAAGTACTCTAGTGTCAATCAGTATGGCTATGAGTATCTCCATGTTTACCTTATAATTCATGGCCTTAAGGTAACGAGAATTAACACGGTATTCTTGAAACAACCCACTTAGGATTACCATTTGTTTTAGACCTTGCTAGCTGTATCGTTCATTTGATACTGTCTGGGGTCTGTGTTTCCTTGTTTTAGACCTTGCTAGTTGTATCGTTCATTTGATACTGTCTGGGGTCTGTGCTTCTTTGTTTTAGACCTTGCTAGCCGTATCGTTCATTCGATACCATCTGGGTTCTGTGTTTCCATTCGTTAGACTGAGCCAGGCGTATCATTCATTCGATACTCTCCTAGAGTCTATGATTCCTGTTGCCTTAGTCAACAATATTTCTGCTGAGGCATATGTTATTTTCCCCTAGTATTTTACTAGTGATATTCTCCTACTCTCTTTAAAGTCAAATACCGTATTTTGGTAATGGTAGTATTTAAGTGAAAATTACTCGTTAAAACATAACTCTGTCGAGTCTTAGTAGAAGACTGCTTTTATTTAGAAAATATAGGATTTTCTGGAAAGGACGCTAATACACCGTAGATTCTAAACTACTACTTTTCATAAAGTTATTTTGAATAAAAATGCTTACTTACACAAATGACACTAAATACTTATGAACTCACCAGAATTTATAAAAATATTGATACTCGCTTTCAAAATAACTTGTATTCTCAGGTCAGCGATAGACAGGTACATCCCAGGAGCTTTTGTGTGAAGACAGTCTAGTACCGAGCTGCTTCTATGTTGTGTTCTGTAATTACTTTGATATTACTATAACATGTAGCTGATGTAAAATTATTACTATTAATGAAATGGTTGTTGTACTTTGATTACTATACTACATATGTTGTGATACTTGACATGACGTCATCCACCCCAGAACGTTTCCGCCGTTCTGGTTTTGGGGTGTGACAGTTATGGGCTTGGACACCAAATCCAACAATTTTATCAGACATCGAGTAGAAGAAGGACACCTCATCATTAAGAGGGTATCATCTGAAGAGAATCCTGTCGAACCCCTCATAAAGGGTCCTAGTAGGGTTATGCATATTCAGCATGCGAGAATCATTGGTCTGAAGGATGATATTAGTTTTAGTGATTAAATAGATATTTAGAAACCTTTAACATATAAATGTAATTGACATTTGATGATTGAATAAATGGAGATTTAGTTATGAGTATTGTTTACTATCTTTTGTCAATTGTTTATCATTATGTTTCAATTTTGCATGTTTTACTTCCCGGATAATTAGATTATTCAAATAATACACAGTTGATCATACTTTGGAAGTAAGTAGTGAATTAAGGTTATCATGAATTAGGTTGTAGATTGTCTAAGTGTTTGGACATAACAATGTTTTGCTGCAACATTCATGAGTACTTTTGAAACAAGGATTTAAGTATTGGATTAAACTCACGCTCAGTGAATTACTTCGAGTAATTCTGAGACGATAATATTGTATAATCTTTAAACCAATATATATGAGTTGTTGTTTTCAAGTTGGTTGCGCATTGATAATACGTAAACGCATCAATAACTTGATGTTATAAAGCGTATTGTTGTGCATGATTTGATGAGTAAATAGTGCAACCATATAAGTCGAAGTTTATTTGTTCCTTTCCCCCCCCCCCCCCCTCGATGATTTGGTGTTGATTTATGTGTCGGGCCCGGTCAATACTGAATTGATGTGTTCAATTAAGTTTTTCGCAATGTTTTAAAAACCTGTTTTTTAGTTGAACAGGTATGGTGACCAGTTCCCGGTTTAACCGGTTCGACCGCTGGATGAACCGGTTTCTATATTTTTCATATTTTTTCTATTTTCCTACACATACATACATATAGAAATTAGGAATTTGATGTTTACAAGTTCAAACATTAAAAATACACATAAAAATAAGTTGTAGATGAATCCAAATATATTAAAATAACACATAATCATAAGTTTTAGTGTTTTACATCAATTCATATACGTCAAAAAGAAAATAAAGTATAATACCGAAACGAAATATAGTTTTTGATGAATACAAAAACATCAAAAGAATTTATAACATTTACCATATGTTTTTATTTAGAGAAAACTAAATAGATTTGAAAAAAAATACAAAAGTTTATTATATAAATGGTTTTTTTCTCATGTGTTTTTATTCGGTTTAACCGGTTTATTTTGACCGGTCCAACCGGTTTTTTCAAAAAACCGGCCGGTTCAATCCGGTTCAAAAATCAAGGTAAAACCGGTGATAGTTGAACCGCTCATTCTCCTGGTTTCCGGTCCAACCGGTTCGACCGGCCGGTACAAACCGGTTTTTAAAAAATTGGTTTTTCGTCATTACAAATCAGAAATCGGGAAACAAACTGTTGGACAATGAGAATGATTTTGTTTCATGTCATTTGTCCACATGATATCTTGAAAAATGGAGGATTATATGATCACTTATCTTAGGACACATTACTGACTAGGTCAGAGTTCATCAACGGCTTTATGAGCTACAATTTGCTGGTCAATTTTGAAGTCATACTTGCAATAATAGTTATTAGACTTATCCAAGTGGGAGACTATTGGACTAGGTGTCTAAGCCCATAACTATATTTGGTATGTACTTGAATTCATAGTAGCATAGTACTTTTTGGTTGCCTTCACACTGGCAACTAGACATGAAGGTTAATTGAGGAAGAGGTTGAATTTATAATTTGGAATTATATATATATATATATATATATATATATATATATATATATATATATATAATAACTTATTACTATGTTATGAAAATAATATATTAATTAGAAATCATGTTGTTTAATTAATATTTAATCAGAAATTAATTTGGAATTAATTTTGGGATTAATGTAATTAATTAAAAGTTTAGGGGCTATTTTGTAATTAATTAATAGTTGTGATTTGGGCTCTTGGATCACCCAAAGTATGGTTGGCCGAAATTTCTAAGGGAGGCCCTTAGAATTTCGTCCAAGGCCTTAAGGAGGTGGATCCATGGGATGCTTGGGGCCTAAGCCGGAAATTAGGGTTTCCACCTAGAAACCTTAGTTATGGTGCTAAGCAACCTAACTATATAAGGAGCATCACTCCATCAAGTTTTGGTCACTCCTAAGAAACCCTAGAAGAGCTGAAATTTTGACCAAGTTCCTCTTCTCTCCTCTCTCTCTCTCTCTCATAATCACCATCTTGCCTTGGTGTGTTTGTGAGCCATTAGAGGCACTACACTTGTGGTACTTATTCTCGAAGTCAAGATCTTCAAAGGAAATCATTGTTATTACTAAATAACAATAAAGGTATGTTAATAATCCTTCTTATGTTGATTTCGAAAATACTAGAAGCATATTAAGGTTTTCAATTTTTGTGTTCAATGCTTGTATGTCTAATAGTGAAAACATAGATCCTTCAAATTAGGGTTGAATGCAGACATAGGATTGTTTGCTATGTATAAAACTCATCAAGTTGTGAGGATTCCAACTATTCTAAAATCCAGATTAGGGAATCAATGACACATTCTTCTGGAATAACCACCCTTCCCAAAGAGCTAGCAATGGTGCTGAAAGCTTCTTCGCACCAAACATGATGGGGAACCCCCTGAATAATTATAGAAGCAATTATTTCATTGTATTCTCCTTCCATAGACCACTTGTTGAGATTTTTGAACCATGGTTGCCATATCTCCATACCGTTTCTAAGGAAATTTTCTTTCTCTCTTACATTAGCAAATTCAAGGAGCATTTTTAGACCCCCCCCCCCCCCCAAGTAACGCATATTGATCGAGTGACACCCCTTGATTTCTTGAAAGGCATTCACATTCATGAGAGCTAGAAAATTTTCCACCTCTCTTACCAGCAAAGTGCTTTGCATATGCTCTTTCGCCCAAACTAAGGAAACCATCTTTATTGATTTCTTACAGGGATCATCCTTCTCATTTTCTATATCTTCTCTTGAATTCGACACTGGTCCATTATCCATCTCAGGATGTATTGAGCCTTTGACGACCTCAGCAAAGGATTTAGACTTTCTGTAAGGATACATGCGAGAGATTCTAGACCCACTTCATGTTTCTTGCATATTACTTATTTTAGCCAAGTGCTCCCTCCGTTCAAATTGTGCTACATTAACTTTGATTTTATGGGCACTAATATAGATTTCATTTAGTCATTTTTCAAAAGCATGAACATCTTGGATTCGGAGGAACCTAGCAAACCCAAACTTCTTCTTGAGACGGTTCAACTTCTTGGTAATGTAGACATCAATGACAGTCTCATATCTATTGAAAGTCCACCACAACGCTGCTTCATTCCAACTGAAGGGAAGTCAGCTTTGTCATTGATATCAAAATCCCTTCCATACTTTCTTCTCGGTGCACTTGGTGCCAACTGTCAGTGTTTTCGCTCTTCTTTTCTCTCTCTATCTACCCTAATAAATGAAAATGTTATTGCCACTTGTCATTCTCTCATTTATTTGGCCACATGTCATTTTATCATAATTTTGAAATATATTTATTTTCTACTTGTCAATTACTTCATTATTCATTTCCACTATATCATTAATTTAGTTTCCATAAATTAAACCTACTATAATAACTATTAATTTCAAATTTGAAATTTCAATTTTAATTTCAATTAAATTTACACTTTAAACATTTGTATTTAACATTTTATTATAATAAATCGTTTAGTACACGGGTCTAACAATTCAACATATAATTTTAATTAATTTATTTTTTGCATGTTTTTTTTTTCATAATTTTCACTTATTTCATATTTCAAATTCAAATAAACTCTTCATTTAATCGCTCATGTTTAACATTATGTTTTAATTAACCCGTATAATATACGGGTTTCACAACTAGTTCTAATAATAATTGATCTTTGAAATGATCAAAAATGTATTTTTGTGTATTAAACTTTTTAAAATTTCACAAAAAAAAGGTTTTGTTATAATAGTAATATAGTTTTCGACTTTTCGTATTCATCTTTAACATATTAATTATTTATGAAAAAATCGAGTAAATCTGGTCCAATAGATTAGCTACTCTAATAAATGAAGGGTTTTTTTTTTGCCAGTTGTCACATTTTCATTTAATTTGTCAAATATCATTTTTTTAGTTATTTTGAATTAATTTTTATTCCACATTTCATTTTATGGTTTTTCTATTTTATTAAATTCTACATAGTATTTAAATGCAATAATAAATGCATATTAATTTTCTTAATGAACTTTCCTTTTAATTTCAAATTACTAAATTAAAGTTTCATTAATTTCTTTTATTTAATTATCTAAATTATTTGTTTAAATTTATAGAAAAACACTTTAATTTTTATAATTCAATATTTTTCTATTTTTTTTATAAATTCAATCTTCTCAAATATTTAAAATTTTATATTTAATTTTTTCTTTTAAATAAATTAATACCTAGTTACCAATACAAAATTACATATTTTAACTCATTATCTGGCCATTTCAGTTTTGACACCTCTACAAAATCTAACGCAATATGTCACCAAATGTTATCACGTCTATACTAGATCACAAATAATTGCAAAGATAATATACTTTTTCCAAAAAAAAAAAAAAAAGGCTTTATCTGATTTGCACTAATCAATCTGGACTCATCAATTTGCGAGTTCTCCATTTACAATCAAATCATATCCTTTCCTTTTTCCTCTGATTTGGTTGTCTCCAAATCAAATTCGAGCCTTAGATGGCTTTATCAATGTTATTCCACTCAACACTTTTGACCCTTAATTTCAGTCTTGTTCTAATTTTACTCTAGCCAAAAGAATGTTCACATTTAAGGTTTTCCACTGACATTATTAACTATATTCTTTAGATGGCTTTATTAATGTTATTCCGCTCAACACTTTTAACCCTTTAATTTTAGTCTTGTTCTAATTTTACTCTAGCCAAAAGAATGTTCACATTTAAGGTTTTCCACCAACATTATCAACTATATTCTTCATAATATTTTTCATAAAGTTTATATCAATGTTTTAAAAAACGGTTTTTTAATTGAACCCTTTTAGTATCAGTCTTGTTCTAATTTTACTCTAGCCAAAAGAATTTCACATTTAAGGTTTTCCACTAACATTATTAATTGTATTCTTCATAAAGATTATACCAATGTTTTAAAAATCGATTTTTCAGTTAAACCGGTATGGTGTTTGTTTACTGGTTCAACTGGTTCGACCATCGGGTTAATTGGTTTCTATAATTTTCATCTTTTTTCCTATTTTCTTATACATTATATATACATAAATAAATCATGAATTTGACGTTTACAAGTTCAAATATTATAAATACATATAAAAATAAGTTGTGGATCAATCCAAATACATTAAAGACAAAATTGCAATAATGGTCCCTATGGTATGTCAAAACTAGCAACTTTGGTCCAAAATGGGTTTGGCTCGCAAGGAAAGTCCAATAGTTTCATTTCCTTGCAAGTTTGGTCCAATTTTGTTTGAATTTTTTTGTAAAGACGATTTTGCCCTTATTGTTTACTTTTTCATTTTTGTTTTATTACATGTAACTGAAAAACAATTAAAAATATAACAAAAATAAAATACCACTCTCTCTCTGTCCCTCTCTCTCTCTCTCTCTCTCTCTCTCTCTCTCTCTCTCTCTATATATATATATATATATATATATATATATATATATATATATATATATATATATATATATATACACACAAGAATCGACATATTCATCTTTTTCCCACACTTCCGTTTTCTCTCAAATGTGCTCAATCTTTATTCATCGGAAAATTGCACATCCACCGGAGACACGTCTCTTACCCTCAAATCTACCATCTTCGTCTTCTCGGTTGACCACCAAGCACTCATTACCCTCAAATTTGTCATCTCTATCGAAGCTTTCCTAAACAATCAAGGTAAAATCCAGATTTGTTCATCCGACGAAGACGATGGCGCTGTCCACCACTAGTGACATCCCTCCGCCTTCTCCGACGAAGGGTTTTCTGATGGTGCCATATTTGTTCGATCTACGTTTATGAAGGGTTGTAGCTCCGATATCCAATCTACGTTTCTGTCTCTTTTCGTCTTCTCTTGTGTCTCTTTAAATCCATCTACCGACTTCAGGTGGTGGTGGTTATGCTTCAGGTGGCGGTTTCTAGAGCCATAACTCTCCTTATGGATTTCATTGACTATCCATCCCTCTCCAAAGCTTTCTCGTTCTAAGATGTCACACCCCCAAACCAGGATGGCGGAAACGTCCAGGGGCGGGTGACTATCATGTAGTGTATCATAACAGTTGAGTATAAATGTTCAAAGCAAACACAACCAACATATATATATATATATATATATATATATATATATATATATATATAATTAAAAAAGTTACATCATTTGTACGTATTACATGTTTCAAAATATCAATTACAATATGTTGTCAAAAGATTTGTTTAGACGCCTAAGCGTCCCATCCTCAAAACCAGTTGTTACATGATTTACTGATTTCCTAAGAATACAAGTTATTTGAAATCAGAGTATCAACATTTAAGTTGGTGAGTTCATCAGCATTTGTATGTATATTTGTAAACCTTTTCTATGAAATGTAGTAATGTTTGTTTTCCGGAAAATCATATATTTTCCCTAAAATGAGATGTGGCCTTAAATGAACCAAGACCGAAGCGTATAAGTAATTTTCCAACTTAAAATGATGCTATGCAGTTTTGTTTGTATATAAAAATGTTTGAAGACTGTCTTTGCGTAAACTAAAAGTGTCGTTGTTGTTTTATGTGGGTTTTAATTTTTATCTTATAACCATGGTTGATACTGCCTTGTTTGCAACGTTTTTCAGGTGTCGATTTCATTATGACATTTGTCACCTCTAGACCTGTCGGTCCAGCTGTTGCAAGCAGCTAAGGTGCAGGATTGTCAGTCCCGGTATAGATCTATACACAACTATCACGCTCTCCCTACAAGAGACTCTGGTTATATTTAACAGGACTTTCGTGTGTACTTTATAAGGTACCGTGAAGACAAAACTCACTAAATTTGATCAACGAGTTTATGTGTTTTTGTGCTAAAAATGTATGTATAAATGATCACCCCCTGAGACTAGGATAGCTATGAAAAATTACGTGAAATCTTTAGATATGCATTTGATAATATTTTACCCTTTGCTCAACGGGATAAAATGGGGTAAAATTTCGAAAACTATATTTGTATATTTTTTATGCAGAAGACAAGTTTTTTTAAACAAAACATATATATGCAAATAGTTATATATATGTATAAATTTTAAAAGATGATTTGGTATGTTTCATAATTGTTGTTCATATTCTTACGTTTTTATTAGAAACTTTGCATGAAATAATCCTCAAGTTTGATAGTAAAGACCTTTTTGTACTTATCACTTTTGTAAAAATTGTAATTAAACATATTTAAATGATCGTGTTTTAACTTCCTTAATGTATAAACATTGCTCAAAAATGTTAGAAGGTGTTAATAAATCTATAAACCACTTTTGACAGTTTTACCCTTTACTGTCCCTGTTTTTAGAAAACTTATAAAAAAATCATCATAAGTCAAAAACTGAATCCGTCACCTCTGAGAGTTTATAAAATGAGTCTACTTTGTTCCTAATTTTTATTATGATTTTTAGTGGTCTCAAACTAGTGTGAAAATTAACATCTTCACAGACTGGTCCGAAATCATTTCTGAAATGACAGGCAGTTTTATAAAAATCGCCATAAATTGTAGAAAAATCGTATGAAAGCGTGCGAGTAGTCCTTAGAAAGCTATAAACCTGAACTATTTGCATATTGTACAGTTTTGAAAGATATTAAGTTTAAGATGGTCAAAACAGTCCGTGAACAGGACTCAACTTTTTTGTAGAAAGTTGTCTTTTAAATTTAAGTTATGTTTAGTGTTCTAACTTGTACTCCCCCCCCCCCCCCCTTTAAAACTTGAAGAAAACATGAAAATGTAGGGGTATGAACTCACCTTATGTGAATACTTGAAGAATGGAAGGTTGAAGATGAAGAACTTTTGGGTGTTGGTTTGATGCTCCAAAACAGCCATTGTTTTGGCTATGTTGTTGTCACAAAAACTTCACAGCAAAAGAGTAAGAAAAAGGGTAGTTTACTCACTGTTTTGAATCTATAATTTTGAGTAGCATAACAACTAACTTCCAGGGGTATTTGGTGGTAAAAATATCAAGAAAAAGGAAGGTGTAGATGGGTGAAATGGTGGCTGAAACACAAAAGGGACATCAGCCCTTTAGTTCACGGTTTTGATGGCTTTGGAAGGAAGTTCTTGTGGCTGAAAATGAGATGAAGGTTGAGAGTAATTCCCTGGAGTACTGGCTCTTTAAATGAGTGTAAAATGAAGAGGAAATTTTGTGGATATGAAGGAGGAAATAGTGGAAGAGGATAAGGGGACAAAACCTAGACTAGCTTGTGATGGGATGTGAGTTTAAGTGATGTGATCTTGTCTAGCCACTTGCTTGGGTGGTTTCTTAGAGATAGGGTTAGTTAACTAACTAACTACTAGTTATTTAGTTAGTTAGGAGTGTTAAGGAGAGGGAAGGTCTTAATCTCGAAAATTAGAAGAGGGATTAAGAAGCATTCTTAGTAAAATATCTTAAGTGATTAAGCACTTATTAGTTAAGTTGACACTTGTCTACACCAATTCTCTTATCTTAATTGATTTAGACATCATATTTCTTACATGAACTCACTTTAATTCATGACCCATAACTAGTCATTCACTAGATAATAATACATATGTACAAATACATACATGTATACTTAGTATAAAATAAAAATGTAGTTTTTGTGTATTTGAACTTTAATGTTTATGTTTTATTCTTTTTATTCAAAAACACTTAAATACATTCTAATTATACATTATAATAATTCATTTTATATTTTTGTTTACTTAAATATAAAATTTATTGACCAATGTATAATTTCGTGACATTTAACCGGTTAACCATATCGTTAAACACATTGTGTCACTTTGGTTCATATATTTGTCAAATTTAGATCCTCCACAACTATTAAGCACATGTTTTACATAGAACATAACTTAATTATCAACTAGATACATGTTGATACAAAAAATAAGTTTGTTGCGTTCAAATGATGTTATATGCTAATTTTCACAAACTGGTGATGGTTCGTAGTCATACATCATAACGAAATTTATCAATAGTTACTTGTTTTATATTTCACAAGAACTTATTTAAATAAAAGAGGTTAAATTCCTTCAACCATTCTTGATAAAATACTCATATTGCTTAATAATCAAAACATAGCATCGTACGATCGTTCCTATTTTTACCAATTGTTACATAAGAGGGTCGGAAATCTCCAACTTTGTTCGTCCAGTGGCTATCTTGAGTGAATGTGTTGCAGAAAATAACTGAAATCGTGATCTAGGGTTGAGATTTGTTATTTCTATGTTTGTTATGTTTCTTTCCTTCTTCTTCTATCTAGATTGTAGTTGTTGGGTTTGTTTGAAATATTTCTTGATGTCGATTCAGGTGGTGGTGAAGGGCAGTTCATCAGATCAGGAAAAATGATTTATGGGTTTGTGAATGTGATGTTCTTGTTCTTGAACTCAGGAAAAATGAGTGTTCTTGAGATCATATTCATATTTGTGTGTGTATGTTTTTAGTTCAAATTGACTTCACAGCTAATGAGATTGAGCTTTGTTTCCCTTGTTTAAATCAAATTAATCTTGATGTATTTGTAACTGTGTATGTGTGTGTTTTGAGTATGGAACATTTGTAAACTTAATCTAATAAATTGAACAAAATCGATAAAAGTGAAGGTTCTTCGTTTTGCAAATCCACTTCCAGACACGTGTTAAATTTCTTTATGTTTCATTTCATATCTAAAGTCAAGAACGAAGAACACCCATTGTGGATTTGTATTTGGGATGTTGGATGGTGGTGGGTCTGTTGGATTAGTGTCTAAGGCTGTAACTATATTTGGTAAGTACTTGACCCCGTTGTGCATGGTCCTTTTGGGTTGCCTTCACCATAGCAACTTGACATGATGATTTGTAAAGAGAGAAAAGATATTATTGTTAATATATTATGAGAATAATATATTAAAGGAATAATAATATTATTTGATTAATATAAGTCATATATTAATTGAGAATTAATTTGGTGACTTAAAGAGGTTAATTGAATAAAGGGGCATAAACTGTCAAATGTGTGATAGTTGTGTTTTGGGCTATGTATCCTTATGGATATAAGGGTGGACGGATTTTAGGGTTAGGAGACCATAAAATCGCCCAATCCTAATATCTAGGAGGATCTTTGGATTGCTTAGGGCCTAAGTTATTCAATTAGGGTTAAGGGTGAAACCCTAGTAGCTCATAGTATAAATAGATCCCTTGGGTGAGGGAAATCGGCACTCATGCAAGGCAAGAAACCCTAGATTCGATTTCTCACCCTCCTCTCTCTCTCTCTCAAGATCATCCTCTTGCTAGTTGGTGTTTGTAAGCCATTAGAGGAGTGACAATTGTGACTCTAGGCTCCAAGAACAAGAAGTTTCAAGCAAGCAACTAAAGGTATTCTTCTAGATCTGTTTTATATGATATGATTCAATTGTTTACACTAGATCTAGAATTGTAAGCCTTGGATACATTGCATGCTCCTAGATCCAAGCATTAGGGTTTGCATGTGCACATATGAAAGTTCTTATGGCTCAAACCCATCAGTGGTATCAGAGCTTTGATTGATTTCTATTGAATTGATGCATTGGTTGATTGCTTGTTGCTTGACAAATTCAATTTTTGTGATTCTGCCTGATGAACTCAACGATTTCCACTATGGACTCTGCGAGTAGCTCCAACTCGGCGAGTCCATAGAGGAACTCGGCGAGTTCGAGCGTCAGAAGGAGGTAGTTTCGGGATTTCTTGTTGTTTTACTTGAGGATACTTGCCTTAACTATTTTGGGTCATTAAAATCCGATTTTAATCATATATATGAGTATATTCTTGACCAAACAAAAGATAATTACCAATTAGTTGAATAATAATTTCGTTATATGATAATAATTGATTATTTGAATTGAAATGGTGAATTGTCTTGCAAGTAATATTGAATAAGATCAAATTGAGATAATCTAATTAGTTGATTTACAATATTTGCTATTTGATTCTTATGTTTTGAAAAGTTTAAAACTTGTCCTCAAGTTTTGAAATTTAAGTTTTGTGATTAAAAGTTTAATTTGAATAATATAAATTTCAAACCCTAGAATTTTACAAGTTTAAAATTCAACACTATACTAATATATTATTACTAGCTTAATATATATATATATATATATATATATATATATATATATATATATATATATATATATATGTGTGTGTGTGTGTGTGTGTGTGTGTGTGTAATCTAAAAATGCTAGTCTTACCGTCAGTAGGCCTCATTCATGAAGCCAGTCTATAAGGTGAATATAAGGTTGCTGCCTATAAAATGGCGCTTAATGGGTGTACACTCACACCCACCGCTTGCTTGACTAGTGGAGGGTCATTAGCCGAACGGGTAGGATAGGGCAAACCTTCTCTCATTAATAAGTATAATGAATCTATATAAAGTAACTAAACATGTTTCATAAAATTCCCAATCTTAGTTACTTTAGGAAAAGTGAATTGATGCAATCCCATGAAATTACACTTTGCACCCTTGCTGAGAAGTTAGTGGAGCGTGTGTGGTTAACCGGCACACTAATTGGTTCTAAGAAAAGGTGGCAAAGGGTGATTCATTGTTTGTCATAGTTCGGTGGAGCGTGTGTGGTTTACCGGCACATCGAATAGGTGATTGAAACAATGAAAGCACCATGTAGATTTGCATGGTTATTCACACCCACTTTGTGATCCTCGGCATCCCAGTCACAAACTAGAGGGGCATATCGAGATTTAAACATGCCATTGAAAGGTTCACTGAATCTCAAAGAAATCTAGGAATTCTCAATACATTTAAAACTTAAAGCTTATGGTTTTCATGGTGAAGAATTAGTGAATCATCATTCACTTACCTCCAAATTATTTGCATGTTGGATTACGACATCCCTTTTCTAATGTGTAAATAATGTTGTTGGGTCCTAGCCCTAATTTTCATTTTGGGTGTTAATTAGGGACTTAAATCTAATCAAACTTTGTTCCTTTCTATTTGTAGATGTCTAACGCGAACAACGTTGCTGTTAGCTCATTCACGCTAACGAGCCTCTGTCAAAAAGTGACTTTCGATGGATTGAACTTTAACGAATGGATAAGATACATTCGCACGATCGCGCGTTACGAGGACAAAGAGTATGTTCTCGATGGGAAACTCGAGAAGATCAATCCAGAAACTGCTACTCCCGAAGAAATGGCTGTCTTTGAGGCCCATGAGCGTGATGCAACGAAAGTCCATTGCATCATGATATCCACAATGAACTCCAAATTCCAAAAGTCCTATAAGGACATGTATCCTTATGAGATGCATCTAGACTTGATGGAGAGATATCACCAAAGCGCGAGGCAAGAATGCTATGAGATCATAATGAATATGATCACTGCTAAAATGGGAAGTGGAGAGTCTCTAATTGTGCACTTGCAAAAGATGAAAAGGTATGTTGATCGTCTTCGCAAGTTGAATGTCAACTTTGGGGAGGATTTGGCTATCGACATTGTTCTTCACTCCCTGCCCTCATGCTACAACCAATTTAGGATGACCTACCACATGAACAAGGAAGAGGTCACCCTAAGCAAACTCCAAGGGCCCATAAGGACTGCTGAGAGCAACCTCAAGGACAAGTCTGTTGCACCAACTCCCCATCCACCCGCTGCTCCTATTTTGGCTATTGGGCATGGAAGGGGCAAGAAGAGGAAGGCTTCTTTAAAGAACCACCGCAAGGGAAAGTCCCAAGATGGTTCCTCTTCTAGTGGGACCAAGGTTGATCCTGCTAAGCCCAACCCAAATCCAAAGGAGGCAGAGTGCCACCATTGCCATAAAATAGGGCATTGGAAGAGAAGCTGCCCGGAATATCTGCAAGCCATCAAGGATGGGAAGATCAAGCCATCTTTCGCAAGTATTTACACAATTAAATCTAATGATTCATCTCATGTTATTTCTTGGGTTCTTGATACAGGGTGTGGTTACCACATTTGTTCTGATTTGCAGGGACTAGGAAGAAATAGGGATGGGGAGCTTGGAAGAATAAATCTAATCATGGGGAACGGAAGATCGTCGCTTGTTACCAAGATTGGAGTGTATTCTTTAGTGCTTAGTAATGGATTGAATTTAGATTTAAATAATTGTTGCTACTCGCCAGATATGGCAAGAAACATCATTTCTTTTCATGGTTTATTTAGACAAGGATTTAGATATTCGTTTAATAATGAGAATGGTTCGATTTATGCTTATCTAAATGGTGTTTTGTATTTTGAAGCGATGTCTTGTAATGGAATTTATGAAACTGTTATGGTTGTAGATAACCTAGGAAATGATGTGTTGTGTATGGATTCTTCCAATAGTATGGATAGAGCATCCTTGTGGCATTGTCGTCTTGGACATGTCAACAAGAAGCGCATACCCCAACTCCAAAAGGATGGAGTTTTGGAGTCATTCGACCTTACGGAAGATGACACGTGCGAATCTTGTTTACTTGGAAAGATGACCAAGTCACCCTTCACTGGCACTTGTGAGAGGGGTGAGGGTTTATTGGATCCCATACACACCGACGTGTGTGGGCCTTTTAGATCCACCAGAAAGGATAGGAACCGCTTCTACGTGACTTTCACCGATGATTATAGTAGATATGAGTATATTTACTTAATCAAGCACAAGTCAGACACGTTTGAAAAGTTCAAAGAGTTCAAACATGAAGTGGAGAATCAATTGGGCAGGAAAATCAAGATGCTTCGATCCGATCGAGGAGGAGAGTACCTAAGTCTTGAATTCCACGACTATCTCAAGGAATGCGGAATAGTTTCGCAATTGACGCCACCTAGGACACCGCAGTTGAATGGTGTGGCGGAAAGGCGTAATCGAACTCTGTTAGACATGGTTCGTTCTATGATGAGTCGTGCTTCACTACCTATCTCATTTTGGGGGTATGCCTTAGAGACTGCCGCCCATATCCTTAACCGAGTCCCTACAAAGAAGGTTGCCAAAACACCTCACGAGATGTGGACAGGGAAAGCTCCCTCGTTGTCACATATCAAGGTTTGGGGCTGTGAAGTTTTCATAAGATGAGAAACTCACGACAAGCTCGAACCTCGTAGTGAGCGGTGTATTTTCATCGGCTACCCGCAGAAATCCTTTGGATATCTCTTCTATAGACCAAGTGACAATGTTGTCTTCATTGCGAGGAGAGGGGTTTTCCGAGAGCGAGAACTCATAAGCCAAAGAGACAGTGGGAGGCAAATCGATCTTGAAGAGATTTAAGAGTCGAGCGATGAAGGAACCTCTAACGCTGGCGCTCAACCCGAGGAGGAAACTCCGGTTGAACCAATTGATGAGTCCTTACCTCTTAGACGTTCCGAAAGAGTTAGAGTTCAGCCCCAGTTTTATGGTTTTCATATTACTACCGAAGGGGACACGTATATTAGTGGTGGTACACTAATAAATCTAGATGAACCTAATAGCTATAAGGAAGCCATGGCAGGCCCAGAGTCTGTAAAATGGAAAGAGGCGATAGACAGCGAGATTCGGTCCATGTATGACAACCAAGTTTGGAATTTGGTTGACAATGTGCTCGGACGTAAAACGGTTGGGTGTAAATGGATCTTCAAGAAGAAGACCGACGTGGATGGGAATGTGCACACGTATAAGGCACGATTGGTTGCGAAGAGCTTTACTCAAACTCCCGGAGTTGACTATGATGAGACCTTCTCACCAGTTGCTAATATAAAGTCTATTAGGGTGATGCTAGCCATAGCTGCATTTCATGATTATGAGATATGGCAGATGGATGTCAAAAATGCTTTCCTTAATGGGAAGTTGGCTGAGGATGTTTACATGGCTCAGCCAGAAGGTTTTATCGATCTGAAGCATCCTAATAGAGTGTGCAAGCTTGAGAAGTCCATTTATGGACTTACGTCTCGCAGATGGAATCTTTGCTTCGATGAGAAAGTCAGAGAGTTTGGATTTGTACGAAGTGAATATGAATCATGTGTATATGTCAAGGCCAGTGGGAGTATAGTTAGCTTCCTCATTTTGTATGTCGATGACATACTTCTCATAGGAAACAACATCCCGACTCTGCAGGAGGTTAAGTCCTGGCTCGGGAAGTGTTTCGCTATGAAGGACCTCGGAGAGGCTTCCTATATTTTGGGAATAAGGATAGTGAGAGAACGAAGTAAGAGACTAATAGGACTTAGTCAGAATACTTAATTGGATAAAGTACTAAAACGTTTTAGTATGGAAAACTCGAAGAAGGGAGAACTACCGATACAAAGTAATGCCAAATTGAGTAAGACTCAAAGTCCGAGTACAGAAGCCGAGATATCTGAGATGAGCCGAGTACCTTACGCTTCTGCAGTTGGCTCAATCATGTTTGCTATGACTTGTACTCTCCCTGATGTGGCCTTTGCTTTGAGCATGGTCAGTAGATATCAAGGGAACCCTGGCAGAGCTCATTGGATTGCGGTCAAGAATATACTTAAGTACCTTCGGAGGACCAAGGAATGGTTCTTAGTCCTTGGAGGGAGTGATGACTTAAAGGTGCGAGGGTATAGTGACGCAAGCTTCCAGACCGACAGGGACAACTACTGTTCGCAGTCGGGCTGGGTCTTTACCCTTAATGGAGGAGCAGTGACTTGGAAAAGTTCCAAACAAGAAACTGTAGCTGATTCAACATGCGAATCAGAGTACATTGCAGCGAGCGAAGCGTCAAAGTAGGCGATGTGGTTGAAGAACTTCATTGATGATCTTGGAGTTGTGCCTACCATAAAGGAGCCTATGGAAATTTTCTGTGATAATGAAGGAGCGGTTGCCTTGACCAAGGAACCTAGGGATCATGGTAGATCTCGGCATATCAACAGAAAATATCACTTTATTAGACATCGAGTAGAAGAAGGACACCTCGTAGTGAAGAGGTTATCGTCAGAGGATAACCCAGCAGATCCACTTACGAAGGGACTGAGTAGGGTTAAGCATTTGCAGAACGCTAGGAGCATTGGGCTGAAAGACGATATTAGTTTAGATTAGATAGTTTTGGAAACATGTAATAGATAAATCTAATTGACATTTGATGATTAAATAAAGGAGTATTATTTATAAGTAAAGCTACTGTCTTGTGTTAATTGTTTAACTATTGTTTCACTTTGCATGTTTTGACTTCCTGAATAATTGAGTTATTAAGAATAATCGAATTATTCAAAAGGTCCACAATCGTTCATATGTTGGAAGTAAGTATGAATGAAGATTGTCATGAATTGGTGTGTAGATTGTCTAAAAGGTATTAGACATAGCAAAGGTTTGTTGCAACGTTCATGAGTGCTTATGAACAAGTTTTGAGCATTGGAATAAACCCGCGCTTGCTGGAATCACTTTATGGAATGTGACGAAAGTGATCGCAAGACGATAATATCATATGGTCTTAAAACCAAGATATATGGTTTATTGTTTATTAATTGGTTTTGCATTGACAATGCGAAACCGCATCAGTAAATTGATGTCATAAAACGCATTGTTGTGTGCAGTTGATTAGTAAATAGTAAATGCATATAAGTTGAAGTTTATCTGTTACTTTTATCCTAAAAGGGTAAAAGCGATATCAGGGCCCCTCGATGATTTGATTTGACTTATGTGCCAGGCCCGGTCAGGACTGAATTGATGTGTTCAATTAAGTTCTATGTCAAATGAATCTGAGATCAAGAAACCAACTGTTGGACAATAAGTTCCATGAGATTGTCCGCACAATATCTAAACAGAGGACTGTACGATCCCTTATCTAAAGGACAGGATACTGATAAGATCAGAGTTTGACAGCGTCTTTGAGAGCAACGATTGCTAATCGGATTGTGTTTGCATATAGAGTTACTAGAATTATTCAAGTGGGAGACTGTTGGATTCGTGTCTAAGGCTGTAACTATATTTGGTAAGTACTTGACCCCGTTGTGCATGGTCCTTTTGGGTTGCCTTCACCATAGCAACTTGACATGATGATTTGTAAAGAGAGAAGAGATATTATTGTTAATATATTATGAGAATAATATATTAAAGGAATAATAATATTATTTGATTAATATAAGTCATATATTAATTGAGAATTAATTTGGTGACTTAAAGAGGTTAATTGAATAAAGGGGCATAAACTGTCAAATGAGTGATAGTTGTGTTTTGGGCTATGTATCCTTATGGATATACGGGTGGACGGATTTTAGGGTTAGGAGACCATAAAATCATCCAAGCTTAATATCTAGGAGGATCTTTGGATTGCTTAGGGCCTAAGTTATTCAATTAGGGTTAAGGGTGAAACCCTAGTAGCTCATAGTATAAATAGATCCCTTGGGTGAGGGAAATCGGCACTCATGCAAGGCAAGAAACCCTAGAGCCGATTTCTCACCCTCCTCTCTCTCTCAAGATCATCCTCTTGCTAGTTGGTGTTTGTAAGTCATTAGAGGAGTGACAATTGTGACTCTAAGCTCCAAGAACAAGAAGTTTCAAGCAAGCAGCTTAAGGTATTCTTCTAGATCTGTTTTATATGATATGATTCAATTGTTTACACTAGATCTAGAATTGTAAGCCTTGGATACATTGCATGTTCAATTAGAGAAACCTAGATCCAAGCATTAGGGTTTGCATGTGCACATAGGAAAGTTCTTATGGCTCAAACCCATTAGGGTCATGACAGGGGGAGGCGGAGGAGCTGCCACAGTCGACTGTGGTGACTCTCTTCGCAGGAGAAGTGAGAAACGAGGGAGATAGACAAGTTAGAGATGAAAGGGTGGTCGAGGAGAGAGAGAGAGAGAGGGGGGAGAGAGAGAGAGAGAGAGAGAGAGAGATTTCTTTTTTTGATTTCTGTAATAAAAAAACTGTAAAAAGGGAAAATACCAAGGGCAAATCCGTCATTATAAAAAGTTTTAAAATTTTTGGACTAAACTCCCAACAAAATGAAACTATTGGACCATCCTTGCGAGCCAAACCCATTTTGGACCAAAGTTACTAGTTTTGACATATCACAGGGACCATTCTTGCAATTTTGTCTACATTAAAATAAAACAAACCATCAATTTTTGTGTTTTACATCAATCCATATACGTAAAAAAAAGTATAATACCAAACAAAATATAGATTTAGATGAATACAAACATATCAAAAAACTTTATAACATTTACCATATGTTTTTGTTTAAAGAAAACTAAATAGATTTTTAAAAAATCACTAAAGTTTATTATGCAAATGATTTTTTTCTATGTATGTTTATTCAGTTCAACTGGTTTTTTTTTACCAGTTCAACCGGATCTTCTAAAAACCGACCTGTTTAATCTGGTTCAGAAATCGACATAAAACCAGTGATAGTTGAACCGCTTCATCCCCCGATTTCAAAACCAACCGGTTCGACCGGCCGATTCAAATCAGTTTTTAAAACATTGATTTATATTATTAGTCCATACTAGTGTTAAATGTTAATAAAGGTTAATCACAAACCTTGCACTCTTCTCTTAAAACCATACATCCTTCTAAATTAAATACGACAACTACAATAATACCTACAACATTTAATTTATACTTAAAGAAATAATTTATTTATTAAAATTTCTACCCTAATTACCGAATGTTACAATATAAGTTTTTAACTAAATAGGTGTTTTAAAAAAACTTATTTACCAAAATAGAGTTATTTAGCACTTTTTTAAAAAGGTGTCTATGTTTCTTTTATTTCTTTCAACCAAAAAAACCAATATTCATAACACACAAAAATCATAGTTATTGTTTGTTTTTTTTTAATATAAATTTTTTGGTTTTCCTTTTTTTTTTTTTTGATAGTTTTTGCTATAAATGCTTATCAATTTTTTTACAATTTGATCAACAGTTCGTGATGCATCTTTTGGCACCAAAATATACAATAATTTAGAAAACTATTAATATTTCCTGCAATAATACCCTCCAATACCTCCTCTATATTTATGGAAAAAAATTCTTTCGTTAAAAAAGGAACACAAACCCAAATTTAAAATTGATACATGGAAGTCCAAGCCAACAAACCTGGGAGGGGATTTCGTTTTGATAATAAGTCATAAAAGGAACACATACTAAACTTTCAATAATCCTTTACGTTTAGTTCCCAAGTTTAAGCAAAGGAAGGAAAATATGGAGAGAAAAGGAAAGGAGGGGAATGAAATAAATAACTTTTTCATGTTCCTGAGTTCGAAGGAAATGGAAGGAAACTTTAAAAAAAATATGTCCCGAGTTGAAAAAAAAGGAAAAGAAAAGAAAGGAAAACGACACCATTGCAATTTTACCCTTATTTTTTAAGCAATCATATCAAATACATAGTTATAATTGGAAAACGAATGTTGATCTACATCCTAACAGGAGCATCACACATCCAAAAGAAGCAAAATTATAGATGAAAGAAGCAGAACAAACTCCAAAATGAGCAGCAACTAATAATCAAAAGTTTCAGCCAACCAACGGTAGAAACAAGGGCAAAAAAGTCCAACAAATTAGAAGAAGGCTTGAAAACATAATAACGATTAAGGTGGAGACATTCATCCACGGGATCAATTGCAAACATTTGTGAATTGTGATGATGATTGACATGCTCGCAAGTCCTAATCTTCTTAGAGCAAGTCTTCCGTAATCTTGAGTGCCAACAGCCATCCCAAACATCAATTTGGTATTAGAGAGAAATTACAATGTTGATATAGCTATGTACATATAAACTCATACAAATTTCATGCTTTCTTAAATTTAATCGACGCCTCTGTTGTATTCGAAGCAATAAAAAATCAATCCTAATTTCATTCGATTCTCAAAAATCAGAAAACAAAATTCAAAAATCAAAATTCTCAAAAATCTAACATAAGAAATCTAATCTAAGAAAACTTCTACACCAAAATTCGAAATCAGGACACCTATTCCATTCAAAACTCAAAGATGGAGTTCACTTTCGAACCTGATATGAGGTTCAATTTCGAACGAGAGATGGAATCGCATGTTGGGAATTGACAGAGGTGGAGTCTAGTATGACCGAATTTGAATGGTGGCTGGCAATGGAGGTGCAGCCGGAGAGACGAATGAGAGATGGTGTCGTGCGTAATTGGTAATTTCTTCCCGCTTGCAGCTTTCGTCGTTTAGGGCACGTGTCACACCCCAAAACCGGAAAGGCGGAAACGTTCTGGGGTGGATGACGTCATGTCAAGTATCACAACATATGCAATATAGTAATCAAAGTACAACAACCATTGCATTAATAGTAATAGTTTTACATAAGTTACATTTCATAGCAACATCAAAGTAATACAAGTAAAAATATAGGTGCAGCTTGGTACTAGGTTGTCTCCACAAAAGCTCCCGGAATGTACATGTCTATTGCTGACCTGAGAATACAAGTTATTTTGAAAGCGAGTATCAGCATTTTTATAAATGTTGGTGAGTTCATAAGTATTTAGTGTCATTTGTGTAAGTAAGCATTTTATTCAAAATAACTTTATAAAAAGTAGTAGTTTAGAATCTACGGTGTATTAGCGTCCTTTCCAGAAAATCCTATATTTTCTAATTAAAAAGCAGTATTCTACCAAGACTCGACAGTGTTATGGTTTAAAGAGAAATTTTCTCTGAAATACTATCATTACCCAAAATACGGTATTTGACTTTAAAGAAAGTAGGAGAATATCAATAGTAAAAACATTAGGGAAAATAACATATGCCTCAGCAGAAAGTACTGCTGACTAAGGCAAAAGAAATCATAGACTCCAGGAGAGTATTGAATGAATGATACGCCTGACTAAGTCTAACCAAAAGGAAACACGGACCCCAGACGGTATCAAATGTACGATACGGCTAGCAAGGTCTAAAACAAAGAAACACATACCCCAGACAGTATCAAATGAACGATACAGCTAGCAAGGTCTAAAACAAAGAAACACAGACCCCAGACAGTATCAAATGAACGATACAACTAGCAAGGTCTAAAACAAAAAAAAAAACACAGACCCCAGACAGTATCAAATGAACGATATAGCTAGCAAGGTCTAAAACAAAGGGAAAATCCTAAGTGGGTTGTTTCAAGAATACAGTGTTAGATACCCGTTACCTTAAGTCCATGAATTATAAGGTAAGCATAGAGATACTCGTAACCATACTGATTGACACTAGAGTACTTGACACCCTGCAAGCGTCGGAATAAATATGACATTTGTCACCCCTTGGCTTGGTAGGCTGTGGACTGTAGCTAGCAGTCAGGGTGCGGGAGTGTCAGTCCCGTATAGATCTATACACACAATGCCCGCTCTCCCTACAGGAGACTCTGGTTACCAACTCGACGAAGGGGAGATTCGTGTCTTGAAGATGCATCTCATAATCTGAATTCTATCAGAGGCGCTGGAGAAATGATATAGACTTGCGTATGAACTGACTCTTGTGGAATTCTCGTACTAGAAAGAGTGAATAGAACCTCCTAACTATTCCTATAATAGTTACTAGTGTCTCTGATCTATGAATGATGAATGGAAGGATGCCCTTGCTACCCAAGGGAAATGAAATGATCGATGTAAACCTTTATGTCTATACATGTATACATGATATATAATTAATGTTTAAACGACCTTCGGACGGATATCCGATACCCACCAGACCACATCCCAACGAGGAAAAGGAAATAGGGCGAACTAGCCTTCCTAAGTCCTTTAAACATTATTTATATAACTATACAAGTACAGGCATGCATTTAACGAAATAGAAGCATAGAAGCATAGAAGAAAACTCTGACGAAAACTTTGGAAAACCTTTACACTTAAGAAAATTGTGACTTGATATCCTTTTTTGTAAAATACGCTTGAAGACCTTTGGAAATCCTTTGAAAATCTTTCATAAACAAGTTCTGAATATAAATTTTGATAAAACAATATAAGTAAAGAAAACCTTTGATTAAAATACTACTGCAATTGGTTTTGAAGTAAAACATACAGCACGAGAGATAATTTGAGAAAAGATTTAAACAAGTAAAAACGTTTTGGAAAACCATCTATGGTATTATACTTGGTAAAACAACTGAAAGTATGATAAAACCTTGTGCATGCGGGTTATTAATCACATATGATTGATATGATAACTGGCATGTTTTAACTTGTATCCCCCCCCCCATAAAAGCATGTAAAAACATTTAAAAGGTTAATTCAGGGGTATGAACTCACCTGACGTTGGCGTTTCGGATGAATGGACGGTATAGGATGCTAAGTGTCAAGTGAGGACTTGACCACACACGCGAATCCTATTTAACATGTAATGATACATTTAAGTATCTAATTAGTCATTTAATAACTAATTAAGCAAGTAATGAAGTCCTACTACATAAAAACACTTTGCTACAAGTGTTAGGAGTACCAAGGGTTGCATATAAGGTGTGTATGGATTCGCATTAGAGTTTACTCTTCAACTGATGGCCCTTATGGGTGTTTACGGTTTCAAGACCATTTCCCCCATGAGTTTATGGTCGTAAACTCATGGTAGTGGTGTCATGGGATGTTTAAAGGTCTTATCTCACTCATAGAATCATGCTAGAGTCGAAGCAAGGGCTAAGGAAGTGATTGGGGCTTAAAATGGACACAATAGGGAGTTTACGGCCCATTGACCACTCCTTGAGGAGTTTACGGCTGTAAACACATGAGTTTATGGTAGTAAACTCATGTTAGTCCATTTCTTTTGTGCTTTGGTGGTTCTAGGCTATGTATGCAAGGTTCTAGTCACTTATATGATCATAGGAAGGTGTTAAAGGCACTTAAACACCTTGGAAAGGTATTTACGGTCTATGAAGGTGTTCTTGCGGAGTTTACTACCTTAAACACATGATTTTACGGCAGTAAACTCATGTTAGTCCATGAATCATGTGTTTTGGTGGTTGTAGGTTAAGCATACAAAGTTCTAGGTCCAATTCTAAGCCATACAAAGTGTTAAGGGCACTTTAACACCCTTTGGGGGTGTTTATGGTCTAAGAAAGGGTGTTTACGGTCCAAGAACCTTCTTGGGCCGTAAACTCAAGTGTGACTTACTTGTGTATGCTTTGGTGCATCTCAAGAAGGAATATAAGGTTCTATGCACTCAAGGAAGTTCATAGAAGCTTTTGGGGGTGTTTAAGGGGTAGTTTGACACCCAAAAAGGTGTTTATGGTCCTTGAAGATGGGTTTACGGTCTAAGAATGTTCTTAGACCGAAACTCATGTTTACTCCCCATTTGTTACGATTTTGGTGTTCTAAGTCCTTTCATGCAAGCCTCTAAATCATTGATAAGCATTAGAAGTGGTTTGGAGGGGTTTTTGGGCACCAAAACCCTCTTTCAAGGTGTTTACGGTTTTGGGATGCTCCCAAGACCGTAAACTCTTGTTCTTGGGGTTTTTGGATGTTGAAGCCACGAATTTGCAAGCTAGATGAGATAAACAATAAGCTAGGAAGGTTAACTTACCGATTTGAAGCTCGAAGGGGCGATTTTTGACCAAAACCCGATTTGTAGAGAGAGAAAGTATCTAAGGTGGGAAAAGGTGGGGGTGAAACCCACTCAACCCTTATATAGGGTGGAGTTTATGGCCTGGTTGGGGGTTCACCTAACACCAACCGCGAACGGGGTTTTTCACGACTATCGTTAAACACGGCAAAATTTAAAATTATACCTCCTTAATTTTGGTTCGCTTGACGAATATTATTTAAAATATTCCAACGGGTTTAAATCCGGTCAAAAATATTTTCGGGATAAATTTGGCTAATTTTTGACGTGCTTAATTTCGACGTTAAAACTAACGGAAATTTTTGGGTTGTCACAGCACGCTTATTTTTTTATTAAATGAAAGATCACCTTCTTTGGTAAATATTTTGAAAAGGACAATACCATTGGGTAAATAAGTTTTTCAAAAAAAAGTTCTTTTAGTCAAAAACTCCAATACAACCGTAAAAAATACAGTCAATCCATCATCTAGTGCAGTTTGCCACCTCAAAGTGAATATTATCACCGTAACACATATATTGCATAAAATAGCCGTGGAGGCTGAACAAAAGAAGTCAACGTATATACAAAGCTAACATCATCCTAACAATATAAGAGAGTTCAAAAATATAAAAATTAGAGATAAGAAAGCTGTGAGTTTTGTCTTTCGAAATATATAAATATTTAATTTACATCATTTGTAAACTTTTTGCAAACAATAAATTTGTCATAACTATAAATATGTAAAAAATTAGTTTTCTCAAATCATGGTAGTTAAGGCAAGGCATTAAATTCTTGAAATGAGTACATATAATTTGGATTTTGTTTTGGACAGTGATTTGTATGCAATATTAATTAATCATACATAACAATTTATGTTCTAGACGATTCTACTGTACAATATATAAAACATAATTTGTTGTGTATAGCTAAAAAGTATTGTGTACGGATCATTCTTTCGGTTTTGTTAGAAAATTTTGTTTCTGGATTTTAGAAACCACTTTTAACAAAGTTAACGGTCATTTTAGATAGAAAAATGAAGATTTGAACAAATAGGTGTGAGAAATCTACTAAAAATCATTATGTTTAGGTCTCATAATCAATTTACTATTTATCTTTTTTTTAGTTAACTAAGTCCCAAAAACCGGAAATTGAATTCATTTTTGAACTTTTTACCTTGTTAACAGGTCATCCAATTTTTAAAAACTACACTTTTGTCCCAAATTTTAAATTTTATTAAAAATTTGATCAAAACTCTATACTTTTGGACCAAATTTTGGAATTTACTACAAATTTGGTCAAAATATTACATTTTTGGCATAGATTTCAAAATTTTGTTACAAATTCATCATAAATTTTGTTTTTTACATCTATTTCCAAAATTTTGTTTTGAATATGTTTTTTTGCTTTATAAAATCATATTTATACAATATATATATATATATATATATATATATATATATATATATATATATATATATATATATATATATATTCACACAAAATAACTTCTTTTTCAATATAACTTTTTAAAAGAGATTTTTATATGCAAAATACGTATTTATAAAATGTAACGACCCAAAAATCAATGGTAGAAATTTCATTTTTAACATAGCTAAAACATTGATACCATTTATTTCAAACATTTCAAATCATCATTAAGTAAAACATTTATCAGAGTTCATCCCAAAATCATTCATTGCGGAAATCATAGGTGTGTGCACTGCGATCAATCCGAGCCCTTCCCTTCCAAAACGATGATACCAGAAACCATAAACAAAACCTGTAAGCACAAAGCTTAGTGAGTTTCCTAGAGCATACCATACACACCAACCACATATCACATATCATGTTGCTATAAAAGCTACATGTATCACATTTCCTGCTAGCTATAAAAGCTACATATAACACATAAGTCATGCATACAAAAACCTGTAAGGATGTCGTGGGCTCCCCCCAGGGTGTTACACCATTGTGCCATGGGCTACCCCACATGGTCTTAACCTGAGAATGTCATGGGCTACCCTACATGGTCTTATATCTAATTGCCACGAGCTCCCCCCGGGGTCTTCCATGCAAGTATCACAAAGACAACTAGCATAACACATATCACATAACATATCATATATCACATAAATATCTATACATAACACAAATAAACCTGTAAGGATGTCGTGGGCTCCCCCCAGGGTCTTACACCATTATGCCATGGGCTACCCTACATGGTCTTTACCTAGGAATGTCATGGGCTACCCCACATGGTCTTACATCCAATGTCACGGGCTCCCCCCGGGGGTCTTTCATGCAAAAACACACAATCACATATCATAACAAATCACATATCATATCAAATCACATAATAACCAACGCATATAACATAATCACATAATGGGCCGGCCTTGGTGCCTTAGACCCATAGGTATGATGAGAAGACTCACCTGGCACTGCTGAAGTCCCGCAGGTAAAAATCTAGTGTTGGTTGACAGGTTCCCAAACTGTCAACATCAAAACATCACCCAATTAATAATTGGGTTCCAACACATAACCACAACTCTATACTTGGGTTAAATAATACTTTACCCTAACTCAGCTTTATTCAATTCAAGGCCCAATTCAAAGCCCAAAAGCTAAACCATGGACCAAAGCCCAACACATGGCCAAATTTTCCAAATTGGGCCCAAACCTCTATATAGGCTTATCTTAAGGCCCAACCACTTATTCCAGTCCTAATGATTGGCATTCTGATGGTCCAATACCTAATAGTCCTCAAGGCCCAATTGTGGCCCACTTATGGCCCAACTTTCCAAATTGGGCCGAAGCCTCTCTAATGGGTCCTATCCTAAGGCCCAATGATTTCTTTAGTCAGTAACATGTTCCCAATTGGCCCAATAAGAACCCAAATCCAAATAGGGTCTTTAACATAAAATGTCGGTTAGGGTTAAGTGTTCCTACTTAACCCATTAAGGACTTAATCCATTAAGTCCAACATTTCCTTCGG
Organism: Lactuca serriola; assembly: GCF_051521515.1. Taxonomy (NCBI): domain Eukaryota; kingdom Viridiplantae; phylum Streptophyta; class Magnoliopsida; order Asterales; family Asteraceae; genus Lactuca; species Lactuca serriola. The sequence continues at coordinate 273,898,244 of NC_136412.1, read as the reverse complement.
GTTAATTTGCCAATGTTCATTAATTAATAATTTAGGTTTGTTAAATAATTCCCGAGCGTATCCTGACCAACCCTAAAATTAGGGTTTCATGACATTAGGGTTTTCCAAACCCTAATTAGGGTTTTTAACCCATCTTAGCCTAATAGACCCAATAACTAGGTTCTTTGATAAATTATGGTCCATTAGGCCCATTAGGGATTCATTGGGCCCATTAGGGTTTCAATCATCCCAACCGAATCAACTTGACAAGGAAAAGCACACCGCCACCCGACATGATGGCTGGTGGCAGCAGGAGGCGACAGCCACCACCCTACGGTGGTGGTTTTAGGGTTTCTTTTCATTATTCTAATCACCGGTTACAAAGTTACAATGCAAAATACCAAATTCACACACTTACATACGCACTAAAATACATATACACGGCTGCACATGGTGGCATCCACCACCTCACAGTAGTGGTGGTGGATTTTCGGCCAAATAAACTCCACACACAACACGTACTCGTACAATGATACACCCTACGAAGATCAGCACAATACAAAAGCATACCCACCCGTTGTGAACCACGAACTCAACTACATCGGTGGCTGGCGACGACCGGAAACACCACAGAAGGTGGTCACTCGAGGCTTAAGTGGCGTCGGTCACAGTTAAGCGTAGCATCGTTGGGATGGAGAAGAGATAGGGGCAAAGGGAGATCGGAACAGCACTGGCAACAACCATGGGTGGCTGAGGACGGCAACAGAAAGAAGAAGAAGAAAGAAGCACGGTTGGAGTAGCACCGGTGACAGTTTCTTATTCAACGAAAGCGAGCAACGACGGCAACAGCTTTGATATTCGACTTCGATGGTTGTAGGAGCGACAGCGGCGGCTGGGTTTAGCGTTCACAACAGCGGCTCATGACCCACCTTAGCTCCGTGTTCTGCCGCTGGCCTCCGGTGGACTTCTTGGATGTACGCTGCATTCCTGACAATGTTGGTGTTGCTACAATGGCGAGATATCGGTGATGGAGGCGGCTTCCATGGTGGTGACGACCAGAAGTGAAGAAGAAGGAGGTGGCAGCTGTTAGAAGAGGGAGGCATAAGGTTAGTGCGGCTGAGTGTTCTAGGGTTAGGATTAACAGGACTATATACCCGCCTCCCATATAACTTCCTTCCATAATCACAAGATCGGTCTTTCCCTTCTCTTTTTCTTTCAAACTAAGTCCACAAATTACCCTTCCTACCCTGACCTCAGAAACTTCTTTCAACTAAAATCTCAAAATTTACCCAACAGCCCCTAGCTTTCAAAATCCTTTCTTACCAAGTCCAATACTTACCAAACACCCCCTGTCTTCTACATATCTTTACAAAATAAATCCCAGAAACACACTTTGGCCCCCGAATAATCCAAATTATAACGTTTGGCTCCCCAAAACCAATACTCCGCTTAATAATATGAATTTAGGACGACTATTCGTTCATCAATTTTTATCTATTTATTTATTTAATAACCAGGATGTTACAACTCTCCCTTATTTAAATTATATTTCGTCCTCGAAATAATTCCTTACCATCCCTTACACGCCCGACAACTCGGGCGACATGCTCACAATCCTGGGTACACCCTGGCCTTCCCAAGGTAACCGTGATCAGCCTTTTCAAGGCAAACATAACCCACTCTAGCAGGGTTCTAAAACTGGAAGATGAGTGAATTCCCTACAACAAGATCACATCTACTCCGTCCGAAATCTACTGTCTTGAGATAGTCTGATTCCCTAACAGACCACTCATACGGAATCATTATCATTGAATCTAGTCCATTTACCCCTCAACTGTCTTCTCAAATTCTGATAAGCCGAGGTTCTCACTATAAAACAGAGTCACAGACCCAATCATCCTTGCAGATCCCTCTTACTTGGTCACGTCTTAGAGACTCCCACTATGAGTGACTTGTCACTCCCCAAATCATCTAGACGTTTCATGCATATGTGCAACCTAAAACACAAATACTACCACTGCCCAAACGCTGAAACTGCTCGAACACTGAACTGCCTGGAGCAGTATGTTGCTACATAGTTGCTTCCCAAAATCTATCGAGACCTCCTTGGTCTTGTTGGATAAGGTGTCTAAGTCCATAACTTATTTGGTATATACTTGACCCGACCCGGCATGGTCCATTTAGGTTGCACTTCACCTGAACAATTATTATGGATAATCTTATAAGAATAGTATGTTTATGATTTATTAATATATTATAAGTTATAATATATTAATATGAAATCACATTGTTTAATTAGTATTGATCTTAAATTAATTATGAATTAATTTAGTGATCAAAAGGTGACTGATTAAACTTGGGCTATTGCATCTTATATAATGTGGGCTTACACTCATTAGGAATGGGCTAAGCATGCATGGGGTTCCATGGATGATCCATGGAGCATTTAACCCATGGATCCTTGGAAATGAAAAGACATGGGTTATTAGGGTTTACCCTAATCCTCCACACTATATAAAGATGTTTGTGATGCTTGAAATGAAAACTTGTTGGGTGAGAACTAAGGGTGGCCGATTTCAAGAAGCAATATACTATTCTCTCAAGTTTCCAAAGTTTGTGGTGATTTGTGATTCCACTTGAGGCATGCACACTATTGGTGTTAGGCTTTCAAACTCCAAGCAATCAATCACAATCAAAAAGGTATGTCTTTCTACTAGTAGTTTTATGATTCAAGATCCTTATGCTATACTAGTTAGGAAGTAACCTTGGAAATCATTATTTGCATGTATTTAGAGAAAACATAGATCTAAGGTTATTAGGGTTGCATGTACACCTTAGGAGTGTTAGAATGCTCAAAACCCAACAGTGGTATCAAAGCTTAGGCTTGTTTTCTTAAATACTTGATGCAAATTGCTGAAAATCGAAGTTTATATGTTGTTTATACAACAGACTCGCCGAGTCCAAGGCAAAATGCATCCAAACCGTCGATTTTGTTCATGCACTCGACGAGTTGGACCCCTGACAACATATATTTGACTGTTTTGGCTGGAATTGGTCTACAATCACTACCATAAACTGTTTTGGACTTGTAAAACCTGTTTTTGATGTGGTAATGATTGTGGTAAACCAATTTCAAGGATAATATCAAAATTCCAAGTTTTATATGTGTTCATATGATTCTTGAAATTCTTGATATGAATGTTCATGTTCTTATGAGTTTTGTTAGATCATAGGAATTATTTGCAAATTGTTTGTTAGTTAATTCGTGATCTTAATGTGTTTTAATGGAATCCATAATTTGTCCTCAAGTTATAGATTACCAAAAGTCTTTTTCTTTTAAAAAGTCCATTAAAAACATAGGTTACATAAGTTGAATAGTCTTTTTCATAATAAATGGTTTTATGGACTCCATAACTTGTCCTCAAATTATGGATGTCCAAGAGTCTCTTCATTAAAAGTTTTAAATACTTAATTAAAACTCATAAGTTATGAATATTCAAAAGTTTTTGAATTGTTCAAAACTTGCCCTCAAGTTTTGGAATTTGTAAAGTCTCACACAAACTTTAGTTCCATATCCTAGAATTTTTAAAAGTTAAAATTCAACCTTATAATATTATAAGATTAATGGTTAATAATTATATATATGTATAAGAACAAGTCGTTTTACCGTTAGTAGGCCTCATTCACGAAGCTGATCTGTAAGGGGGTATAAGGTTGTTGCCTATAAAATGGCAGCTTAATGGGTGTCCACTCTCACCCACCGCTTCCTTGATCGGTGGAGGGTCGTTAGCCGAACGGGTAGGACAATGACTTTAAATTCTCATTAAAACTATAATGATTATTATGAAGTAACTAAATATTTTTTTAATTCCCAAACTTAGTTACTTTAGAAAAAATGTGAACATGGTGCTAACCCATGAAATTCACACTTTGTACCTTACCAAGTTGTTGGTGGAACGTGTGTGGTTAACCGGCACACTAACTTGGACTAGTAAGGATCACAAAGGGTGACTTAATGTTTATCATAGATCGGTGGAGTGCGTGTGGTTAACCGGCACATTGATTAGGTGATAATATTAAGGGTACCAAGTGAATTTGCATGGTTATTCACACCTTGTTTTGTGATCCTCGGCATACCAGTCACAAAATTTGAAAGGGCACACTCGAGATTGAAACATGCCATTGAAAAGTTCAATGAATCTCAAAAGATCTAGGAATTTCAAACCCAGGAAAAACCTAATAAAATTATTTCGTTTTCGTGGTGGAAATTAGTGAATCGTCATTCGCCTACCTTCAAATATCTTATAGCTTGGATTACAGCATCCCTCTTCCAAGTTATAAAATATTGTGTTGGATCCTAGCCTTAATATTTCATATTGGGTGTTATATTAAGGACTTGAATCAACTAACTTGATTTTCTCCCATTATAGATGTCTGGTTCAGACAACTATGATCTTCCCAAATCGTTTGGAACAAGCTTTCCTCTTGAAGATGATGTCCCTCAACATCATGATTCACTTCCTACACTTCCTCCATTTATTCTCCCTGACCCACAAGCTCGAAGACTTGAAAAGTTCAAGATCACTCAAGCCCTACTGTTAATGAAACATAAAGATGGAAACCTTGTGTGTACTCATGTCTTAGAAATGAAGTCACACATTGACAGGTTGAGAATGTTAGGTGTCGATATCTCAAGGAAGTTGGCTGCTGACTGGGTTCTTCAGACACTTCCGGAGTCATATAGTGAGTTCATTAAGAACTATTATGTGACAGATCACGACATGACTCTTATTGATCTTTCTTATTTACTCATTGTCGTTGAATCAGAAATGTTTTGGCACACTGGAAAAGTAAATATTGGTGAAAGATCAAATTCTCAAACTCCCATGAACATGGATAATGGTAACATTGGAAGTCCAGAAAAGCTTTCTCTTTCCAATGGAAAGGGATCGACCTTGGTTAACCTGGTTGACTGAAAGGTAAAGAGAAAGGCTAAGTCTGTGATTCTCTCGTGTACCGTTCCAAAAGAGTCTATATGTTTTTATTGTCATGAGAAGGGACATTGGAAGCGAAGCTGCCCTGAATACCTGAAAGATTTGAAAGCAAGTAGAGACAAAATGGTTGACTCTGCTTCAGGTAAGTCCACTATCTAACTTTATTAAAGTTCCTAATTATTGATTCCTATTACATGATGTGACTAGATTGCATCTTGATGTTTAGCAGGATCAAGCAAAATGAAGGTTAAAAGAAGAGTGTGTTGAATCCGATCGCGAAGATGGATTTCAATCGCATGGTTCGAGGATCGGATTTTTGAGCTACTACTTAGAAGTTATGATAGATTGCTAGGGAATATATAATAGCATAGTTTCCATTTAAAGTTGCATTGTAAGGAATATTTTTCCGCATTTTAATAAAGAAATAAAAGTTTTGTTTATTTTATTTTATACTATATCCCCTTACAATGGCATTTATGGAAAATTGATGTTTGTGTGTTCCTAGCAATATTGGATATATGAGTTTGATTCTCTCATTTGTGGTAGTGTCTGAATTTACCAAATAAGGAAGGGTTCTCATCACCCAAGTTTCAATTTGACAGAAACTTGGAATCATACAGGCTGTAATGTATGATGAATGGGAATTTTCATCTTTGGAAAATTAAGACTAATTCATTGATCACATGCATATGTGAGTCAATTAAAGGACTAAGGGATCGGGTACACTGGGTGTGTGTTGGTCAAGGTCCACCATAAAGATCGATTTGTCATGATTTACTAAAGTTTAGTAAGTATGGTTATACTTGCAAGTTTAAGTATAATTCTGTAATATTGAAAAGGTTTTAATGTATGGCAGAACGGATGAGAAGAATCAAATTTGGCAGAGAGATAAAAGTTTCTCAAATCTGAAAAGATGGGAGAGTACTTTAGTATCATGTTTTATGATCATCTTAATGATTTTGAAACCATATCACAATTTGATCCTCTAAGGACATCTTAGTGTATTCTTATGGCTGAGAAGAGGAGTCATGAATTGTTGGAATGGTTAAAATCAAGAAGATGAATCATACTTCATTCCAAAACAATTCTTAGAGTAATAATACTCCAAGATTATAACCTTGAGTGACATAAAGTAAGGTTTAAAACACTTATCAAATGTAGTGTAAAATGTTTTCTACTCTTGTACAGTTGAAATTGGTAAGTTGTCATGTCTTGGATAAGACAAAGACCAACTAAGACCAATTATGTTAAGTGTTTATCTTGGTAAGAATCCGCACCAACTCTCGAATATTTGTTCTGTCAAGGAATGGTCCTTGACTAGGGAAACTTATATGTCAAGAGGACAGTGGGAGCCTTAAAGATCCTGAAAGAGTTTCAAGATTTAATCAAGAGTAAAACCTGTGTTTTATCACTAGCACATGACTTGAGGTTTGTAACCAATCATGTTGACACAATTCTTGTGCCAATTAAGTTGACTATGCATATAAGTTCTGTTAGTTCTAAATTGTGAGCATAACAGCTTGGAAGCATTGGTGGGCCTTGTGCTACCAGGTGACAAGAAATTAAGATTTAACAAGTTCAATCCATGTAAGGCTAAATTTGTCACTAACATTGTGTTGTGATTATGGTTTTGACAAATTCACATGGATAGGAACTCATACACCATAAAATCTAAGTGTCATAAGGTTTCTCTCCAATTCATGAGAATGATGGTGAGGAAACGCTTTCACTAAGTAGATTTTAAGTACATAGCAATTGTGTTATTTGCATTTTCAAAAGTCGTTAGTGGAGCGTGTGTGGTTAACCGACACACTAACATGGACTAGTGAGAAATGGCAAAGGTCTAAAAAATTGAGACTATCATTGCGGCATCCCTTTTCATAGTTCTTGAAATTGCTTAGACACACATGTGAGCTATCTACAGAAAGGTGTATGAATCTAAATTTTAGAAGTCCAACTAATTTATGAATACATGTCAAAGCTAGTGGGAGCATAAGTGTTATGCTAATAATCATCATGTTAGTGGGAGCATGATAATTATGATTATCATTATTGCAAGCTAGCAATGTTAATTATAGAAAAACAAAAGTTTCAATTCGTGAAGTTGCAAGGGTTGAAAAATTGTTTTGCTATAATTAAGGGAGAGAAAATTATACTTCAATTCAATTCTAAAAGCTTAGATTGAGATTTTAATCATCTTTAGTCAAGGATATATATATATATATATATATATATATATATATATATATATGTATTTTATGTTGGAATGGTTCAACTTAAAGAAATTCTATATATATTGCGTTATCAAAATTCGATTATGATTACGGTATCCCTCTTCATAGTTAAATTTTGAAAACATGGCAAATAAAAAAATATTGTAGCAAAAGACTGGTCTAGTATCATGTCTTTATGTGAGACATCATGAATCATGTCCCATATGCTTCGGATATAGGATCAATTTCATGTGCTATAATATTCATCATTTCTAAATTTTCCAAATGCTCAGCGCATTTAGAAGGGAAAAGTCTAGAACTGGATATGACTAAAGTGATTAAGCAATTGTCGAGGACAATATGAGGTTTGCCAAATATTGGTTGCTCAGGGACATTTGGAAGTATAGTGTTAATTTTGGCAGGACCATGTTGACATTTTCTAAAAAGAGGCAACTCTTGTTCAGAAGTGATAGTCAAAATGGGACTTTGGAAATGTCTCCATAGGTGGAAGTTATTCAATCTGTGTAAGATTAGAAAACCTTAATGCAAGAAGGATGTTCAAAGCAATGTACTTTGAATATGAGACTTCGTTTCCATAGAGTTGATCTTCTTTGGAATACTCTGTAATGACTAGTGACAAGGTTTTGGTGACTTTATGCATAATCATTACAAGAGGAACATTTCATATAAGTTTAAAATCTAACTGATTTCGGTAAATGGTGAGAATTAGGAATTCTTATATTTACAATAAGGATTTGGGATTGTGAAATGAGCATCATTGGAATCATGTTCAATTGATCTATATCACAAAGTTAGGATCATAGACAAACATAGTTTGCATACATGGAGTATGGCATAACCATTGTTTAGGTGTACATGCTAGGAGCATGGGACAACTGTTGTTTTATTCAAGTATTAAGTTGATTGTTTGAAAATTTCTATAATGAATAATGTGTAATCAATATGGTGATAAATAAAAGGTGGTTCTATTTATATTCAAAAGGGTTTTGAGACCATATTGGATTCGATTATTATTGTGTTTCACTTTGCGTGTTTTGACTTCCAGAATAGCTAGGTTATTCTTTCCGAATATCTAAGTTATTTAAACACTCCACAGTCGTTCATATGTTGGAAGTAGGTATGAATTAAGACTGTCATGAATCGAGTTTGTAGATGGCTAAACGTGTTTAGACATAGCAATGGTTGCTACAACATTCATGAGTACTCATAAGTTATGAGTATTGGAATTAACCCATGTTCACTTGTATCACTTCATGGAATTTATCTTGAGTGATCGTGAGACGGTAATATCATATAAGTCTTCAAACCTAGAGATATGAGTTGTTGCCTATGAGTTGGTTGTGCATTGATTGCACGAAAACGCATCAGTAACTTGATGTTATAAAACGTGTCGTTGTGTACAATTCAACAAGTAGTAGAACAAGCATATGAGTCGAAGTTTATCTGTTCCTTCTAGAAATAGAAGCGATATCTGGGCACCTCGATGATTTTGTTTTGACCTATGTACCGGGCCCGATCAGAACTAAATTGATGTGTTCGATTAAGTTCTTTGTAAAACAAATCGGAAATGGGGAAACAAACTGCTGGACAATAAGTACGACGTTGTTCCATGTATTTTTCCGGATGATATCATGAGAACAGAGGATTATATGATCACTTATCTAAAATGGCGCTTCATAGTTCAACAGAGTTTTCGAGAGCTACGATTGATGGTTGGTTCCTGAAGTAATATAGGCAAATACAGTTATTAGACTTATCCAAGTGGGAGACTGTAGGATAAGGTGTCTAAGTCCATAACTTATTTGGTATATACTTGACCCAACCCGACATGGTCCATTTGGGTTGCACTTCACCTGAACAATTATTATGGATAATCTTATGAGAATTGTATGTTTATGATTTATTAATATATTATAAGTTATAATATATTATTATGAAATCACATTGTTTAATTAGTATTGATCTTAAATTAATTATCAATGAATTTAGTGATTAAAAGGTGACTGATTAAACTTGGGCTATTGCATCTTATATAATGTGGGCTTACACTCATTATGAATGGGCTAAGCATGCATGGGGTTCCATGGATGATCCATGGAGCATTTAACCCATGGATCCTTGGAAAGGAAAAGACATGGGTTAGTAGGGTTTACCCTAATCCTCCACACTATATAAAGATGTTTGTGATGCTTGAAATGACAACTAGTTGGATGAGAACTAAGGGTGGCCGATTTCAAGAAGCAATATACTATTCTCTCAAGTTTCCAAAGTTTGTGATGATTTCTGATTCCACTTGAGGCATTCACACTATTGGTGCTAGGCTCTCAAACTCCAAGCAATCAATCACAATCAAAAAGGTATGTCTTTCTACTAGTAGTTTTATGATTCAAGATCCTTATGCTATGCTAGTTAGGAAGTAACCTTGGAAATCATTATTTACATGTATTTAGAGAAAACATAGATCCCAGGTTATTAGGGTTGCATGTACACCTTAGGAGTGTTAGAATGCTCAAAACCCAATAGGTCTCAATTCATCTATCAGTCGCCTGAAATATCAGGTTCCGGCCTGGTCGCTGAGCTAAAAGGCTCTCACATAGTCATCTCACACGACTCCTGAACGAAATTTTTCCCTGGAACTAGTTGCCTCTAGTTATCATGCCACTGTGGCTATAAAAACCTCCCGATCCAACCGACCGGTTCCGAGTGTCGAATCCCGACGTTACCGAATCCAAGGATAAAAATGATAGCTACCCGACCATTGGTAGCCTAATATCCAAATGACCTTATGCAGTCCATTACTTCCCTGATCTCATAACTATAGGGCCACTCCTACAGTCTTATCACTGACTCAACCTGATCTAATCCTTCTCGGTAATTCCGAAATCCAATCCGTGGATTTCCATATCCTCAATGTTGCACTCGAGCTGGTGGGTACTACTGTTCCTTCCGCGTTCTAACAACGCGCCCATGCCATCTACCAACCGAGTGAAGGTTGCAGCTACACCCACAGACTTACATCACTCCAGCACTATCTGCTAACCTTGTGAATGCTAAGGCCACACCCGCAAACTTATGACACTCCCATACCAACTGACCGTTAGTGAACGTTACGGCTCCCCCGTAGTCTTACAACACTTCCATACCAACTGACCATTAGTGAATGCTATGGCTCCCCCATAGTCTTACAACACTTCCATACCAACTAGCCATTAACGAATGCTACGGCTCCCCCGTAGTCTTATAACACCCTCATTCCAGCACGACCGTATCCCAATACCTTACCCCTAATTTATTGATTCAAACGCATACATAGTCGAGCACGCACTCCACTGAACACTCGAACTGAACTCCATTCATGACTGGAGCCCCAACTTGCTTCCCTAAATTCTACTATTAAGCCTCAAGAAGACGCGGTTCATACGCTTGGGAGTTCCACCGAACTCCAACTCGCACAACCCTCAAACCAAATAGCCACTTGGGCCACCTTTTTCCTCGAGAAGTCTATTTCGGTCTCATACATGTCCCTGTCTTGAATCTCTGCGCGGTTCTCCCCCACTTAGATTCAACTAAGTCTTCGCAATACATGATATTTGAAGAATTCCCGATCCTTCTTACTCTTTAACAAGGTTGCAGAAATCGCTTGACGGTAGCTCGACAGTGGACCGGGGTCAAGGGATTAATCGGCTAAGCGGCGATTAATCAGGGACCATTAATTATTAAAAAAAAATTAATAAATATAACATTAATCCTAAGAATATAACATTATAAAATATAAAATTATATCAATTAACAAAATTAATAAAAAATTAATAAATATAACATTATAGTATGAAACTATATTACAAAAAAACTCATTTGATCCTTAATACATCACAATACAAAATCGCATTACCATTTTGACAGTCGTAACACCTAGAAATTAATGATGCTAAATCATTAACAAAAGAAAACTAAGTAAAAGTTACATGTTAAAAACTACATTTTTATATGAGAGTCAACATTTTCATTTTAAACAATTAGAAGTTACAACCCCAAAATAATGAATGTCAATCTCTTTGAAGAAAAATATGCAAAACAACTATCATCGTATTGAACATAATAATAACAATAATAATAATAACTTTAAATTGCTTCTATACCACTGTATAGTCCAGAAAAGTCAAATGGGGCAACTTCTGAATTATGATAACAAAGACCATTCATCTGTTTCATCTTCTATATTTTTCACCAATGGATTTTGGTAATCAACCTTTTTCACCTGTGTATTATCTTGCTAGGGGTCCAAATCTGTCAAAAAAAATAAAGTTAGATAATTAGCTTCCTAAACCTTACATCACCTATTTACATATTAATAATCTCCATACAAGTACAACTTATCAAATCATTAAGCTCATGATTGGTTCCAAAGAGGTTAAAATGGTCATAAACTCCAGCCTTGCTACTTTGGGTTACAGCAAGCTAATATGCATTGCCTATGTTGACCTGAATAATATTGATAAGAAGACCACCCACTATTTTTTTAATTTCTTTTGGCCAAGTGGGGGTATACATGAGACTTAGTCTGTGAGGAGGTATTTCATCTATAATCTTCCTCATTTGAGGTTCAAAACCCATATCAAGCATCCTATCAGCCTCTTCACGCATAAAACTCTGAAAGGGTATGATGTTATCGTTTCTTCAGTTGTATTTGGAAATATCTCTGTGAATGTAAAACCGAAATAAAAGACTAATAACAGATAACAAGCTAAGATTTGGAAATATTTTCCAGAAGGTAAAACCAAAGATGATTCGTGATGGACAGTTACTTTAGGTTACGGTGCTGAAAGAGATGCCGATAATAGAGTTGTGGGAAGTAGAGCATCGGAGTCGTCGTCGCTTGAGGAGTCAGAGTCGAGTAGGGTAGGAGTGATAACTTGTGTAAAAACTACATCCTCCTACATAAATTAGGTACCAGTTAATCAATATGAACAATCTAATTCCTTTCAAAAAGTTGAAACTGTAAAACAAATAATATTTGTGAATGTAGAAGAACTAACCTTTGCAAAAGACGAAGTCTGATGTCAGAGGGATTTTGGAGGAGCAGAGGATGTTGGATGAGAATGAACGATGACAGTGGATGTAGAAGGAGAAGGAGCAATGCCGCAACCTAGCACCGACTGGATTGCGACGATGACCTTGGAAGGTAACAACAAGCTTGGGCCTTGGAAGACGACGACATACCAGAGAAACTTGTAGACGGAATGCTTGGAAGAAGAAGAAATCGTTGTTTTTTTTAGGAGAGAGAGAGAGAGATCTGTGAAATTGATAATGTGATTGAGTTGGAATGAGTAAGAGGAAACGAACCCTAGCAATGGTTTGACGATTTGCTCCTAAAATGTTTTGAATTTTGTTGACCACATTTGACCGATCAGGGCACCCACTCCGCCTAGCTCCGATTAGGTCCAACTTTGACCGAATTTGACCCACAACAATTATATAGACCGGTTAGGCATAAACGTAATCGGTTGGCCACCGCCTAGCGCCTAGGTGCCGATTAATCGTCCGCCTAGGCCGATTTTTACAACACTACTCTTTAATAACCAACTGCTGACAACCTGTTTCTTGTCCGTGCAAGTGTTCTATTATGGGCCTAAACCCCCAAAGGCCACACAATCCCTGAAGATCAGACAAACACCTCCCGAATCCTAGCGAAATTAATAGTCTCAGACGCATTGAAATGATGTCGCACCTATATCTTGTTGTCCAAATAATCGATGCTCAAACCGAAGTCTCAACAGAAAACACTTCTCCTGGAGCTTCCTAAAATCCGACTCGAATACAATAGTTGAGTCACCAATCCTGTTCATAAGCCTTCCGCATCATACCCTAAACTGATCTCGATCCTAGACCCAAATAACATCGAGCGCTCCAGATCAGCAAGGAGAGAAACAACCTTTCACGAACCACTCCGTATTCACAATATGCAAATGGCATATGACGAATGCTTGAATGTATAGTCCAAACACAAACATGACAACACACCCAAAGATATACTTACTAAAACCCTCGAAATGGAAACTCCTTCGAGCAATTTCCCGCAAGTATCGCACTAAACCCGGCCCTGCTAGCCTCGAAATGGAAACTCCAATGTATGTTCCTGATATGATTGCCCTCTTCCCAATGTGTTCCACATCAATCCCTGCTCTCGAGCTCTAGAAATCATATCAATCAGGGTCTCACACCCTAGCACACTCACCAGCTCAATTGTCAACGACTGAACTGCAATAGTCAGAGCAACAGAGCAACCTCTGCTTTATATTGGGCTACTAACCATCCCTCAGACCTAGTCTCCCAATCCCGAAAGTGCAAAAGATCTCATAATCAACGTTGCAGCCTGATACAAGAGATCCAAGGTGAACTCAAAATCCGGGCAGTCCTTCCACTATCTGGTTCTCTACTGGAGTCGGGACCGAACCCTGGTCCTTCTCCTTGCATGCTCATCCTCATTCTGCAAAGCAGCTAATCCTACGATCAAGGCATAACCAAGAATTCTCCTTCCCATAAGCTTCTCAGACTCTCACCGATTTGAGTATGGATCTTGTGCTTTTAGTAGTAGTACGGTCCCAATAATACCTTCCACACCTATCCATACTTTCCTCAGAAATCCTCCTGAATCCTCTAAGTCGCTTACTCTACCGGTATACTAAATGTGTGCTAAACAGCAAGACAATCTCTACCGTAGCCAACCTATCGTTGACTAATCAGCACTAGCATGCAAGTCTACCAGCTCATACAACATATAAAGGCATCTCACCTAGCCCTAACTAGCATACGATTCTCAGATTCATAAATGAAATCATAACAAATAACAATTGTGGGTATTCTGGGAAACTTACTTGAGCTCAGTTGATTGCATGCACCACACCCTTTCTTGTCTTACAAGACCTTTTCCTTGAAACATTTGGTTTTGAAAATTTTGAAAGCTTTATAGATCCTCAGTTTGAGTCCAGACGCACCCGAAGGTATCCCCGAATCCCTCAAACCAAGGCTCTGATACCAACTTGTAACGACCCAAAAATCAAGGGTAAAATTTTCATTTTTAACATAACTAAAACATTGATACCATTTATTCTAAACATTTCAAATCATCATTAATTAAAACATTTATCAGAGTTCATCCCAAAATCATTCATTGCGGAAATCATAGGTGTGTGCACTGCGATCAATCCGAGCCCTTCCCTTCCAAAACGATGATACCTGAAACCATAAACAAAACTTGTAAGCACGAAGCTTAGTGAGTTTCCCAGAGCATACCATACACACCAACCACATATCACATATCCTATTGCTATAAAAGCTACCTGTATCACATTTCCTGCTAGCTATAAAAGCTACATATAACACATAAGCCATGCATACAAAAACCTGTAAGGATGTCGTGGGCTCCCCCCAGGGTCTTACACCATTGTGCCATGGGCTACCCCACATGGTCTTAACCTGAGAATGTCATGGGCTATCCCACATGGTCTTATATCTAATTGCCACGAGCTCCCCCCGGGGTCTTTTATGCAAGTATCACAAAGACAACTAGCATAACACATATCACATAACATATCATATATCACAGAAATATCTATACATAACACAAATAAACCTGTAAGGATGTCGTGCCCCCCCCCCCAGGGTCTTACACCATTGCGCCATGGGCTACCCCACATGGTCTTTACTTAGGCATGCCATGGGCTACCCCACATGGTCTTACATCCAATGCCACGGGCTCCCCCCGGTGTCTTTCATGCAAAAAACACACAATCACATATCATAACAAATCACGTATCATATCAAATCACATAATGACCAACGCATATAACATAATCACATAATAGGCTGGCCTTGGTGCCTTAGACCCATAGGTATGGTGAGAAGAGTCACCTGGCACTGTTGAAGTGCCGCAGGTAAAAATCTAGTGTTGGTTGACAGGTTCCCGAACTGTCAACATCAAAACATCACCCAATTAATAATTGGGTTCCAACACATAACCACAACTCTATACTTGGGTAAAAGACTACTTTACCCTAACTCAACTTTATTCAATTCAAGGCCCAATTCAAAGCCCAAAAGCCAAACCATGGACCAAAGCCCAACACATGGACCAAGTTTCCAAATTGGGCCCAAACCTTTATATAGGCTTATCTTAAGGCCTAACCACTTATTCCAATCCAAATGATTGGCATTCTAATGGTCCAATAGTTAATAGTCCTCAAGGCCCAATTATGGCCTACTTATGGCCCAACTTTCCAAATTGGGCCCAAGCCTCTCTAATGGGTCCTATCCTAAGGCCCAATGATTTCTTTAGTCCATAACATGTTCCTAATTGCCCCAATAAAAACCCAAATCCAAATAGGGTCTTTCACATAAAATGTCGGTTAGGGTTAAATGTTCCCAATTAATCAATTAAGTCCAACATTGCCTTCATGTTAATTTTCCAATGATCATTAATTAATAATTTAGGTTTGTTAAATAATTCCCGAGCGTATCCTGACCAACCCTAAAATTAGGGTTTCATGACATTAGGGTTTTCCAAACCCTAATTAGGGTTTCTAACTCATCTTAGCCTAATAGGCCCAATAGCTAGGTCCTTTGATCAATTAGGGTCCATTAGGCCCATTAGGGCTTCATTGGGACCATTAGGGTCCCAACCGAATCAACTTGACAAGGCAAATCAAACCGCCACCCGGCATGACGGCCGGTGGCAGCAGGAGGCGGCAGCCACCACCCTACGGTGGTGGTTTTAGGGTTTCATTTCATTATTCTAATCACCGGTTACAAAGTTACAATGCAAAATACCAAATTCACATACTCACACACGCACTAAAATACATATACACGACGACACATGGTGGCAACCACCACCTCACAGTGGTGGTGGTGGCTTTCCGGCCAAATAAACTCCACACACAACACGTACTCGCACAACAATACACCCTACGAAGATTAGCCAGGGGCAGATTTAAAGGGGGTCACCGGTGGCACTGACAACCCCTAACTTTTCCGGCCGTAGCGGAAAAAATTTTGAAATTTTTTAAAATTTTTATTTTTCTACTATCGTGCAACCCCTAACTTTCCCATGCACCCCCTACTGTGAAATCCTGCGCCCGCCCCTGAGATTAGCACAATACAACAGCATACCCACCCGTTGTGAACCACGAACTCAACCACATCGGTGGCTGGAGACGACCGGAAACACCACAGAAGGTGGTCACTCGAGGCTTAAGGTGGCGTCGGTCACAGTTAAGCCTAGCATCGCTGGGACGGAGAAGAGATAGGGCAAAGGGAGATCGGAACAGCACCGACAACAACCATGGGCGGCTGAGAACGACAACAGAAAGAAGAAGACGAAAGAAAGAAAGAAGCGTGGTTGGAGTAGCATCGGTGACAGTTTCTTATTCAACAGAAGCAAGCAACGACGACAACAGCTCCGATATTCGACTTCGATGGTTGTAGGAGCGGCGGCGGTGGCTGGGTTTGGCGGTCACAACAACGATTCACGACCCACCTTCGCTCCGCGTTCTGCCTCTGGCCTCCGGTGGACTTCCCGGATGTACGCTGCATTCCCGACAATGGTGGTGTTGCTACGATGGCGAGATATCGGTGACGGAGGCGACTTCCATGGTGGCGACGACCAGAAGTGAAGAAGAAGGAGGTGGCGGCTGTTAGAAGAGGGTTAGGGTTAACAGGACTATATACCCACCTCCCATATAACTTCCTTCCATAATGACAAGATCGGTCCTTCCCTTCTCTTTTTCTTTCAAACTAGGTCCACAAATTACCCTTTCTACCCTGATCTCATAAATTTCTTTCAACGCCAATCCCAAAATTTACCCAACAACCCCTAGCTTTCAAAATCATTTTTTACCAAGTCCAGTACTTACCAAACACTCCCTGTTTTCTACATATCTTTACAAAAGAAATCCTAGAAATACACTTTAGCCCCCGAATAATCCAAATTATAACGTTTGGCTCCCCAAAACCAACACTCCGCTTAATAATATGAATTTAGGACGACTATTTGTTCATCAATTTTTATCTATTTATTTATTTAATAACCAGGATGTTACATAAAACTATGTATTTAATAAGTGTGTGTGTGTGTATATATATATATATATATATATATATATATATATATATATATATATATATATATATATATATATATATATATATATATGCAAATCCATATTTTTTATACAAAAGTATATACAAACATATATTATAAAAAAATATACAAACATCTATTTTATAATAAATGTATTTGTATACAAACATGTATTTTACAAACATATATACAAACACGTATATTTTATGAAAATGTATACGAACACAATTTTGTAAAAAAAAGTTATATACAAATACATATTTTATTGTAAGCGTGCAGACAAATATGTGTTTTGTACATTTCTTTTATAAAAACGTGTTTCGATATATTTTTTTATAAAAGCATGTTAACATATTTTTTTTATAAAAACGTGTTTGTATATATTTTTATAAAATACGTGTTCGTATACTTTTTTTTTATAGAAACATGTGTGTATACAAGTGAGTTTATTATAAAATAAATGTTTGTATGTTTTTTATTTAATAGGTATATATATATATATATATATATATATATATATATATATATATATATATGCACTTAATAAATACCTAATTTTATAAACATGTATTTCCCATACAAAAATGTTTTTTTTAAATTATATAGAAACAAGAAAGTATTTTTATGTGAAAGTATGTTTTTTTTAAATAAATATAATTTTAAAAAACAAAAAAAAACATATTCAAAACACAAATATAAATTTTGGATCAAATTTATAATAAAATTTAAAATCTTGGCCAAAAGTATAAATTTTTTAACAAGTTTGTAATAAAATTTAAATTTAGGTCAAATATATAAATGTTAGACCAAATTTGTACTAAATTTTTAAATTTTTGTTAAAAATATAATTTTTGAAAATTGGATGTCCTGTCGATAGGTAAAATTGTCAAAATGAATATAATTTTCAATTTTTAGAACTTAATTGGCTTAAAAAAAATAAAGATTAAATCAATTATAAAGCTTAAACATAAATACTTTTTAATTGATCTTCTTGTAAACATAGTTGGTTTTCAAAATAAGATCATTTTATTGAATACTTTTTTTTCCTTCTAAGTACTATCATACCCAAGTTAATTGTTACCTAATGTGTTTTGTCATTTTTTTTTGTAAAATATACAAACTTTTATTTTATAAAACAGATGATACAATATTTTTTTTAGATGAGAATAGTAAATTTTATAATTTTTTTTTAGATGATATAATATAAAGTATTGTAATACAAATACATTTATTATTTTATTAATCTATCCAAATTCAGATATCGCGCTTCAATCAACCACCGCCGGAACCACCGATGTTGCATTCCGCACCCCACCTCCTCCTCTCCTCCTCCTCCACCGTTCTCCTCCCTACTTTCTCCCTCCTTCCGAATAGCCGTTTCCTCAGAGTATCTAAAAAACCCTACTCTCTTTCACAACAATATTCGACCAGGCCTCTTGCCCCATTGCTAGCTCAACTCCCCGATTCGGCCTTGCCTGAAGATGGACCCGTCGAACTCCCGTTCTCTATACCGTCATTTATCTCCACCGACGATGACCCTACCACACTCCAAGTCGCCACCAGTGTTCTCCTCACCGGCGCCGTCTCCATCTTCCTCTTTCGGTCCCTCCGTCGCCGTGCAAAGCGCGCCAAAGAACTGGTTCATACTCTCTCTCTCTCTCTCACACACACACACACACACTTGAACGCGTTCTCAACTTATCGTCACAATTTGGCATCTAGCTCATGTATTAGTGCAATCACAGGAGTTTGATTCGTGTAAACCCTAATTATGATGCGCAATTGAACCTATTGAAGTTATATGCGAGTATTAGCAATGATTGAATTGAGAATTTTATGTATGGATTAGAAATTTAGGTCTACAGGAACAGAAACTAAAAAGACGTTGAAGGAGGAGGCACTAGAGAGTTTGAAAGCAATGACGCCGGTTGAGGCAAATGCTCCTCCGTCGCCTCTTCAGGCGTTGCTGGGAGGTTTATCTGCCGGAATTATTGCAATTATTCTTTATAAATTCACCACCACCATTGAAGCTTCTCTGAATCGTCAAACTATTTCTGATAATTTTTCGGTATGAATCAATCCTTCACTGCTTGATAAATCATAATTCTAGTATTGTTTAACTGGGAAATCTGATTTCTACTCAAAATTTCTTCTTGTAATTTTACATTTGTTTGTCATCTTTCTGCTCAAATTATTATAACGAAATCTTTTACCTTACAGGTCCGACAAATCACTATAACCATAAGGTAAATGTACAATTGTACATCATTCTCCTCTTTCCATGACTTAAGTTTCAAGATGATTAAAATGCTAAAAAGATGTTTGTATTTGATGCATGTAGGACTATTATAAATGGTATATGCTACCTTGCCACATTTGTTTTTGGCATCAATGCAGTAGGGTTAATACTCTACTCAGGTCAACTCGGTCTCAACTCAATAATGGGAGATTCTCCAAGTGAAAAAATTCAGAACAAGGAAGAAACACAATCAAACTCCATTCAGACTGAAACAAACAAAAATGATGAAGATCAAAGCAGGCAACAGTGAGATAATAGTATTTGAATTTTGTTTATAGTTTCTGTCTATACCGTATTTTTCATTATTATATATCATTAATTTTGACAACATTGGTCCAATAGCATCATATATTCATGTCTTTTTTACCATAGCATTGTACTTAGATTTTTCAAAAGTAGAATGTCTTAATAAGAAAAATAAAATGAAAGCATAATGTTATAATTGGGTGGATCTTTTAAGGTATAATGTGCCATAATGAGAAAAAAGAAAATAGAAGCATAATGCTACAACGGAAATAAATGAATCTATAATGCTACTAGGTGTGAGACTCATGTACTACACGGGGTTATTACAAGAAATGAATATTTGCATTTTTATCCCTTAATAGCATCATACTTTCATTTGTATCACATAATACATTATATGATACAAATGAAACTATGATGCTATTAAGGTATAAAAACGCAAGTATGATGCTATTATGGTATAAAAACGAAATATGAATTATGATGCTACATTGCACAAATTCACTAACAAAAACATTGGCATGGGTAAATAGGGTAATTCCATTGAACAATTGAATTTGCAATGTAACATAATAAAAACATTACAATAGTAAGGAAATGTCGAACTTGGAAAAATATTTGTCGGTGTATTTAGAAATGGAAGGGGAAATGTGGTAAGTCGATTATACAATTTGAGTAATTTGAGGTTTACATAAATCTTAAATAATTATGTTATTTAAGAACTGTAAAATCATAAAACTAACCCCACATATACTTTATAATGTTAAAAATAAACAGTTTATAAAGTAAAATGCTATTACATTATGCATATTCTGTAAAGTTGCATTGTTTAATTTCGTTTATGAAATGCAGACTCAAAAAGAAAGATAAAATGCAGAAATATGACTTAATATAAAGTAGTTTTTATGAGAGGAGCAAAATAAACAAATTTATTGCAATTTGTGTATTTTATTAAATCACACATATAAAAAACAGTAAAATCATAAAATTTTATTATATTGGAATAAAAAGAAAGCTAATATGTGTTATAAAGAGAATATGTGTTATAAAGTTGATTTTTAATTTGCTTTTTTTTGCGTATATAATGTAAAAGATGTATAAATTCAAGGGCAAATCAGGAACACACGGCAAAACCAATATATTATGAAAAAATTGAAGAAAAAAAAATATCAACACGTTAATGTTTCTTTAAAACAAATATTTGTTGGATTAATTAACAGGATCATTCTACAAAGGAATGAGAAAAGTAAAGTATTATAATGATAAAATTTTTGTATTTTTGAATAATGTAGTAGTTATCGTGGTGTTGACATTTTAATAATAAAAGTAGTTATATAAGTGGCAAATATATGAACAAAACTTGAAAAACTGAATAATAAAAAACGAAATGCAATTTTCACCAAATAATCCTAATAACTCCATAAAGGTAATTCAAGTCCAATAAAATAATGTCAAATAGTTTCAACCATGAAAACAAATCAAACCCACACAAACAAAACACCAAAGTTGAAATAGTTTTAAACGGGACAATGCACATAAAATATCTGGTTGGTTTTAAAATGGGCAATAACGTTGGAAATGTTGGATAACGGAGTTCTTAAATTAAAATTGGAAGTAAATTCGAAAGTTTGTTGAACACGACCAAGATTAGCTATAAAATAAAAACATTAGTAAATACAAATATGTATCAATTAGTTCAAATAGAAACAAACTGATTTGGATAAACAAATATTTTTCATAAACTATATGGAATACATGTTGGCATGGTGGACAATGTTTGTCTGCTAGTATTGAATCGGATAAAAACATAAATTGAAATATGTATAATGCATGCAGATCGACATGAGTAACATATAAAAAAAAAAGTTAAACAAAATGTATTCATACCGTTGGAAATGTTACTTAAACTAAAATTGGAAGTAGATTCGGAAGTTTGTTGAACACGACCAAGATTTGCTATAAAATAAAAACATCAGTAAATACAAATATGTATCACTTAGTTCAAAAGAAACAAACGGATTTGGATAAACAAATATTTTTCATAAACTATATGGAATACATTTTGACGTGGTGGACAATGTTTGATTATTAGTATTGAATTTAGAAATGAATCGGATAAAAACATAAATTGAAATATGTATAATGCATGCAGATCGACATCCTTCCTAATAAATCAAAATCTTTTTGGCACAAGTTCTCTTCTCATTAATTTGGACACATGACGTTTTCTAGAAATTTTGAATTTTGAATTTTCCACTAGTCATTTTATTGTATTTTTTATTTTATTAAATTAAAATTTCACATTTAATATGTAAGGTAATATATATATATATATATATATATATATATATATATATATATATATATATATATGTGTAAGGTATTTATTAGAAAATGTTTATATATGTAATGTATTCAATGTATTAAAATCTCATTAATTTTAACAATTCAAAAAAATTTCTTATTTTTCTTATAAATTCAAACTTCTCAAATTGTTAAAATTTCATATTTAATTTTTTTTAAAAAAATAAACTCATGTAATACATGGGTCTCACACCTAGTATATAACATATAAAATAAAATAAAAATATGTTAAATGAAATGTATTCATACAGTTAGAAATGTTAGATAACGGAGTTCTTAAATTAAAATTGGAAGTAGATTCTGAAGTTTGTTGAACACGACCAAGATTAGCAATAAAATAAAAACATTAGTAAATAAAAATATGTCTCAGTTAGTTCAAAAAGAAACAAACGGATTTGGATAAACGAATATTTTTCATATACTATATGGAATACCTATTTGCATGGTAGATAACGTAGTTTTTAAACTAAAATTGTAAGTAGATTCATAAGCTTGTTGAACACGACCAAGAAACTATAAAATAAAAACATTAGTAAATACAAATATGCATCAATTAGTTTAAAAGAAACAAACGGATTTATCCTAATATTTTTCATATAATATATGGAATACCTATTGGTATGCTAGACATATCATTACATCTTCTCTTATCCAAATATAATTTTCTTTGTTTTCTTTTTACCTTGGCATCGATAGATAATGGATATCTGATATTAAAAATGGAAGAAGATTGGAAACGTGTATGCTGATATCCATATGTTATATTTGGGTTAACATTTTTATTCTCACGAGTAACATACGTAGAATTATCCGAATAAATTATATGTTGTTGATAACCTACATTGATATATAAAAGTAACAAAAAGAAATAAAAAAATATATTGGTTATATGACATAAAATTTCGATAGGATATAATATAATATTTTATATAAATTAATTGATATTAACCTCTAAAATTACAATATATTAAATTCAATTGTATACAAATGATTACCAATTGGCATGTTAGATGTAACATTGGATTTTCTTTTATCCATATGTAATTTTCTATGTTTTCGTCTTTCTTTAGGGTCCGTAGAATCCATATCTTGTTCGAAACCGTTAAACTTTTATATTCCTGTAATAAATAGTGTAACGAAAATTGTTAATTTATTTAAACCAACTCGCATACTAAAATGGAGATATTATAAAGTTAAATGTATAGACATATAAAATAATTTTAATATATGATATTGTGTAGTCTTCATGACAAAACCTATATTGGTTATGTAATTGACATAGGATTAATAAATGTCGAACAACGTATATTGAAAATTTTATTTATTTGGTTGTGCTTTTTTAATTCTATACACATCAGTTAGATGAAATCGAATGATTAAGAGCCCATATATGAAGTTGATGTCGAGCTACTCCCTCACAGAGTGAAACCGAATGATTAAGAGCCCATATATGAAGTTGATGTCGAGCTACTCCCTCACAGAGTCCAAGAATCCACATAGGGATGTGTAATGGTATATATTAATTAAGTTGTTACTTTTAAGACAAGTTAATATCTTTTTGCTTGTAATAATGGTGTTTGTATCCATATGATCATTGAATATAACCATAAACAGCCTCAATTTCACAAAAAACTAAAAAATTCACATCAACAATGGGTATTGTTTCGATTGTAGCCAATTCATATGCATAAAACAGAATTAAAGACACAAATACAAATGACATACATATTTACACACAAACACACAGTTATAACACGTTTAAAGAAAATAATGGAGTTTAGCAACGTGTAGATTCCGACCTTGTGTAAAGCTGCAAGGTAACAAATATACACTTTATTTAAACAAATTGGTATATATAATGACAGTAAAATGTATGCAGGATATTGCATTTTTTTAAAAAAAATATTTTACTTTTGGAATATTCACATACGCAAACAATAAAAAGTAATACTTTCAATTTGTTGTTAAAAATAGTAGAAATAGACTCATATATTATAACATAAAAGGAAATGTCACAAAGTAGTTAGTTGAGTATGAAAAAAAAAAGTCAATTTACAACAAATACACAAAATAAGGAAACCATTATACAGAAGTGAATGGAGTGTGGATCCAAAATAGGACTGAAAAGGATATATAAATCAAGTTGTGTGCAGCGCGTATAGTGTTGGATTAGGTGTCTAAGTTCATAAATATAATTGGTATGTACTTGAATTGATAGTGACATGGTCATTTTGGGTTCCCTTCACACTTGCAATTGGACATGATGATTAATAAAGGAAGAGGAAGAGTTTATTGATTTGATTAATAAATTGAAATAAATGATTTATTGATATGTTATGGAAATAATATATTAATTAGAAATCATATTATTAATTAATATTTAATCAGAAATTAATTTGGAATTAATTATGGGATTAAGGAATTAATTAAAAGTGTAGGGACTAAAAGTGTAATTGTTCAATAGTTGAGCAAAAGGGTGCAGAACCTTCCTAGGGGAAGGGTGGACGAAATTATATGATATATATATATATATATATATATATATATATATATATATATATATATATATAAGATTATTCTAGAATTTCTAGAATATCGTATCATATATGGATAATCAAAGGAGGTGGGTAATTACCATATTTGAGATAATGATATTTTATTCAGATACATAGCATCATTGGTGCACTATATAAAGGGTTCTAAACCCTATGATTTTCGGCCAATAATTCTAAGAAGAAGAAACCTGACAAATTGTCCTCCTTCCTCATCTCTCATATCATTCTCTTGCATTATGTGTTTGTAAGCCATTAGAGGTGTTACACTTGTGACACTAAGTTCTCAAGCTTCAAGATCTACAAGGGAATCATTGTTATTGCAATATAACAATCAAGGTATGTAACCTAACCCTAGTTTTATGTTGATTTCGAAAATTATAGTTACATCCTAGGGTTTCTCCTTTTTGTATTCAAAGTTTGCATGTTCAATTAGAGAAAACCTAGATCCAAAGTATTGGGGTTGCATGCACACATAGGAATTGTTGTTATGCTCAAAACTCATCATATAGAACCTCTAAAAATTTAATAATACCTCAAGTGTAGATATGCAAATAGATATCTCATATGATGTAATTATTATTATATTTTATTTCAAAAGTTAAGAATAAAATCATTTATATCAACATGGTATATATAATTGAATATTAGATATGATAGAAATTTTATTTGGTTTAGGCATTTTAGCAAACAAAGTGTGACATATGATTGAAATGATTTTTATGTTGTACAATTATGCTTATAGTCTCCTAATCCAGCATATTCCTGTTTCATCAGGTAAGAGGAAGGCAACAAAAGGAAAATTAAAACATATACACAACAACAGAAAACAGCAACAAAATAGAAGTGTTGATGTAAATATTTATATATTTTATTTCAACAGTAAGAATAAAATCATTTGTATGTTAAAAAGTATACTTATAGTTATGAAATACAACATATCAATCAGCAAGTTTGTGAAATAGCTTAGATCAGCATGGTATATATAATTGAATATGCTGAGGCATTTTAGCAAACACATAGCGTGCAACATATGAATGAAATGATTTTCATTTTGTACAATTATGCTTATAGTCTCCTAATCTGGCATATTCATGTTGATGTTCATCAAGTAAGAGGAAGACAACAAAAGGAAAATTAAAACATATACACAGTAACATAAAACAGAAAACAACAACAAAATGGAAGTGTTTTCAGGATATAATATTGATAGTCCTCAAAAGAAAGTGATCCTTGTAAATACACATGCAGAGGAATCAATTCGAATTTTCATTTTATTACTATGATAAAGATGCAGAGGAAATAACGATTGCTAACCTTCTTTAGATGTTGCAGGCGACGGGGATGATTAATCAGAAGGCAGCAACGAGGATGATTAATTAGATGCTGCAGACGACGAGGAAGAATGCATAATGTTGGAAATACAACATCAAAACGCATATGAAGAAGAGAAACCGACAATCACATATTTGGAAAGCTTTTATGGCATTTATTACTCCTCCGTTCCATATTAGTAGTCCATATTTCCTTTTTGGTTTGTCCCAAAATAATAACCAATTTTAAAAAATAAATATTTTTTTGCCAAAATACTATTCATTATTAGTTAACCTACAATGGAATTAAATGCAATAAAAAGATGAAATTAAATATAACAAAATGGTATGATTGTCATTTCATTTAATAAAGTTAGTGGTAATTAATGTTTCCTTAACTTGTGTGTTTTTTGTCTATAGACAATAATTTGGGGACGAAATGAGTATGATATAATTCAAAATTGGTGTTGGATTTATTCTGACATTATGTCAATTTTCGGAAGTATTCAATTTGTAAGTATATAGCATTTATTTAGTCTGTACAAATAAGAAAATTACAAGTGGAAAACAATAAAAATTAAAAAGGTGAGAAAATATTAAGTGTCCAAAGTAAGGAGAATATGACATATGTGTCACACCCCAAAACCAAGAACAGCGGAAACGTTCTGGGGCAGAGGACGTCATGTACAGTATCACAACAATGTAAAGTAGTAAACAAGCAACAACATCATCCATTGCATTAATAATAGAATTATTATACAAGTGTGTTCTGTCAAATTTTGATAAACACTAAAGCATAAATCAAAATGAAAGATGAGTCTTGAACAAGCTCCATCTTCCTTTATCCTTGCATCGCTACCTGTCTATGATGACCTGAGGATACAAGTAATTTTGAAAGCGAGTATCAGCTTTAAATCTGGTGAGATCATAAGTATTTAGTGTCTTAATTTTTATGTATGAATTTGTAAGTAAATGAATTGTAATTATTGAAAATGTTTGTAAAACAACTGTAAACGTTTGAAAAACTCTAGAAATCCCTATGATTCCTACTATTATATAAGGGTGTCTTCTACCAAGACCTAACTGTTCTCAATGTAGTCTTCTACCAAGACTTAACTGTTCTAACTGTTCGTGTTATGTAAAAGTGTGTAATTTTCCCAAGTGTAACTATTATTAACAAAATATAGTTTTTACATTTATAGTTTAAGTGAAAAGATCACTAAATATATGTACAGGGAAAATTAATGTAGTACTAAAACGTAGCGCTATAAGAACTACTGATGTACTAATTACCTTAAACCAGATTTATATTAAGGCATCATGTGATTAATTGTACCGTACTATTGACTGGTAACAACGACATAAGAATGGTCGTAATAACGGAATGACGTTTGGCACCCGCAGACCTGCAGGTCCGGCTGTAGCTAGCAGCAAGGTGTAGGATAGTCAATCCAGTATAGATCTATACGCAAACTCACGCTCTCCCTCCAAGAGAATTCTGGCTACAACTCGTGCCATGACATTTAAGGCATGCTCCGATACAGTGGATCACAATTTTATTAACGTATTAATGTAAGTGTAATGTACGGAAATGTTCTACGTGTGCTAGCTATAATGTGTGTTCTCTCTCTATCTAGCAAGTATAGTAATGTACTGTAATGTTCTAGAAAGTATTGACTCATGAATGAATTGACTCAGTGTATGATATTGCGTTCTAGTAATAGTTCTAGTATCTCCCTAAACTACCCATATGGTAGTTTACTAGTAATCTAACTGGTACGTATGGACATGGATGTATACCCTTGCTACCCAAGGGCATGGGATGAACTGGAAGGACCTTTATGACTATATATGTATACATGTTATATAACTAATATTTAAATGACCTTCGGATGAGTACCCGATATCCCACCAGACCACATCTCAAGCGCGAAAAGGAAATAGGGTGGATAGCCTTCCTAAGCCTTTTAAACATTTCTTATATAACTATACATATAGAGGCATGCAATTTATAATTTAAAAGCATAAAATAAGATTTGTAAAACCTTTGAACATAAATATTTTCTAAGAAAATACCGACTTGATGTCGATCTATAAAATGGTTTTGAAGGCATGGGTTTGATAAAACAGTTTAGTATAAAGAGCATTTGTTTGAAACACAATTGTAAATAAGTTTGAAATGTAATATACAGAATAAAATGTACAGTGTAATAAGGAGTTTTTAAACACATAAAGTGTTCATGGAAAACTTTTGAAGGAAACTGTTTGGTAAAACGGCTAATGAGTAGCCAATCATTTGAATGCTGCATATTAATCACATGTGATTGATATAATAACTAGCATAATTCTACTTATTAATCACATGTGATTGATATAATAACTAGCATAATTCTACTTGTATCCCCCCCATAAAACATTTAAAAATAGTTTAAAACATTATTTAAGGGGTATGAACTCACCTGCAGTAAATGACTGGAATTGAACGGACTGTTATCGCAAGGAAGGATCGGACAAGTGCTTGGTGTCAAGTGAAGACTTTAGACACACACAATGATCCTAATTACATATGAAGACATATGTATATAAATAATTAGTGATTAAAACACTAATTATACAAGTATAAACATTTTAACGCGAGGAAAACACTTTTGGTCAAGTGCTAGGAGGCTAATGGGTTGCAACAAAAGAGTGCAAGGCCTCTGATGGGAGTTTAAGGTCTAATGACCATATGTTTTGGAGTTTACGGCCCAGGGGAGTAAACTCCTGGCCGTAAACTCTCCTTAGGGTCACTAAATGAAGCTTAGAATTACTACAACTCTAGTGGTGAATTGTTTCAAGGCTAAATCAAGTGTTTGGGCTTCCTATTAACTCCTTTAAGGAGTTTACGGCCCTGGGACCATATTCCCTTGGAGTTTAAGGCCGTAAACTCCCTTGGGAGGGTGTTTATGGTGTTTTCAAGTCTCTAACATTTCAAGGTTATGATCTATGTTGGGTTCTAGGCATAAGGAAGGAGTTAGGGTGTCATTTGACCCCTTTATAGGGGTTTACGGCCCAAGAACTTGTCTTGGCCGTAAACTCCTTAATACTTGTGATTCCTTATGTTTTCTAGGCTTTAAACACTTTAGGGTACATGTCTAAAATCAAGCCTAAGCCTTAGGTGCCTTAAAAGCACCATTTTATGCATGCTTTTTGGAGTTTACGGCCTAAGATACTCTTGGGTCGTGAACTCCCAAACTTGGGTGATTCTTGCTTGATTTCATGTCCCTAATACACTCCTATACAAGTCCAAGGCAGTAGTATATCACGGGGGACAATCTAGGCTTGGTTTCGGGAGTTTACCGCCCAAGAACACCTTGGGGAGTAAACTCCTAAATCGAATGATTTAGCTATGTATTCTATGTTATGAACACATTTAAAGCTTTCTAACACTACTAGAAAGAGTTACTCACAATTTGGGATAAAAACCCGAAGATCCATGAGAGAGAATTTTGACTTTTCTCTAAATGGAATTCAACTAATGAACCAATTTGGTTCAGAATTCTATTTATAGTCCTGAGATATTTTTGGCAGAAAATATTTTTATTCCCGAAATGAACTCTAATATCCTAGAGTATTGGAATAACAGTGTTGTACAAAACCCTAGTGCATCCACTCTCCTAATATCTCCTTAAGTGTAAAATCCTGAAAACTGCCAAATTTATACTCGAAATCTAAGTTTTCACTGTAACTGTTCTACTTCTATTGACTTCAAATGGCTTGTTCAAAATGGAAATTTCGGGTTGTCACAATATGACAGAAAATTGGGCTTATTTATTAGTATACATAATACACAAATAAATACAAATATTTGTTATTTCTTGCATCTATCTCTAAAATTAGTTGCATCTATTATTTTGTACATATTTAAAGTTTTATTGTTAATATATCAAATATGATTTAAAAACAGTATTATTATCAAATTTTTTAGAAGGTTGCAAAAAGAATACTAAACTTTGTAATAATGTATGATATTGGACTAGTGAAGATATCGAAAATACACGTTTACTAAAATGACATTTAGAAATTGTTAGAAAGGATTGTTATGCCCTCAACTTGTTTATATTGGGGTTAAGATCGAAATTAGACATCAACAAACTTTGTTTAACTTGTAAAATGCCATTGAAACAGACGATTAACCCTTTTCTATTATTTGTTTGCTATACATTGCAAATCACATTGATCGTCAAGGATCACATTCTTTTAATGTGAATATATAAGATTGATATATCTAATTAAAAAAATGCTAACAATTTAATAGCAAAGATATACGATGAAAGTTTAATAAAAAAATTGAAGGAGTTTGAAGAGTGAATTATTTTGTGTAGAGTAGATTTTCTTGGGCATATAGATTGAATCGTGAATACTACTTTTAGAAACGTGATCGGTCAAACGTTGACTTCAATGTCGTTTGGGTGATTAAAATGCAAGACATATACATATTGATGCAAATTTTATTTTTGAAGTTCAGTAAATTATTTTTTTATATATTAGCAAATTGGTGTATTTATTATCATGTTTAAATACAAAGTTTTATGTTTTTTGGGGGTTGCTCCATTTGGGGGTGATACTACGAAGGCATTAGAGGATAAGCATACATACAAGCCACTGCCTTCCATGCCCAACACCATATTTTCAGAACCTCCCCTGGTAGTGGATGTTGACAATGTCCTTGGGGGAATTAAATCATTCCCTAACGGTACCTCGTGTGGGAGGGACGGGTTGAGAGCTCAACACATTTTAGATGCCCTTTGTGGAGAAGGTTCGACTATAGCCAAAGACCTCCTACGTGCTATTACTTATGTGGTTAATCTATGGCTAGGGGGAAGATGCCCTTCGAGCTTGGCAGAATTTGTTGTCTCTACACCTCTCACGCCGCTCTTAAAACCTGACAAGGGAATAGGACATATTGTAGTAGGTACTATATGGATACGTTTGGTTTCCAAGTTAGCCATGAAAGGGATTGGTAAAGAAATGGCCAAATATATCAATGATTTTCAGTTCGGAGTCGGGGTGTCGGGTGGCGCTGAGGCCGTTTTACATAGCGCCAATAGGTTGTTGAGTGAGCGTCACGATGACAAATCTCTCTCCATGCTTACCGTGGACTTCTCTAATGCCTTTAACCTTGTTGACAGATCCGCATTACTACATGAGGTCAGATTGAGGTGCCCCTCTATTTCCTTGTGGGTAGAATTCCTATATGGTCAAGCAGCAAGGTTATATCTAGGCAACACACATATTCGGTATTCTACTGGCGTTCAGCAAGGAGACCCCTTGGGACCACTTCTCTTTGCCATTGTGTTGCACCCGCTCTTGCATAAGATTAGAGACAATTGCAAGGTTCTTCTCCATGCATGGTACTTGGATGATGGCACACTTATCGGAGATTTGGAGGAGGTGGCCAAAGCATTGGACATCATTACAATGATTGAACCAAAATTGGGCCTTCATGTGAATATCAAGAAAACCGAGCTCTTTTGGCCCTCGTGTGATGGTAGGAAGTTATGGGAGGGGCTATTTCCGGCAGACATCGGGAGGCCGCCTTTGGGGGTGAAACTTTGTAACATCCAAAATTTCAAAACAATTAAAAATTTTCAAAAACCACTCATTTTATTAACGTTGTTACAAAAAGGTTTTCAATACAATATTTAATAGAGTATTTTCCCAGGTTCACATCATAAAACATCAACGCGAGGAACGGTACGATCACGCCTTTGCCTTGCCATAGACTCTTGAGAACCTGAAACATAAAACCACAACTGTAAGCCCGAAAGCTTAGTGAGATACCCCCAGAATACCAACCACATATACGCCTTTCCAGGCCCTGACCTTCTGGTCCATGTGTCTCAGGGGGCTTCCGTCCCTATTGGATAAACCTTCCGGTCCTACCCACGCCGACCTTCCGGTCCACAACACAGCATATTGCCTTCCGGCCCATAACATATTGCCTTCCGGCCCATAACATATTGCCTTCCGGCCCATAAGCATAAAATGCATATATAACATAACAAATAATTATATAGCAGTTCATAGACAACAATCGATCAACAGATCACATATCATAGCATTACTCTAAACAAGATACCGGTCTAGCCGGTCACTAGCATAACATTACCCTATGAATCAGTCAACATACTAAATGCATACATACGCCTTTCCAGGCCATGACCTTCCGGTCCACATAGCAATGCCTTCCGGCCCATAACATGTAATGCCTTCCGGCCTATATCATAACAATGACAACTACCCGGATTTCCATCCGATAAAAAGGGTCGGCCTTGGTGCCATAAACCCTAGCGATATAGTGAGGATAACTCACCTCGAAACTGTCGACTGAACAGATAGCTCAAGCTCCTCCAATCACTGATACGATCTCCACCTCTGGACAGCCACCAATGCACTGAACTCAAACAATAAACAACAATACCAAAATACCCCTGGGACCACTGGTCAATCCTTGGTCAAAGACAAGGTCAAAGTCAACCCCTGACTGACCCTACTCGCCGAGTCAACCCTATGACTCGCCGAGTCCCCATACTCAGAACTTCACTCAATCCGCGATCTAACTCGCCGAGTCACCCTAAGACTCGCCGAGTTCAACAACTCTGAGTCCACTCGCCCTTGACTCACCGATTCTCTAAGATTCCCTTTCTACACGTCGAGTATCCCCCTTGACTCGACGAGTTCCTCCTGGACGAATCGCGGGGCCACCCCGACTCAACTCGCCGAGTCTGAAGAACAACTCGACGAGTCCCAGTTAATCTTCAAGCTACTCGTCGAGTCTGTTCATCGGACTCGGCGAGTCCATGCCATGCAACCGCTCAAACTGCTTTCTAAGGTCAGAACTGCTCCGACCATTCATAGGTCTGGCCTTCCTAGCCTGATTCATCATGTAAGGTCCTCATTTCGGTGCTCATAATACACCCCATGACTCATAATTTACATTTTGACCTAAGGCATAAGGATTCCAATCCAAAACCTCCATTGATTCCCGAAATGCTCAGGCATGGGACATTCTGGACTTCCAAAGGTTCCAATGAAAGGTTCCAATCGCTTGGGGGACTAAGGAGACACTCAATCTAGCCACAAAAGGGTTCAATAAACCCTAAATCCATATACACATCAACATAGAAGGGATTAACTCGAAATTATTACCTGAATAATGTTGCTCTGTGTCCTCAACCCCCAGAATGTGGCTTCTCCTGTTGTTCCCTCAACCAAGCCTCCTTCTTCTTGTAAAATAACACTTCCAAGGTCAATAATGGTCTTCTTCCTTGCTCCAGGTGCTCACAATCGGATTAGGGTTTCACTCACAGTACTAGGGTGAACAATGACGGCCATAAGGTCCCTCATATACGTCCCAACCCTGAACGGTTAGGGTTTTCGCTAAACAGCGCAGACTCGCCGAGTCCATATCCGGACTCGTCGAGTCCAGTCGCGAACCCGCGACCAGATCCGCGATCCTACTCGGCGAGTCTGGGCTCCAACTCGCCGAGTCCCCCCTTAAAACACCCAAAATCATAATTATTACAATACTTGAAATTCCGGGCTGTTACAACTCTCCCCCACTAGGACTAGACTTCGCCCTCGAAGTCTTACTCTGAAAATAGCTCCGGATGCTGCTCCCGCATCTCACGCTCCGGCTCCCAAGTCATTTCCGATCCCTTCCGGTGTTGCCACTGAACCAACACCAGAGGTACCTCCTTGTTCCTCAGAACCTTGATCTTCCGATCCTTGATGGCCACTGGTCTCTCGACATAATTCAGGCTCGCATCCACCTGAATGTCTTCTAATGGGACCACTGCCGACTCATCGACTATACGCTTTCTCAATTGCGACACATGAAAAATGTCGTGGGTTTGTCTCAAATCTGCTGGCAACTCCAAACGATAGGCTACCCGCCCTATCCTTGCAATCACACGAAATGGCCCGATATACCGGGGTCCCAGCTTGCCCCTCTTCCTGAATCGAATCACTCCTTTCCAAGGAGAGGCCTTCAGAAGTACGAAGTCGCCGACCTGAAACTCAAGCTCGGACCGGCGTCTGTCTGCATAACTTTTCTGTCGGCTCTGGGCGGTCAATAACCTCTGTCTAACCTGCTGAATCTGCTCTGTCGACTGAAGCACGATCTCTGTACTGCCCATCACTCTCTGTAACCGAAAATTACCCAAGATGCAACTCTGCTCTAAGTCTTAACGATCACTCGACCCATAAGGGTTAGGAAACCATGAACCACCGGATCCCCGATCCAAAGCCCACTTTGTCCATTCCGGACCGACTGAGAGACCCATAACGGTTAGGGTTTTCGCTAAACAGCGCAGACTCGTCGAGTCCATATCCGGACTCGTCGAGTCCAGTCGCGAACCCGCGACCAGATCCGCAATCCTACTCGGCGAGTCTGGGCTCCAACTCGCCGAGTCCCCCCTTAAAACACCCAAAATCATAATTATTACAATAATTGAAATTCCGGGCTGTTACAAACTTCTTGGGGGAGTTGTTAGTATAGATGCTAGTTTCATTCGCAGCTTAGCCATAAAGAGAGCCGAAAACGCTGTGAATTTGATGCGCCTTCTTCCACAATTGTCTGACCCCAAGAGTGAGCTCCTTCTTCTTCGGTCTTGTATGGGTATTGCTAAGCTTTTCATTTGGTTGAGGACGTGTCAACCCGTTCACATGGAGGAGGCGACAATATTCTTTGACAATGGATTCGGCGGGGCGATTGAGGACATTGTGGTTTGTGGGGGCCCTTTCTTTGGTGACATACAATGGCGAATTGCTACCTCCTATGCTTTTGTTGCCTCAAGGGGCCCAATCTTGGGTATTGCAAGACCACATTTTACAGGATAGCGGTATACATGGTATGGATTCTGATTATGATTGTGCCTTGGCATCCTTTCGCAACAAGCTTCCAGATTTTGACCTTAACAATTTTACTACTAAAGACACCCCCCCCCCCATAAATCCCAAAATACATTGGCGAGTGCCCTTTTTCGAAAATTTGTCCAAGATATGGAAGTGCATCTCGACATGGCGGCTCGGCAGAAAGCGGTTTTCCAGTGCTTACGTGCACCATATGCTCAAGATTTTCTTCTGGCTATCCTTATAGATGGGCTTGGCCAACACATGTCTCCCGTGGAGTATCGAACTATTCTCAAATATCGACTCATGATTCCCATATTCCCAGCTGACGATATATGTCATGTGTGTCGCAAGACATGTTTGGACTCTTTTGGAGAGCATGCAGTTCACTGTAAAGAACTCTCGGGGTTCAAATATAGGCACGGTATGGTTAGGAATGTTTTGTTTGACATATTTAAGCGTGCCAGGGTTTCCGCTAAGAAAGAGGCATCTGTTAATTTATTGACTGACCCGACAGAAGGAAGGTCAACCCTCAAACCGGCTGACATTTTGATTTTTGGATGGGTCGGAGGGAAACACGCATGTGTGGATCTTACAGGGGTATCCCCTCTCGTAGGCCTGAGGGTTGGGGGTTTCACGGCGGGACATGCTGCTTTAAAAGCAGCTACAAGCAAAGTCACCAAACATGAGAGATCGTGCATGGAAAATCAACACGTGTTCATACCATTTGCATTTGATACGTTTGGTTTCCTCGCACCGGATGCGGTAGAGTTTCTTGAAAGAGTACAACGAATCATGCATAGTAATGTTATATCCCCTAGATCTTCGGATGTAGTCTTTAAAAGAATTAACTTTACCATTCAAAAAGGCTTAGCGACACAGCTTATTGCCCGTTTGTCATCTCACTCATTGTACAATGACAATTAAAATATATGATTAAAGCAAAAAAAATTATAATATATGTGAAAAAAAAACTTTGAATTTTGCATTAGGATTCTATCATTAAATGTGTTAACATAAACACTAAATTATGTTTAACTTATAACACATCAAAATTGTTATTTTTGTTCAAGAGAAATCTCCAGAAAAGTCCCAAAATTTTAGTCCAATTTATGATAATGTCTCAAACTAAATTTTGTTTACAGAAAAGCACAGAATACCAGTTAAAACTTCGAAAGAACCCTTTTCGGCCGGTTTTGCAGGTTTAGCCGTATTCTGTTTTTTTTCGTTAGTTTGCTTAAAATTTAAGGACTTTTCCGGAGATTACATGATAACCAAAATATTAGGACTTTTCTGAAAATTACCATGGAATTAATGGATATTATTATTAACAAATCATTTATAAACATAACAAATGTTTGTACTATAAAAAAGAAAATACACTTGTTGTTAATTTCTAGGAATAAATTGGTGGTCTAGGTACTCCTCTATTGCTTATTGACCACATCAAACTCTCTACGTTCCTCCTATGCATCGTTGTGGGTATGATGGTGAGATGTACTCAATAAGTGTTCGTCTAATGTTGGTGTTCTTCTTATGTTGTTTAACCTAACTATCACTCAACATTCATATCTCACACGGTAACAACCATAGGCTAACACATGTCTATCAAATGTGAAAAAGTGAATCGTGAATGATAGTTTATATTGAAAAAAGTGTAGGATGACTATCTATTTAAATTGTCATTCAAAGTTTATTTTTCACTATGTTTGTAATTTGATGGTTGTTACCGAATAATGTATAGAGGTTAGGTGGTATTTATGTTAAAGAATATAATAAAGATATATATATGTTCAATAATCATTATGTAATAATATTTTCTAATAACATGTGATCCTATACCGTCACATCTAATAGAAAGTAGACACTTATTTATTGTGTATTAATAAATATTATCAACTCTTTTATTTAATTGAAGAAACATACATAGTATATCTCACTATGACACTCACAACGATACATATGATGAACATAAGGAGTTTGAAGTTGTCAAGACTTAGTCGACCATTCTATTCCTATAAATTAGAAACAAATGTATTTGCTTTGTTTATAATAAAAAAATATTTGTTATGTTTATAAATAATTTGTTAGTAATAATATCCATTAATTACATAGTAATTTTCAGAAAAGTCCTAATATTTTGGTTATCGGGTAACTTTCAAAAAAAATCCTAATGTTTTGAGCAAACTAATGAAAAATGACAGAATACCGGCTAAATCTACGAAACCAGCCAAAAATATTTTTTTGAAGTTTTAGCCGGTAATTTGTGTTTTTCTATAAATAAAATTTAGTTTGAAACTTTTTTATAAATTGGACTAAAATTTTAGGACTTTTTCTAAAGGTTTCTATTTTGTTCAAAATAGATAATTGCTACAATTGCTATCATCGATCATAAAATACTAATTTGAATAAAAAAAAAAAGTTGTAGTTAAATTTTTACAAATTTAATAACTAGATTTAGGATAAATTTAATTATCTAGTCTGATGTGGTCTTGACACTGTATATTTATATTAATACGATATGACAAATTTATGAAAGCCAGAATTTCAAGTAATTTCACAATTATGAGTTTATGACAACGATCACAAAATCAAATGAAAAAATGCAGATTACAATTCAAGAAAATCGTGTAAACACACACATATCATGGATGCATGCATAACATACTTGTACAATCCAAGTTCCTACTTCCATTCCGACTTGTACGATACCACCACTAAATAATAATCAGAAAAAAAAATGTACAAGCATGCAAAGCACTAACTCAAAACCCTAATCCAGCTGCGCCGACACCAAATGTACCCCGGCTCAGCCGCTCCAACTTCCTGTTTTCCCAAACGCAACTCTCCGGTAGTAGCTTAGCCGCCGCCGTTTTCATCGGCTCCGACTTGCACCTTGTCAGCACAAACGGCTCGTATCCCATCGCATCCGCCAGTTTCTGCTCTAACATCGTCGCCATCGACGGCGGTGCCGGTAATGAACAAGATGACCGTGCCGGCTGCTGTAACGACGATTGGCGTCCTCCTTCGGCCACCCTCATCACATTGTTTATGATGGCAATAGCATTAGCAGCAGAACAAACCCTCGATTCATCTTCGCCATCCTTTTTGACCACCGGCGGCGGCGGCGGTGGAGGTTTTCTTTTATTGGATTTTCGTCTGATGAAATCTGTACTGCAAACCCATGTCTCCTTTGAAACCTCCATTGATAACTTGGGCTCATACATCATCATTAACAAACAATCCGGCAACACCCTCTCACTTTCTCTCTCCTCTTTTACCTCACTTTCTCTCTCCAAAACTTCATTGCTGACCATTTCTTCCTCATGGTTTGCAGAGATCTCTGGAACTTCAGTCATAACCATGGTTGAAACCACTTCTTGAGCTTTCGCCATACCAGAATCAACTTCATGTTCTTGAATCTCAAAATCTTGATTCACATTTTCTTCAAACAAAAATTCAAGAAACATACTTTCTTCTTCTTGATCTTGACCCACTCCAGTTTGTTGTACATTTTCATGCTCTTGATCTTGATTAGCTTCATCTTGTTGTACAATTTCATAATCTTGAATAGCTTCAACTTGTTGTACAATGTCACGTTCTTGATCTTGAATGGGTTCATGTTGTTGTACATTTTCTTGTTCTTCATCTTGAATAGCTTCATCAAGTTGTACAGTTTCTTGTTCTTGATCCACACTCATGACTTGCTGAATATCCTTTAAATCTTGTTCGATTTGATGTTCATGGTCAACAAGTTCTTCGTCGTCTTCTTCATTTTTAGCAACAGTTGGTTCCCAAGATCGATGTGTGAGAGCTTCGAGTTTCATGGGGTCAGATCTGCATCTCATCAACAACAAAGCATTTTTTGGTGGAACGCAAATGCTTACTCTTGCTTCGTCTTTATGGCCTTCGATCCTGTCGTTTATAATCTCTAGATCTTCAAACACATGTCGTCTTGATTTCTTAACAACAATTTCTTCTTCTTCTTCTTCCTGTTCTTCTTCTCCGACAACCAGTTCGATGTCTCTCTGACCACCTCCATCTCCGTCCTGCACCGCTACCAGCCACCGTGCAAACACTGCACAACCTTGACGGTTACCCTCTTGTGTCGACACCGTCTTCTCGTCTTTCCGGCAAGGAAATAAGCAGCTGAACTCCGATCCAAGTGCTCTTAAAGCATCACAAATTGTCACCGGAAAATGAACCCAACTCCTCTGCGGCGGCGAATATTCTTGATTTTGATTTTGATGAGTAGCATTTGAGCCAAGATTTAAACTTTCATTGAGATTTTGAGTTTTTGAAGCAAACCCGTTGTGGGGGTGTTCTAAGTTTCTGAAACTAACCTCGCCGGCGCTGTGTCTTCTTGATAATGTTCTGAGTTTTTTCGCTTGTTTTTTCTTGCTCTTCACCCTAACTTGACCAATGCAGGTGACTTTAGGTGAAGAGGGTTCCGGGTTCTCGAAACTGCCTCTCTTTTTAGCGGTGGTGGGGAACATCGCCGGCGACGCGCCGCCCTTGATGCTGCCACTGTTTCTGAGCCTGCGACTGAGCGAGGTTGAGAGGGAGTTTGGTGGGTCTCGAGCTACCCCAGCTCGACCTGGGCTCAAGATGGATTTGGATGAGATCTTCATGGGGTTGTCGTCAGAAAGCAATGTGGTGGTAGGTGGTGTGGTTAAGCGGATTACATTGGTTGTTTTCCGGTGGCCGTGGTTGTGGGGTTTGGTTGCATTGGTGGAAGGATGGTGAGGTGCTACTTGCTAGAGAGCAGTAAAATGGGCGTTGATTGAGTATGATGATACGAAGATTTGTCTTTAGCAAGGTGCAACGATTGTAGACAGGGCAGAGTTAGATGACTAAATTACCCTTGATGTTTCACGTTATTTCTTTGTTTCCCAATTTTTTTGGCACTTCCGTAGATGACAGCTGTGCTTATTACCACGTCAGCCAAAAATAATTTACGATGGGTAACATGCATCGAGATATTTGGTCAAAGGACAAATATATGATGGGTTTTTTCTTTACACGAAGAAGATATTTAATTTATAAGATTTAAACTTCATGGTCATGGTGATGATAAATCAAAAATCTTTCTATTTTTTTCTTCTATTTATTTGATAAAATAAATCTTTAAATCAAAATAATAGTAAAAAATAGTAGACTTTATATGTTATTATATTATATGCATAAAGAAATAAATAAAAACAAAAAATATAAAAATATTTTTTTACAATCATATGTTTATTTGAAATTTTTAGATAAGTAGAAATGTTTTTTAGTAAGTTTTAAAATACAAAAGTTTATTATATACTTTTTAAATTCACTTATTTATGGATATTATGCTTACTAAAATATAACTTTGGATAATGACTTAAAAGGATGATATATTTTTTTGATTTGTACACATTTGGTCACTGGATTTTATTTCCGTCCACATTTATCCTTTCAACTTGTTAAAATGTATACATTCAGTTCTTATGACCGATTACTTTTGGTTAGCCGGGAAAAATAACGTAATAGGGTAATATATTTCTCATTTTGTACACATTTAGTTCTTAATATTATTGTACACATTTAGTCCTTAATTTTTTTTGTATCAAAATAAGTCATTTTTGTTTTTGTACTCATTCAGTACTTATGAATGATTTATTTAGGTTTTTCTCATGACATCTTACGTGATACAATCATTAAATAAGGCAAAAGTTCATAATTATAAATCAATTATTAAGAAAAAAATATTTATTCTAAAACGCATTTATCAAAAATCAAAGTAATGTAAGAAACACATAGTCCTCAATACTGTTGATGAGTGTGTACAGTTATGTTTTCGTATTTCTACGATCAACGATAGAACCTGAAAACATAAATAACTGGACAAACACAAAGTTTAGTTAGTTTTCCCCAAAATACTCGATACAACAAACGTCTTATCATGCATAACGAGCCTATACTCATCAGATTGTAATACCTTGGCCCAATCAGTCATCGAACTGGAATACCAACATGCAACAGGTCCAATCAGTAATCAGACTGGAATACCTAGGGTTTATCGGCATGCCGCCTTAACCCAACCGCTTTTCTTGGGCCTCACTGCCTACAACTTACAACCGACTTGCACCAGGTATCTTGGCATACAACATATAGCAGGATCACCTCAACCTATCCCACCACTATATGGTTATCTCACGTAAGATGTCGTGAGAAAAACCTAAAGAAATCATTCATAAGTACTGAATGAGTACAAAAACAAAAATGACTTATTTTGCAACAAAAAAAATATTAAGGACTAAATGTGTACAAAAATATTAAGGACCAAATGTGTACAAAGTGAGAAATATATTACCATTTTAAGTCATTTTTACTGGCTAACCTGGAGTAACCAGTCATAAGTACTAAATGTGTACAGTTTAATAAGTTGAAGAGGTAAATGTGGACGAAAAAAAAATCACTGACTAAATGTGTACAAATCAAAAAATACTTTTCCTTTTAAGTCATTATCCCATATAACTTATTTAATTTTCTAATAAAATCAGATAAATATGTTATAAAGTTAATAATCAAACTATGTGTGAGACCTGTATATTACACAAATTTGTTAAAAAAATAAATTTAATACCAAATTATGAACATTAAGCAATTTTTAAAGTAATACTTATATATATATATATATATATATATATATATATATATATATATATATATATATATATATATATATATATATATATATATATATACAAAGGCTTTGATAAATAAAGTAATAAAAATTAGTAATGACATACTGTAAATAATTGTTATGAATTACATTTTTTTTAAAAACTTCTTTGAATACAACATTAGATGTCTTATTGTTAATGCTAATATTATTATATAAATTAATATTTTCAATCTATCATTGTTTTTAACTCTACACAATGCAACATACAACCGCCTATGAGTAAACACTGATTGTCTAAAAAACAAACTCACATTTGATAGCGATTGTCCTTGACTTTTATTTATTGTCATCGTAAAACATACGATCAGTGGAAATTACTAATTTGCTCTTAAACGTTTTAAAAAAATCCATTATGCCCCTATAAAAGTTTTACCATTATGCTCATGTATCGTACTATTAAAATATGATAAGTTATACATAAAATATTAGTATATAGTTATTTACCGCACGAATACTGAAATAAGATATTCCATGATTAATTGAGCATTGCAAGCACGATGTCAATTTACATAATTGACAATGTGGATAAAGACAATTATGTCGACAAAATTCCAAATGTATCCTTAAAATAAATATTAATTTTTTCAGTCATATTAAAGACTTCATAAGATGAAAAAACACGATTGAGGTGTACTAAGTTTAGCAATCAGTTAAGGAGAAAATGGAGAAGTTAAACGAAAAAAACATTCAATTTGAACCAAACGTGATTATACTTGGTATCACAAACACATTGATAGTAAAAAAACATAATAGTTTTCAATGTCAATT
Organism: Lactuca serriola; assembly: GCF_051521515.1. Lineage (NCBI taxonomy): Eukaryota > Viridiplantae > Streptophyta > Magnoliopsida > Asterales > Asteraceae > Lactuca > Lactuca serriola. Next base: position 273,855,747 of record NC_136412.1, on the reverse strand, counting down.
AAATACATTTGATAACAAATTAACTACATTACAAATCTATATGTCGCAGCAAAAGGATTATAATAGTACCTGATGATACAGTCCACACGAACACTAATGACATGAGCCTGGAGAAAGGACTAACAATTAACAAATATCGATCATATGATATATAAACTCAAGCTTGAAAAATGTTATTAATAACTGTTTTATTCGAAAAAAACAAAAAACAATACAAAAAAAACATGACATCAACTGGTAAGATTTATTTAGAAAATAGTTCATCCAATAACACCTTGATTTTAGCTAATCATATCAAATTTAATTATACAATATTACTCACGTAGCTACTCTATCACATTTATCCTAATTTATTATAATAAGGATTTGCCTTAATTAAATTAATGATGTGTCAATAAAATAAAAATAGAATAAACAAGAAAATGACACATGAAAAACAAATTAGTCAAAAAATATTAAGAAAAATACATTTGAAAAAATCAAAGAGAACATGAGATGTGCAAAATGATTTTATTTATTAAGGAAGAAGTGTATGAAATTAAAATTTTAGTATAAGTTATTTTTTTTAATATAAAAATTTTATTTATATGAATTTTCGAAATACTAAGTGATGTTAAAATTGATATTTTAAGAATACATATTAGATAGTTAAACTACATAATTGTTATTTTTAAACACGTTGTAAGAAATAGTGTCATTATAGTTTTAGTTATTTAAAAAACAAATATATCAATTAACCAAATATACATTCTTTCTATGAATAAAATATATATCAAAATAGAAGTAAAATTTCGTTAATTTTAAAGTATATCAATTTATCATACCCCATAATCATTACAATCTTAATTAGATTATATAATTAATTAGGATTGTCCAATAGTATGATTTGTGGTCTCTCCGATTTAAAGTATATCAATTTATCATATCCCATAATCATTACGACATGTTGATTTTCTTCTTGAAGATCCATTTGCAGCCAATTGTCTTACGACCTACATTGTCAACCAAATTTCAAATTAGATTGTCATACATGGACTTGATATCGTTGTTCATTGTCTCTTTCCATTTGGCAGCATTAGGGCCCGTCATTGCTTCCTTGTAGTTAGAGGGTTCATCCATATCTAACAGTGTACTATCACTAATAAATGTATCGCCTTCTATCGTTATATGGAAACCATACAACACAGGCGAAATGCTAACTCTACTAGAACGCCTAAGAGGTAATGATTCGTCAATTGGTTCAACTGGAATTTCTTCCTCGGGTTGAGCCCTAGCATTTTCAGAGGTTCCTTCCTCATTTGACTCTTGAATTTCTTCAAGATCAATTATACTCCTACTGTCCTCTTTGCATATGAGTCATCTATCGCGAAAGACTCCCCTTCGTGCTATGAAGATCACTTTGTCACTAGGTCTGTAGAACAAATATCTAAATGACTTTTATGGGTAGCCGATTAAAATACATCTCTCACTTCGAGGTTCAAGTTTGTCGTGAGTCTCTCGTCTAACAAAAGCTTCACAACCGCAAACCTTGATATGTGCTAACGAGGGAACCTTCCCTGTACACATCTCGTGAGGTGTTTTAGCAACCTTCTTAGTTGGGAAAAGATTAAGAATATGGATGGTAGTCTCTAAGGCATACCCCCAGAATGAGATTAGAAGTGAAGCTCGACTCATCATGGAACGAACCATGTCTAACAAGTTTCGATTACGCCTCTCATCCAAAACATTAAGTTGTGGTGTCATAGGAGGTGTCAATTGTGAAACTATTTCACATTCCTTAAGGTAGTCATGGAACTCGATACTAAGATACTCACAGCCTCTATCGGTTCTAAGCATCTTGATCTTCATGCCCAATTGATTCTCGACTTCTTGTTTGAATTCTTTGAATTTTTCAATGGTTTCTGACTTATGCTAGATTAAGTATATATGATCATATATGTTATAATCATCAGCAAAAGTCACATAGAATCGATTCGCATCTCTTGTGGTGGGTCTGAAGGGCCCACACACATTTGTGTGTATGAGATCCAACAATACCTCACCTCTTTCAAAGAACCAGTGAAAGGTGATTTCGTCATCTTTCCTAGTAAAAAAGATTTACACTTATCATCTAACCTTAAGTCAAATGATTCCAACACGCCATCCTTTTGGAGTTGGGTGATGCGTTTCTTGTTAACATGTCCAAGACGACAATGCCATAAGCATGCTTTGTCTATACCATTAGACGAATCAATTTGAAAAACACTATTACATAAACTGTCTACAATCATCATAGTTTCATACACACCATCACAAGGTAAAGCTTCAAAATAAACAAAAAACACCATTTTTAAAAGAAGAAATAGATCCATTCTCATCATTGAAACAATATCTAAAACCTTGTTTAAATAAAGCAGGAAATGAAATGATGTTTCGTGTCATCTCTGACGAGAGGAAAAAATTAACAAATCCAAACTTAACCCACTACTAAGCACTAAGCTATAAACTCCAATCTTGGTAACAGGTGAAGATCGCCTATTTCCCATGATCAAGTCCACATCCTCACTTCTTTTTAACCCCTGCAAATCAGAACAAAAGTGAAAACTACATCCTGTATAAAGGAACTGTAACGCCTGTGTTTCCGGGCTTGCCATTTTTAGCAATGTAATAGTCTAGGTTAACCTTTGTAACCCATTTTGAAATAATAAGAATGTATCATTTGAGTATTATGTGTTTTGTGCTTAATTGCTTAATTATGTGGTCTGATTAATTAAGAATAAAAATAAGCGTCAAAATTTAAGTGTAAAATAAACTTAATATATTTGGTTAATGTTGTAGTAGTTGAAACGAGGTTTCCGAATATATATAGAACGCCCAAATCTGACTTCGTATGAGGAAGTTATGATTTATCGAAGTTTCGACTTAGCGGTGTGCAGCCTGAAATACTCGATTTGAGATCGAGCGGTTTTTAGCCGAAGAAATCTAAATGAGAATCGAAGATCTCATTGTTGGTATCGAAGCGATAAAAAGTTAGGCGAGAACGGACGTCAAACGAAGAAGTTATGAATTTATAACGAAGTTTTTCTGTCGCGGCCTATTAAAAATAAATTCAAAATTAGCCGATGGAGTCTAAACGAAAGTTGTAGAGCGTAGTCTCACCTTTCCGTGGATATAAAGAACGTCGAAAACGGAGTTCGTATGAAGAAGATATGAATTTCCGAAGTTTGATAAATAAATTGTATTTATTTTTAAATCAAAAATCCGGCATTATCCGAAGCCGAGTCACCAGTCCGATCCGGCGTACGCCCCGCGTACGCGAGTACGCCCCGCGTACTCCAAAGAGTGTCGACACTTCGGATGATGCATGCAGTGACGATTTCGGAAGCAGTACGCGCTGCGTACTGCAGTACGCCCCGCATACTCCGAGGCTCCAGCCTCTATAAAAGGGATCCGAAGGCAGCCGGCTATTTTGCCAATTCCTTCTCTTCTCTCTCCCGTTTTGCATCGTTTTGCGTGCCAGAAATACCCCGAAGCCCCGGTATCATACTCTAGCCCCGAGGCAAGTCCCGAGATCCCGAAGATCCCGATAAGTGCGGTTCCCGAGTCGAAGCTCTGCCCGCGAGAAGTTCGATTTTTGAGGAGATCTTCTAGATCTGCTGTGGATTACTACTTCTACAAGTCGTAGTGTTGTCCGATCATCTTCTGATCAAGTGAGTGTATACTACCTTTCATAAACACGATAATAATACAAGTGCGGTTTGAGTGTATTAAGTAAATTGTGGTTTATATGTGTGAGGGTATAGTTACTTTCTTCTAACGAGTAACTATGAAGTATTTTATATGATATACTTGTTATGTGTATATTTTGTGATTATATGCGTGAATGGATATTCACTTTATTCTATCTCATAGATCTGAATTGTTTTCTATGGAATACGTGTTATGTGGTATGCCTCATCTGTTATCTGGAATATATATACTGAATGAAAATGATATACAGGTTTTAAACTATGTATGAAAATATATATTTTTGTCTACTAATATGTTGGGTAGAACATGGGTAGATAGTTGGTGTGTAATAAATAGATGAGAGGCCTCGATGTTGTTGTTGTTGTTGATCTAGTTATTCAGCGGAGTATGGATAACGACCACGGACTCCTTCTAGACAGTCCAGTGGAACGCTAGCAGATTCATAACCTGTAGGTGGTGTGAACGATGTGTTCACCGGTGTACTCTATCCCCCTCATGGTTGCCTTTAGGATATCTATTGTTGAGGAAACCCCTTCGCAGTGATGTCCGTCCCGATGAAAATCCTAGATTAGGTCCCTTGAGATAGATGTTGTTTTAGGGACGTAAAGTGAGGATAACGGGAATGGGTAATCGGGATAGTGATTGGTTGGTGAAATTAAATATAACTTATTTATTGTGGTTTGAAAACCCTATATGCTCACCAGGCTCCCAAGCCTGACCCACTCAGTTTTATTTGTATTACAGGAAGTGGCACAAGGGCGTAAGATGGATGGATCATCTTGTTGTTTTGTTTACAAGTCTGTATATGTATATATTTGTTGAATGACTTGTAATATTATCGTTTATGCTTTATAGTCTGTATCGGAACATGACATCCCGAGTTTTGATTATATAATGAATATGCATCTCTTGATGAAATGCTTTGATAAATATTATTTTATCATGTTTTGTTTTGGGAACAAATTCCGCAACTCTTTCAAATCAAAAGGATTTACTCTGAAATTATTTAAAAGCATAAATGAAAATCGGTCTTTTCTGGCCGAGATTTTGGGGATGTCACAGTTGGTATCAGAGCATTAGTTTAAGCGAACTAGGAATTTGTAGGATTTCTAGACTTAAACTTAGAATGCTAAGTGGAATTTTAAGATGTCTGTCTGTTGGATTTTAGACACGAGCACTAGTTTATTTTAGGAAAGTTGCCTAAAATGCTTTTATGTGCTAAATGTTATATGTTGCCATATATGATATTATTTGTTCGGATCTACGGTCTGTTGCCGACCGGATCTGGAAACCTTATGTGTGTAGGATTCTAAGCGTGCGTCTACATCATTAGAACTAGCATGTAAACGTTTCGGAGTAATAAGGATGATTTGAATATCTATCGTGAATAAGGATCTAATTTCACCTTATTCGGTGTGTATATCAAAATGGTGAGAACAAGGAGTGGCGTTGGAAACGCAGATGAAAACAGGAATCAACCGCCAGTGATTGAGCAGATACCTGTTGTAGCAGCAACACCATAACCAATAACAATGGCTGCGGTGCAAGCCATGATTCGGGCTATGCTAGCCGAACAAAGGGAGGAGGTGCGACAAATGTTGCATAATAATAGGGATGAACCTATCATACCTATTGAGGAACCGAAATTGATTCCCGAGCAATCGGAGGAAGGGAACAATAGTCGCATGGTGAGTCAAGTTGGGACTCAAGAGGAACGAAGGAACGATCCAGAAAGGAGAAACAACAAGGATGGGCGTATGTACAAGAACTTCTTGGGCGCCAAACCGCCAAGTCTTTCTGGGAGCCCAAAGCCTGTTGAGATAATGGATTGGATCTCCGAAATGGAGATGGTATTTGAAAGTTGCGACTGTAGCAACAAACAGAAGACTGTCTTTGCGGTTAGACAACTGAAGACTGGAGTCTTGAGTTGGTGGAAGTTGTTGGCAGATACTATGCCACGAGGAGAAGCCCTGAAAATGTCATGGGAGGAGTTCTTGGAACAGTTAAGGGTGCAGTATTGTTCGGAGATAGATCTGATTGATCTGAACAATGAGTTTCAAAACTTAAAGAAGGGGAAGATGAGCATAGATGACTATGCTACTGCATTTACTGAGAAGATGAAGTTGTTTCTGTACCTAGTGCCAACGGAACTCTACAAGATTGAGAGGTTTGCTAATGGATTGCCTGCCGACTTTGGTCCGACAGTCAAGATGGCAACTACTCTGAAAACGGCTGTTCGTGCAGCTAAGAATGTGGAGGCCCAGCAGAAGGAAAAGGGTCTGAAAAGGATAGATGTTGGAGAAAAGAGGAAGTTCGATGGAACTTCAGGGTCCAACAAGAAAAACAAGTTCTCGAAGTCTGGTTCGAGGGGAGGTGGAGGTGAAGCGAAATGGTGCGACAAATGTAAGAAGAAGCATCATGGAAGATGTGAGGTGGCGAACACATGCTGCAAGTGTGGAAAGCCAGGGCACTATGCCAATGAGTGTACCCTCACAAAGAAAGTTTGCTATGGTTGTGGTGAGGAGGGTCATATGTCGAGGGACTGCCCGAAGAAGAAGGAGGCAGCTAGACCCAACATTCCGCCAAAGCCAAAGGCGAGAGCATTCCAGATGACACTGGAAGCTACTAAAGATGAGGCTGATGTCGTTTCAGGTACCTTTCTCGTTAACGAATTGTCTGCCCAAATTTTATTTGATTCTGGAGCCAATTACTCCTTTATATCGCATGAATTTGGTAGAAAGCTAGCTTTGCCTGTTGTTAGACTAGATAATGCCTTGTTAGTCGAAGTTGCTAGTGGCAAGTTTGTACCTGTTAGCTATCGCATGAAAAACATCTTAATTGATCTGAATGGGAATAAGTTCCACGAGGAATTATTGCCTATCGAACTTAATGGTTTCGACATCGTGCTTGGAATGGATTGGCTTAGCACCAACGACGCCGAAATTTTATGCAAGAAGAAAATAGTCAAAGTAAACCCGCCTGGGAAAGATTCGTTTATGGTGTATGGAGATAAACGCATAGTGAATTCTGGAATCATTTCATTGATGAAAGCCAGAAAATGTTTGACCAAAGGGTGTACATCATATTTAGCATTCGTGATTGATGCTAAGAAGGAAAAGAAGGCGATGCAGAATATTCCAGTGGTGTGTGATTATCCGGAAGTATTTCCCGAAGATCTTCCTGGATTACCACCAGACCGACAAGTGGAATTCCGTATTGACTTGTTGCCAGGAACAACGCCAATTGCAAAAGCACCTTATCGATTAGTACCGACGGAGATGAAGGAGCTAATGATGCAACTTCAGGAGTTATTGGACAAAGGTTTCATTAGACCTAGTTCATCACCCTGGGGAGCTCCGGTGTTATTTGTAAAGAAGAAAGATGGAAGCATGAGAATGTGCATTGATTATAGAGAGCTGAACAAGGCAACAATAAAGAATAGATATCCGTTGCCGAGGATTGATGACCTGTTTGATCAATTGCAAGGTTCGAGCTATTTCTCGAAGATCGATCTAAGGTCAGGATATCATCAGCTGAAAGTAAGAGAGCAAGATATCGAGAAGACTGCATTCAGAACTAGATATGGACACTACGAGTTCTTGGTTATGTCGTTTGGACTAACTAATGCTCCGGCAGCGTTCATGGATTTGATGAATAGGGTTTGTAATCCTTTCCTTGATAAATCTGTGATAGTGTTCATAGACGACATTCTGATTTACTCGAAAAGCCAGGAGGAGCATGGCAGACACTTGCGAGAAGTGTTGGAAGTTTTGAAGAAGGAGAAGTTGTATGCAAAGTTCTCCAAATGTGATTTTTGGATTCGTGAAGTCCAATTCTTGGGTCACGTGGTCAACCAAGAAGGGATAATGGTTGATCCAGCGAAGATTGAAGCTGTGACAAAGTGGGAGCAACCGAAAAGTCCCACGGAGATTCGAAGCTTTTTGGGATTAGCTGGATATTACCGAAGGTTTATCCAAGGCTTTTCTTTGATCGCTAGTCCATTGTCAGCTTTGACCCACAAAGGAGCTACTTATGCTTGGAGTGAGAAGCATAAGGAAGCATTCGAGAAGCTAAAGAAGAAGCTATGCGAGGCACCGATACTTTCTCTACCCGATGGAGTTGAAGACTTCGCTGTCTATAGCGATGCGTTTGGGGTTGGATTGGGTTGTGTTTTGACCCAAAGAGAAAAGGTGATAGCATATGCGTCTCGACAACTGAAAGAGCATGAAAAGAACTACCCGACTCATGATTTGGAGTTGGCAGCGGTAGTTTTCGCTTTGAAAATATGGAGGCATTACCTCTATGGCACGAAGTGCAAACTTTTCATTGATCATAAGAGTCTCCAATATCTCTTTAATTAGAAAGAATTGAATATGAGGCAACGACGCTGGCTAGAATTACTTAAAGACTACGACTGCGAGATACTTTACCACCCCGGTAAAGCTAATGTTGTTGCTGATGCTCTCAGTCGGAAAGTCAATCTTGAAAGGAAAAGGCCAAGAGCGTTGAGAATTGAAGTTGTCTCGACTATTTTGGAAAGTATAAAGAAAGCTCAGAGCGAAGCTTCTGAGAAGAATGACAGAAAGGAGGAACGTTTGGGCAAAACGTTGGTGTTCGGTGTAAACAGTCGTGGACTGAAGGTGTTCCAAGATCGGATTTGGATACCTAAGACAGGAGGAGTCAGAGATCTTCTGATGGAAGAAGCTCACAAGACCATGTACTCGGTTCATCCGGGTAGCACTAAAATGTATAGGGACCTGAAACCCTACTATTGGTGGCCGACGATGAAGCTTGATGTTGCAAAGTATGTGGCCGAGTGTGTGACTTGTGCGAGAGTCAAGACACAACATCAGAAACCGTACGGGAGTTTAGAACCTTTGCCTGTGCCTATGGGTAAGTGGGAAGACATTGCTATGGATTTTGTCACAAAACTGCCCAGAACAAAGAATGGTCACGACATGATTTGGGTGGTCGTTGATCGATTCACTAAGAGTGCGCATTTCATAGCGGCCAAGGAGAAATGGTCTATGGAGAAGCTGGCGAATTCTTACGCGAAGGAAATTGTGAGGCTTCACGGTGTTCCGTTAACGATTGTGTCGGATCGTGATAGCCGTTTCACATCGAGGTTTTGGAAAAGTCTACAAGTAGAATTGGGTACCAAGTTGTGTTTAAGTACAGCCTACCATCCGCAGACTGATGGTTAGAGCGAACGAACGATACAAACACTTGAAGATATGCTGAGAGCATGTACTCTGGAATTCCTAGGTAATTGGGATGAACATTTACCGTTGGTAGAATTTTCCTATAATAATAGTTTCCACTAGAGCATTAAGATGACACCTTACCAAGCTTTGTATGGACAGAAGTGTCGTACGCCGTCTTGTTGGCTTGAGGCTGGGGAAAAGCAGTTTATGGGACCGGAGTTGGTTCATCAAACTGCTGAAAAGTTGAAAATAATTAGGGAAAGAATGTTAGCGGCTCAGGATCGTCAAAAGAGCTATGCTGACAAGAAGCGGAGACCGATAACTTTTGAGGTTGGGGATTCGGTTTTGCTTAAAGTCTCGCCGTGGAAGGGACTTATAAGATTTGGTAAAAGGGGAAAATTGAGTCCAAGGTTTATTGGATCGTTTAAAGTTCTTCAGAGGATTGGGAACCAAGCTTACAAGCTCGAATTACCAGAAGAACTGAATGGAATTCATAACACTTTTCATGTGTGTTATTTGAGGAAGTTCACGGGAGAAGTTCCCGACATAATTCCAATCTCTGAATTGAGAATTGATGAGAACAAAAGGTTGATTGAAGAACCAGAGGCAATTGTTGACCGAAAGACTAAGAAATTGCGACGCAAGATGGTTGGGTTAGTGCTTGTCCGATGGAAACACACGAATGGGCCGAATCTCACCTGGGAGACGGAGAGTGACATGATGGGTCGCTATCTGCATTTGTTTGTTGATGTGTGATTCCGGGGACGGAATCATTCTAAGGTGGAGAGAATTGTAACGCCTGTGTTTCCGGGCTTGCCATTTTTAGCAATGTAAAAGTCTAGGTTAACCTTTGTAACCCATTTTGAAATAATAAGAATGTATTATTTGAGTATTATGTGTTTTGTGCTTAATTGCTTAATTATGTGGTCTGATTAATTAAGAATAAAAATAAGCGTCAAAATTTAAGTGTAAAATAAACTTAATATCTTTGGTTAATGTTGTAGTAGTTGAAACGAGGTTTCCGAATATATATAGAACGCCCAAATTTGACTTCGTATGAGGAAGTTATGATTTATCGAAGTTTCGACTTAGCGATGTGCAGCCTGAAATACTCGATTTGAGATCGAGCGGTTTTTAGCCGAAGAAATCTAAATGAGAATCGAAGATCTCATTGTTGATATCGAAGCGATAAAAAGTTAGGCGAGAACGGACGTCAAACGAAGAAGTTATGAATTTATAACGAAGTTTTTCTGTCGCGGCCTATTAAAAATAAATAATAAAAATAAAGTCAAAATTAGCCGACGGAGTCTAAACGAAAGTTGTAGAGCGTAGTCTCACTTTTCCGTGGATATAAAAAACGTCGAAAACGGAGTTCGTATGAAGAAGATATGAATTTCCGAAGTTTGATAAATAAATTGTATTTATTTTTAAATCAAAAATCCGGCATTATCCGAAGCCGAGTCACCAGGCCGATCCGACGTACGCCCCGCACACTCTGAAGAGTGTCGACACTTCGGATGACGCACGCAGTGACGATTTCGGAAGCAGTACGTGCTGCGTACTGCAGTACACCCCGCGTACTCCGAGGCTCCAGCCTCTATAAAAGGGATCCGAAGGCAGCCGGCTATTTTGCCAATTCCTTCTCTTCTCTCTCCCGTTTTGCATCGTTTTGCGTGCCAGAAATACCCCGAAGCCCCGGTATCATACTCTAGCCCCGAGGCAAGTCCCGAGATCCCGAAGATCCCGATAAGTGCGGTTCCCGAGTCGAAGCTCTGCCCGCGAGAAGTTCGATTTTTGAGGAGATCTTCTAGATCTGCTGTGGATTACTACTTCTACAAGTCGTAGTGTTGTCCGATCATCTTCTGATCAAGTGAGTGTATACTACCTTTCATAAACACGATAATAATACAAGTGCGGTTTGAGTGTATTAAGTAAATTGTGGTTTATATGTGTGAGGGTATAGTTACTTTCTTCTAACGAGTAACTATGAAGTATTTTATATGATATACTTGTTATGTGTATATTTTGTGATTATATGCGTGAATGGATATTCACTTTATTCTATCTCATAGATCTGAATTGTTTTCTATGGAATACGTGTTATGTGGTATGCCTCATCTGTTATCTGGAATATATATACTGAATGAAAATGATATACAGGTTTTAAACTATGTATGAAAATATATATTTTTGTCTACTAATATGTTGGGTAGAACATGGGTAGATAGTTGGTGTGTAATAAATAGATGAGAGGCCTCGATGTTGTTGTTGTTGTTGATCTAGTTATTCAGCGGAGTATGGATAACGACCACGGACTCCTTCTAGACAGTCCAGTGGAACGCTAGCAGATTCATAACCTGTAGGTGGTGTGAACGATGTGTTCACCGGTGTACTCTATCCCCCTCATGGTTGCCTTTAGGATATCTATTGTTGAGGAAACCCCTTCGCAGTGATGTCCGTCCCGATGAAAATCCTAGATTAGGTCCCTTGAGATAGATGTTGTTTTAGGGACGTAAAGTGAGGATAACGGGAATGGGTAATCGGGATAGTGATTGGTTGGTGAAATTAAATATAACTTATTTATTGTGGTTTGAAAACCCTATATGCTCACCAGGCTCCCAAGCCTGACCCACTCAGTTTTATTTGTATTACAGGAAGTGGCACAAGGGCGTAAGATGGATGGATCATCTTGTTGTTTTGTTTACAAGTCTGTATATGTATATATTTGTTGAATGACTTGTAATATTATCGTTTATGCTTTATAGTCTGTATCGGAACATGACATCCCGAGTTTTGATTATATAATGAATATGCATCTCTTGATGAAATGCTTTGATAAATATTATTTTATCATGTTTTGTTTTGGGAACAAATTCCGCAACTCTTTCAAATCAAAAGGATTTACTCTGAAATTATTTAAAAGCATAAATGAAAATCGGTCTTTTCTGGCCGAGATTTTGGGGATGTCACAGGAACCAAGAATGAGAATACAATGAGTTATTAGATAGGATAGTGTAAATACATGTCGAGGTTGGCTTCACCTTGCCATCCTTAGTATCTTACAAGTACTTCAGGCAACTTTGTTTCCAATGCCCTTTTCTCGTAGCAGTAGAAGCAAGTAACCTCTTTGGGATCGGAGGCAGGGGGAGCACCAGAACTAGCTTTTCATTTGGTTCCATTGCTTAATGACCCGACTTGGGACTTTCCCTTCCAATTCTGCTAAGGAGGACCTTTCATATTCTTCCCTTTTCCTTGTCCAATGGCCAAGACCGGAGCAGCAACAGGAATGGAGGCAACACCTTTTCCCTTCATTCCTGATTCAACAATTCGCAGGAGGTTCTGAAGTTGATCCAATGTGGTCTCTTAGTTGTTCAACTGATCATAACAACTGGGAAATGAGTGCAAGACTATATTAATAGCAAATTACTCATCAAAGTTCACATTAAGCTTTAGCAAGCGCTCCACACTTTGTGGCGTTCTTTGTACGTAGCTACTGACGGACTCTCCATCTTTCATAAGGGACTTTACTACCTCATACTTCTCTTCACGAGGTTGTTGATGGTACTTTTCCATCAAGTCCTCGTTCATCTTGTATGACCAGTAATCCTCGTAGAACCTTTGTAGCTCAGGAGTCATAGTCGTCACCATGATGCAAGCAACTTTTGTTGCATCATTATAGTGTTTCCTATAGTCAACTATTTTTGCAGCAATATCTTTGGTTTCATCAATCTTGAGAAGTTCTTTTTCGAGCACATACTCCTTTTCCTCGAAACGTAGAGCCATTTTGATGTTTTGCATCCAAACGTTATAATTGGTGGCAACAAAAATTACCCTCGAGCAGATGTTCAATAGTGAGAAGTTGTTTTTGAAGGAGTTGTTGTTGGATGAGAAACCGGAAGCATCGTTTGGAGTAGACATCTGAAAGAGAAGAAAAATAGTTTTGGTTAAATAAGAATAATCCTCAATATAACACTCAAATAAAATATTAAGACTAGGATCCAACTAGATATTCACAACTTAGAAAAGGGATGTCATAATCTAATTGTAAACGATATAAAGGTAAGTAAATGACGATTTACCTATTTCACCATGAAAAAACGAAATTTGAACGAATTAGGTTTTTAATGAAATCCCTAGATCTTTTGAGATTGATTGAACTACTAAATGGCATGTTTAATCTCGATTATGCTCTTCCATTTGTGACTGGGATACCAAGGATCCCAAACAATATGTGAATAACCATGCAAATTAGCTTGGTACTCTCGATGTCATTTATCATCTCATTTTAATGTGTCGGTTAGCCACACACGTTCCATTAATCAATAATAAATCATGAGACACCCGTTACCACCCTTTATTAGTCCATATTAGTGTTTCGGTTAACCACACACACTCTACTAACGACTTATAAAGTGCAATGTGCAATTTCACGGGTTAGCATACAAATTCACATTTTTCCTAAAGTGACTAAGATTGGGGATTTCATAAAAGGAATTTAGTTGCTTTATAATTCATTATACTTATTAATGAGAATTATTTGTCCTATCAAACCTGTTCGGCTAACTACCCACCACCAATCAAGGAAGCAGTTGGTGAGAGTGGACACGCATTCAAATACCATTTTATATGCAGTTTCCTGATACCCCGTTTATAGATCGGCTTCGTGAATGAGACGTACTAGCGGTTCCACTGTCCTAGTCTTATACATATAGTAAATATTAAACATTTAATTTTACATATAGTATAAGGTGTATTTTAAACTTTTCAAACTACTAGGGTTTATAAATTTTAAAATTCGAAATTAAACAATATAATTTAAATTTAAAAATTAAAAAACAAATTGATTTAATAATTATCTATTAGTTAAACCTTTAATAATTTATTAAATCAATTGAGGATTATCCAATTAAAATAATCAAGATAATTTAATCCTAATCCTTCCCCCTAATTTTTGAAAATCATGGGAGTGATAAAATAAATTTATAATTATCCAATTAATCAAATAAATAGATAATTACCAAAAAAAAAGATAACCCTACCAAAAACCCTAATTTTTGAAAATGACTAATCTTGGGGAGGAAGACAAGTATTTCAATCCTTGCCATTTTCAAAATTTTTGAGGGTTAAGGAAACCCTAAAGGAAAGGGTTAAAACCCTTTCCTAATTTTTGAAACCTAGGGCTCAAGAAACCCTAGAATCGAAAACCCCTAAATCCAAAAGGGTTTAATTGCCTTAAACCCTAATTGATCAGATTCAAACAATTGTAATCCGTTCAATTGAAAACAAGCCTAGGGTCTGATACCACTGATGGATTTTGAGCATAACAAACAAAAAACATATGTGTGCATGCAACCCTAATTTTGATCTATGTTTTCTCCAATTGAACATACAACTTTTGAACATCAAATGAAAAACCCTAATACTACTAGTATATTTTGAAATCACTAAATACGGCTAGGAAAACATACCTTAATTATTATATAGCAATAACAATACAAATCTTTGGTGTTGTTGAAGCTTCAAGAGCAAGCACCATAAGTGTCATGCCTCTAGTAGATCACACCCATACTAGCAAGAGGATGAGAGAGGAGAGAGGATAAGAGGCTTAATAATTCTGGATATTCTTCAAGGGTTTCAAGTGGCCGAAATTCCTAAGGGGTAGAGACCTATTTATGGTGCAGATAGGATGTACTGGATAACCCTAATATGAATATAATATTAATATTTTAAATTGGTAATTATCCAGCTCCTTATTTATCCACATGGGCTAATCTAGAAACCCTAGATTATCCATATGAAACCGTCCACGTCCTTCTATAAGAAGGTTCTGGAACCTCTTGCTCAACTATTGAACAATTGCACTTTAGCCCCTGCATTTTTAATTAATCCTTTTAATACCAAAATTAATTCCAATTAATTTATGATTAAATATTAATTAAATATTATTATTTCTAATTAATATATTATTTTCATAATATATTAACAAATCATTTATTTCAAGTTATTAATCAAATAAAAAATTCAACATCTCTTTCCAAACGTCATCATGTCAAGTTGCTAGTTATGAGGGAAACGCAAAAAGGACTATGCTACTATCAATTCAAATATATACCAATTATAATTATGGGCTTAGACACCTAATTCAACACTTGAGTCATAAAAATGTGGTCTTGATGCTTAGTTTTTCTCCATGCATGCTCTAGATGGTCTTAAAGTGTTAAGAAGTTGGGATTTTATGTATTAAGCACTTAATGGACATGCAAAGTCATAAAGTTGGAAACTTTATGACTCTTAGTGGTATTTTAGCCTTGGATTTGAAATTTAGATGTGAGAGCTTAACGCATTAAGCTCTTATTAGGAAAAAAAAGTTTATGAGCATACGTCGTGCGTACCTCAGCGTACGCCACGCGTATGTGGTCCACCTCCCGACTCCAGTTAAAGCGCGAGTATGCCCAGTGTAGGAGCTAAGTATACCTTGTGTACTCGACTGAGTAAACCAAGTTAACTCTTTGACATGTTGACTTTCACTTTGACTTTGACCAGGGTTGACCAAGTTTGACCAAGTGTGACTTAAGTGTATTTTAGGTATTTTGAGCTATAGTTAAGCATCGGTCTCTATCTGTTGAATAGATGACCTGTAGAGCGGGTATTTGGAGTAATGTATTATTTAGCTATTTGTCAAACTGTGGGATGAGTTTCCTCACTGTTCTTGGGGGTCGAAGTCACCAATGCCAACCCATGTCGATTATGTATCCCGCTATCTAGGATATTGTTATACACTAGAAATCCATAAATATTCTTGCTAGTTTGTTAACTGGTTATATGATTACCTGTTGTTGGATATATGTTATTTGTTATGTGTATGTCGACATGGTATGGTGGGGTTGAGATTGTACTGCTTTGTGCTGTAAGTCAACAGACCGGGGCATTCTAACCATAAGGATGTAGGCTAAGGCATTCCAACTGGAAGGTTGTGGGCCGTGGGTAATCAAACCAGGAGGTTGTGGACCCATTATCAGTTTGATTATATGTTTGTGCGGTGGTACTTTGGGGGAACTCACTAAGATTTGGCTTATAGTTTTTGTTTCTAGTTTCAGGTACTTCCAATCAACAATAACCCTTATTACCCATTCTCGTTGTCCTCACTTTATGTCCCTAAACACCTATCACAAGGGACCTAGCCTAAGGATTATCATCGGGATGGACACTACTGCTAAGGGGTTTCCTCAGCCATACATGTCCTAAAGGCAACCATGAGGGGGATGGAGTACGCCAATGAACATTTAAGTCATCAACACCTACAAGTTGCGAACATGCTAGTGTTTCACTGGACTGTCTAGAAAGGTCTGTGGTCGTCATCTATACTCCACTAGATGACTACAACAACAGCAACAACAACATCGAGGCCTCTCACCATTTTAACACACACACATTTTTTTATTTTTTAGTTAATTCAAGTTCTGAAAATAATATTTAAAAAAAGAATTTTTGGATTTTTCCATTTATTTTGCATTTTAAAATTATTTTTTAGAATATGTACAGTGTAATATTCTATTAGAATGTTTCACGTATTTTTCAAAAAAAATGGAATTTATTTTTATTTTATTTAGTTAATTCAAGTTCCGAAAATAATATTTAAAAAAAGAATTTTTAGATTTTTCTATTCATTTTGCATTTTAAAATTATTTTTTAGAATATGTCAGTGTAATATTCTATTAGAATATTTCACGTATTTTTCAAAAAAAAAAAATGGAATTTATTTTTATTTTTTTTAGTTAATTCAAGTTCCGAAAATAATATTTAAAAAAAGAATTTTTAGATTTTTTCATTTATTCTGCATTTTAAAATTGTTTTTTAGAATATATGTCAGTGTAATATTCTATTAGAATATTTCACGTATTTAAAAAAAAATGGAATTTTATTTATTTATTTATTTTTATTTTTTTAGTTAATTCAAGTTCCGAAAATAATATTTAAAAAAGAATTTTTGGATTTTTCCATTTATTTTGCATTTTAAAATTATTTTTAGATTTGATCTCACGGTCTCATAAAATTAGAATGGTCTCAAATGAACCTGAACTTTTATATATATATATATATATATATATATATATATATATATATATATATATATATATATATATATATATATATATATATTAATTATTAATTATTAGAAGAAGAGACTTTTTAAAGGGTGGAGAAGAACGAAATGAGGATATGCTTGTGTTAAAATGATAGTGGTAGTGTCGTAATTAGATTGAAAACAAGGGGGCAATTCCCATTGCGAAACTCACATGGGCAGTCTTGGAATAGGAACAACATATAGAATCCAGGAAAGCACGTGACTAACCGAATGATGAGAGACTTTGACAGCAATCACCCCCCACAACTCACGCGCTTCACCCTCTCGTCTACAACACCTCCACCCCACCACTTTACTCAAAATAGACACGTGCTTGCGGGTCGAGTGGCCACCCAAACCCAAAAAAGACCCTTTGCTGGCTCGCCACTTGATGCGTGTCCAACCATTGCACATAGAGACGCGCAGAGTAAGAGCGTGCAATTCGCTTTCAAAACTTTTCATACTCCCTCCCCTCGTACCTAAAAAGCCTAAAATGTCCTTTGTCACTATTTTATTAAATTACGATTTATTTATATAAAAAAATATTAGTAAATCGTTTAAAATTTCGAGATCACCGTTTTTCCT
This sequence comes from Lactuca serriola, assembly GCF_051521515.1. Classification (NCBI taxonomy): domain Eukaryota; kingdom Viridiplantae; phylum Streptophyta; class Magnoliopsida; order Asterales; family Asteraceae; genus Lactuca; species Lactuca serriola. The sequence continues at coordinate 273,838,104 of NC_136412.1, read as the reverse complement.
TTTATAAGATATTAATCGAAAAATCGAACCCGATTATAAGATCATAAGGAAAAAGTTAATACATAAAAAAAATACATATTAAACTATAAGTTATTGGCGGTTTTCTGAAAAAAAATTCAAGAAAAATAAAAATTTTGAAAAAACATTTAGTTCGTCTATTTTTATTAATTTTTCACGGGAAATAAAAATTTTCTTTTTCTAAAATTATAAAAAAGTTTTAAAATTTTAGAAAACTGATAATCATTGTTTTATATATTTTTTTAATTCCAAAAATTTTCTAAAATAAAAACACGCACCCACTCCCATCACATCCACATCTACTATCCCCCCTCCCCCACACACAACTACACCCACAACCACAAACACACACACACATACACAAACACCCACTTGCACACCTACCCACCTAACACCACTACCACAATTACCGACCTACCATCGTCATCACCACCACCACCACTACCTCATCAGTAGCACTACTGTCACAATTGCTGCCGCCACTACCATCACCGCCACCAACCCCACCCACACCCTACCAACACTACAGTTTTCTAAAAATGAGAAGCGATAGGAAAATACACATTTAAACATGTTTTCTAATTTTCTAAAATTGAAAATGAAAAATGAATAAGTTTTAACTAAACGCCTTTTTTAAAATTTCCAATGAAAAATGAAAATTGAAAACGAAAACAAAAAACGGAAAATAAAAACTGTTTTTCTACAACTAAACGCAACCTTAATATTTTGGGTCAGTTTACGATTAATCCCAAAATAAGTTTCATTTACAAAAAAAGACAAAATACCGGCTAAAACTTCAGAATAACCCTCCGTTGTCGGTTTCGTGGATTTAGCCAGTATTCCGACTTTTTTCGTTAACCGAACAAAATTTTGGGGCTTTTTCGTTAATTGATCAATTACCCTTAAACTTATTGTGAATTTCACTAATCTCAAACTACTATTATTTTCTATTTTTCACCTTTTCTTATCTACGTCTTCAAGTGGTAAGGCATGCATGTATATATAATTAACTTAATCCTTATATTTTATCTATCTTAATCCTAAAGATTTTGTTGTATGTGTTTGAAATGTAAAATAGTTTACATATCTTAATTCTATAGACTTTATTTTATATGTTTAAAAGGTAAAATGTTTGTTATATTAGATACAATGAAAGATTTTGACATGAAATATATTATGAATTATCATTTATGTCCTAGTTGATCTTAAAACGATATGTTTCATTATCGTGTTAACACGTTTATTTTCGTGTCAATCAATGTATTTTCATGTGAGGTTGATTGATTTAGAGTATAAACTTTATAAGTCTGTCGTTCGTGCTAGATTAAAACACTAAATAAGTTGAAATAGTACAACTTGAAGAGGTGGATAAGAAAAAATGAAAAACAGAGAGTAGTAGTTTGAGACGCGAATGAGTGAAATTCACAATAAGTTTAAGGGTAACTGATAAATTAACGCAAAAGCCCCAAAATTTTGATCAATTAACGAAAAAACCCAGAATACTAGCCAAATCTGTGAAACCGGCCACGAAGAGTTATTCCGAAGTTTTAGCCGGTATTCTGTCTTTTTTTTTTGTAAGCAAAAAATTATTTTTGATTAAATAATAAATTGGCCCAAAATATTTGGACTTTATTGGTGATTTCCCATACTTAAAACATAAAAAATACAATTCTAATACATTATCTAACGATAAAAAATTCAAAAGGGGTTTAGTCAAAAAAGTATTTGATTTAAAAATACATATATTAATAATCCTATGATCCTACCGTGATCTTACCGAAAAACGATCCAAGTAAAATCATAACCGATTTACATAGATGGGATCATAGGATCCTATAATCAAAATCGCGATTTTAACAACCTCGAACCACACCACCTAAACTACATCACTGAGTTTTAGGATCTACGTCTAGAAATAAATAGTAGAACGCTACTAATAGTTTGGATATATAAAAGTTTGAATTATGAACTTCTTATATGAAATTTAAATCATCAACCATTAGCCTTAAAAATATATAATATATATTATCCTCAATAAATGAAGGTTTTTTTTGCCACATGTCAATTTCTTATGAGTTTTGACACTTGTCATTTTATGGTATTTTTAAATAAATGTTTTTTTTTCATTTATCATTTTCTCATTTTTTTTATCTTTCTTAATTAACACTGCATATTTACACCTTAATTAATAATTGCATTAATTGAAAATACCCAATAAATTATATTATTACAACTCATAGTATTTAATATGTTTCCTTTTAAATTCAAATTTTAAATTTTAAATTTAAATAAACTTTTTGTTTAATCTTTCGTATTTAATTTTTTTTGTTTTATCTAACTCGTATATTATACGGGTCTCACAACTAGGAACATAACAAGGTTACTCATTAAAATATTAACTGAGAGATTATTTTAATTGAGAGATGTCTTATTGTGAAATTGTTTGGTTTTAAATACGTAATTACGTATTGTATATTTATTTTGTAAAAAGTAATTCTTAGACTTTATATAGGATAAATTGCAAGATTGTTTTTGTTTTAGTGGTTAGTTATATAGTAACATTTAATATAATATTGCATTATTTTCGAGATTACCAAAAAATATTAAAAATTTGTCTAAAATTTCTCACGTATTTCAAATAAAGGAACTATGAACTTAGATCGAGAAGTCACATATTTTAAATAGAGGAACTATAGTCTCAGATCGAAAAAATTATAGTGTATTAGGTTAGTTGTTTATAATTTTAATGTCTATGTTTGTTTTGGATCAAATATAATGTAAATAAATTGTATAAAAAAAATAGGTACTTACTCCAAAATGAGAGGAACTTGTCTCGCATTAAAATATGTATTTTGTGGTAAGCACTTAAAATAGTGAAAAATGTTATACTGCTCATGATTATTTGCCTAGTTAGATATTATTTAGTTCAAAAATAATGTCTGAAATGAAAACCTTAATCTAAACTCGAAGAACTTGTCCAAAATTGAATCTTTTCCGTATTAAATTAGGTAATTTGTATGTGTTTTTCAGTAGTTGGATGTATTAATCATGGCAATTTTGGCTTGTTAGGTATTATTTAGTGTAAAACAGTGTCTGAAATAAGAACCCCAATCTAAAACTTGATAAACTAGTCCGAAATGGAGTCTTTTTTGCATAAAATTATGTATTCTGCATGTGTTTTGTAGTACTAGTTGTGGCTATTTACATAGAAATATTCACTAAAGATTTTTCTTATTATATTCATAGATTCATTTAACTTTCAATTCGTATCACTTACATTCTTTTGTAATTGGTAAATGTCGGGTATAGTGAATCAAATGTATATCTAATAGGTTGAAATTTAACCTCCAATTATTCTCCATATACTCATCCAGTCACTCCTTTTTTTTTTATATCTAGAGTGACGATTTGGATATTTTTTCCCAGGTTTACTTTACAGTTTACACATCATCACTGAACCAAACAAATAACATACTCAAGAACCTAAACAGATGGTATACTAGCAAGCATAACATATAAACATCACTTTTTAGCATATAGTACTAAATAGTTATTAACTATATTCAAATAAACAATTTAATTGTTCAAATTAACATATAAATAACTTAATTGTTAACATATACCACAAATTATTCACTTAATAATACTTAATAATTGTCTACTATATTATTAATTGTTAACTAATAATACTTAATAATTATTAATTAGTAATACTTAATATTTATTAACTAATATTACTTAATAACTATTTTAGTATTTTTTTTACCACTAAAATATTTATTTGTTAATTGTTAGTAATTAAATTTATTTAAATAATCCTAGGATGTAACCAATACAAAATTTGAAAGTTAAATGTCTTATAAACTTTTAAAATCACATATATATCCTTATAAAACTTTCAATTACATATATATCCTTATAAAACCTATAAATTCACATAGATATCTAAATACTTAATTTAATCATATTTACTATATTTAAAAATCAAAAACAATATCTTTTAATTAGATTATAACTAAATTACTAAAATACCTATTTTGAATCCCTCTCATCGATCTTTTTATTCATGACATGATTATTTGTCACTTCACATTCTACATAATCGATTAACAAAACCCGATGATTGCATATTACTAATCGATTAACAAAACCTGATTGCATATTTACTAATCGCTTGGTAAACAATATACTCCATCTCTTATAATCGTTTTAAGAGACTTGCGATTATTCTACTCTACACAATTTTGTTTGTTCTTCAACTACAAGTAAAATCCTGGAAAAACTAATATCAACGTAGGAGTTAATATTTTATAAGGATGTATGAAGTAAATATGTCAAGAATAACAATGTGAGAAGGATAATATTGTAATGTTTCAAGTTAATTATTTTCTTAATAAAAAAATCAATATAAAAACCATATTTTTTTAATATATTAGATATGATTAAATTAAGTATATATATATATATATATATATATATATATATATATATATATATATATATATAATTTAAAATTTTACAAAGACAAAGGTTGATATAGATGAACTCTTCAAAAAATAATAATAATAACGCCTAAATTACATGCAAAATAGTTAATAAATGTCAACGGATACCTATACCTGTTGCTTACAAGAATGTTAAATGATTCTATGAGTAAAAAAAAACTTTAATAAGTACATGAGTACATTAAATTAGTTTTATGGCCGAATTTCAACATAAACCCCTTTTCTGCGTCTTACAACATTTTCCAATATGAAGATTTTTAAATTGAAAGTTGTTCCTTAAAATCAATGACTATAATTTTAATTATGACTCTGTATTTTTATTATTTCTCTTTCGTGAATAGAACTTTGGATTTTGATCGATATGCAAATATTTTGATGAAACATGTATTGTACAAATGTTACATTTTAAAAAAAATGGTTAATGTCGTTACTTAAATAAGTAACGAACTATTTGTTTTTTCACAAAGTTTTTAAAATAAATACTTTTAGAAGGTATGAAACTGAAATTTTGTGTTCATAAAATACCATATTATATAATAGGTTTTGATGGCATTTGATTAACAAAACAAATAGTTCGTTTCCCAGTATGATATTTTTTTAAAGACAATAGTGTTTTGTAAAACAAAGACAAATAGTAGAAAATAAGTAATATTTTTCTTGGACAAAGAAACTGACCTCTGTTGTATACGAATGAGAGATTTAAATATTGCTTAACAGATACAAATGTAGAAAAATATTTTAGACCAGAACCAACTATAAAAACAATTAAATTTATTAAAAAAAAAAAAGCTATATTCGATGTGATTACCTTGTCTGTGGTTTAGCCAAATAAGATGTAACATTATGTTACATAAATCTAAAGATTATGTTATGACTCTATGACATTAAAATGAATGTAGCAAAAACAAATAAAGTCACATATCACTTTATATGTAAAACAAAAGTTGAAAAAATTCCTTGGAGCTTTATTATGAAGAGAACAATGTAATTAGTAAAAAAAAAAAAACTAAACACCAATTCATAGAAATTGGGTGTGATATTTTGCATGAGATTACTGAAAGAAGAAATCCATAGAAATGCAAGTATACTAGTCAACTTGAAGAACTACTTTACCAGGAATTATCCTTGTATCTTTAGCTTGATGTGCCTCTTGCACCTGTGTAATTGGGAATGTCTTCTGAACAGGAACTTTCAGTCTCCCAGCCTCAGTCAGCCTCCGAATCTCATCCAGACCTTCTGCATCTGTCCTCATGTAAGTCCACCAATATTCTGCAAAAACACTCGCTCCATAACTCATATTTGATTACAAGGTCTTAACTCAAACAGTCACGCCTTAACTGCCCTTGTATTGCCAAAATGAAAACATTTTCTTTTCTTTTCTTCGTTATGTTGTTGCCTGGACAAATGGATAAATAATGCCCTAAACCCTAAACCCTCACTGACTCTAAAACAAATGAAATGTACTTTCTTTTGGGGCTGAATGAACAGTTGTTTGTTTTAGTTTTACAGTATTAAAAATTATAAATTTCAAATATAATAATGATATAGATTCTAAGATATTTTATAAATTTACGAAATACTTAAATAAGAAATAAAGATATACATTCTCAAATATTTTATAAATTTACAAAATACTTAAATAAGAAATAAAGATATACATTCTTAAATATTTTATATGTAAAAATTAAAAACTTACTTCAAGTTTCGGAAATCACTGTGATACTGTACATACTACTGACCATGCAAAGACAATTATGACAATTTAGTAGTAATTTTAATGAAATTATAAATCTACAAAATACTGATATAAAGTTATGAAAAGTTATATATATATATATATATATATATATATATATATATATATATATACACACACACACACACACACACACACACTTGATAGGGAGGCCCACATTTCCATGTCTGTCTATCTTAAATCATACTTTTTGCATCAAGTCAAAAAGAAACATGTTAAACTTCATAGTATTTTTAAAGGTAGGAAATAAGTATAAGTACAGTAGCTGTAATAAAGGAGAGATTGAGGGATATTTTGGTCATTCTCTTAGTTAGGTCAGTCTAATTGTGTATTGAGGTTAGAGAGTGGGTATCTTGGAGCGTATTCAGTGAGAGATGATCTCTGGAGTGTTCTAGCTGCTCGAAAGCTAGGGTTTATTTTTTAATCTTTCAGTTCCATTCCAAGTTCTTCATATATGTACAACCATTTAATAGCAAAGTACAATCATTCACAGCAGCAGTTCTATGCTTGTAGTTTATCTGATTGATTTTAGAAAAGTAATCTCAGTCATATACTTGTTTGAATGAGTTTTACCTATTCCATGAGATAATCGATATTGAATCTGTTTCTTCATCAAAATGGAAGTAGCAGTAGGAAGGCCAATAACCAGACCATATCTATCACTCAATGATGCAGACTCCCCCTAAACCAAAAATCAACACATATCAACATAAAAATTAACTTTAAAAATCCATTAATCACAACATGGTTTTGCTTTTATCACCTGAAGTGTCATATAATGTCCGCCTCTTTTTAACAGATTGATCCCTAACTGTTCCGTTTGTTGTATACCAATCGTGTCTAAAACAGCATTGTACTTTCCTTTCAGTCTTACTTCCAGATCCTGTGCATCATAAACAAGTAAGCATTGAGAACACAGCCTAAAGGTAAAAGACGCCTTTGCCCCTGAAAAACATTCAAAATGACATCACCTCAGATGTATAGTCGAGTGCCTGTTCAGCACCAGCTGCCAAGAGGCGATCTATGCTTTCACTTTCACATGTAGCTGAAACCACACAGCCTGCTGCAACAGCTAGCTGAACTGCAGAGTAACCTACAGCTCCTCCTCCACCCACCACTAATACCCTCTGTCTGTAGGCATTAATTGAAAAAAAAAAATATGAGTTTTTGTTTTTATATAAAATTTTTATAGCCAAAGTGCAACAAATTACAAACATACCCTTTACTTATCCTGGCAGTAGATTTAAGAGCACGCCATGCTGTTAGGGCAGCGAAAGGAATTGCACTTGCATCCTGGAGGATCACATAGATTTGATGTAGTTGGTAGAAATGATTAGATATGAAGAAAATGAACAAGAAAAGAGAGGTTAATGATGTTAAAAAACCATAATACATACCACATGTGAGATTGTTGATGGTTTTGGGGTAAGTTGATCTTCTGCAAGAATGGCATAATCGGTGTAAGTACCTCTCATAGCTGTTGGATGAAGTGCCCCAAAAACTTCTTGCCCAACATTAAGAGTCTGAACAGATTGTCCGATTGCTGCAATTTCACCACTAACATCACGACCCAAAATCAGGGGAAGGAGGGACTCAAATAGAGAACGACCATAGCCTGCTCGCATCTGAAAGAGGAAACGGAACACATATAATGGAACAGATGTCAATGAGAAAATTCCAAATCAAACCAGAAAGATACAAATAAGTTCAAACAGATGCAGCAATATACAAATGCATTCACTCCATAGAACCTGAATTCAACTATATTGCAGGATTAATTTAGACAGAAGGGGAAAATGAAACTAAAATTGCATCCACAAAGTCATCTAAGCCTTCCAGAAATGTTTGTTTACGCAGATTCTGTGAAGTGAGTCAAATCCATGGATGAAAGGATCAATTTAAGCATGTAACACATAGTGTTTTAAGCACTTCTAAGTTGCATGCACTTACTAAATTAGTTAGCCTCTGATTTATCCAAAATCAAGAGCAATATACCTAAAGTTCACATGATGAACAGTTTTCTGTTAGCTTGTTCTAAACTTCCACATTAAGAAACCAATCGAAAGTGATAACAATCCATACATATGCGTCTAACCTTCAACGAATTTCGATGACACAAACAGTGTTGAACTTAAACACAATCTAGAGCCACTGAATTCTATTTCCGATAAACAAACAATGAAACAGAACTGAAATTAAGAGAATGCATCAGAACTCACCCTAGTGTCGAGAGGATTAACCGAAACGGCGCGAACTCGAACGAGTACCTCATTCGGTTTGAGATCAGGAACACGGACATCATCTCGTACTTCAAGAACATCAGGACCACCGAACCGCGGCAAAAGCACCGCTCTACAGGTCGTGACAATACTCCTAATACCAAAACCTAACCTTTTTGAAGAATAACGCAATCCTTCAATAGAACCAGACGTCGTTGAAATTTTGTGTTGATTAAATCGCAATAGCGACCGCATCGTGTAATTTTTCCAGTGAATGATCGGGAATTTGGAAGTTTACAGAAGAAATCAACGAAGAAGATGAAATTTTAGTATGTGAGAGTGGAGGAGCGAGGTGGTGGCTGACGGTGGACGTGTCTCCGTTTGTATCCGCAGAGAATGTCAATGTCCATTGCAAGTTTGCAACTGCATCAAAATCACTTCATTTCTATTTTTTATATTTCAAATTTATATAATTCTTTCAAAAACAAACTTTTACAATTCACGAGTTCAATCCAACGGTTCCGAGCTACACTTGAACTCGACTCGAAAAATTAACGAGCCTTCGTAATATAAACTGAAGCTCAACTCAAACAAAAACGGAGTTTGATCCAAGAATCCCAAAAGTTCCAAAATGTTCATTATGAATTTATCAATTTTAGCAAAATTGATTTAATATATAGTAAAAATTCGACTCATTTGAAAACCTAATTGAGATAGCAAATATAAGTTGAACTCGTATAAGATTGAACTTGATTTAATATATATTTTGAGCTTGTGTTTTATACTTGGATTCGATATAAATTTGATATATTTGTAGTCTAAATTAAGTACTAAAGTTGTGTTCCATAAATGCTTAGATCATCTACATGTGAACGCTAATCTTTTTCAAGTGAGCCATATTAGTTTTTGTAATTATCCACATCAATGCAATAACAACATTTCAAAGTGGATTCATTGCCACATTATATAATTACTATAATATATATATATATATATATATATATATATATATATATATATATATATATATATATATATATATATATATATATTAAAGCTTTAAAAGTCTTTCAAATGATAGCAAAAAATCAATGACGTTATTGCAAATTGAGTCTATGTTGCATTTGAAAGATAATTGAAAGGATTGATGTGGATGCTCGTATAGGTATAGAGGTAACAAAGAGATATGTTTATGCTATTAGTACTCATAGAAGTGTAATAACAACACTCTTTCAAAGTGGACTCATTGCCACATTAATAATTAATTTATAATTACTAAAATATATATTATATATACACATTCCATTACATAAATGAAATATGTAAATTGTTAATGTACATTAAATGATATATATTTCCCTTTAATGTAACTGATGCAAGAAATCAATGACGTTGATTGCAAATTAAGTCTATGTGGCATTTGAAAGAAAATTGAAAGCACTGATGTGGGTGTTTGTAGAGTTTAGATACATACAAGTTACAATTTATTTTAAAGAGATATGTTTATGTTATTTCTATTCTTTTTTGGATTTCCATATTATTTTCTAATGAAATAATATTTGATCGAATTCGATTTTTATCAACGAAACCGAATAATCAAAATTGTGATTAAAACAAATCATAACAAAACATTTGTTTTAGTTATTATAAGCTCTATACATGTTTAGAGTTTAGACACCAAGCAAAGTGACAATTTACTTTAAATAGTTAGGGAATGATTGTTTTAAAAAATTAGAAAATATTTAATAGTTGTTTATTGAGTCAAGTAGAATTAAATCAAAACCTAACTGAGTCATATTCTAACCTTTTATCTAACCCAGTAATAAAAGGCATACCAAAGACTATAGAACCAAATAAGAGACTTCTAATTATGATATCAAACAATATAAATTTGACCGAATCAACCTTTTACCTAACATAGTAAAAAAAACATATCATACATCCCCTTATATATGTTTATCCTTTTTTTTCTTTCCTTTTGGGATCTCCATATTATTTTTTAGTGAAATAAGGTTTGATAGAATCCGAATTTGATTAACAGAATTGCATAATGAAATTGTAGCTAAACCAAATGAACACATAACATTTGGGTTGATTATGATGCACTATTATTTCAGAACTAGCTTCTGGTTTGCTTTAGTTTCGAATCCCAACCAAGTTTGAAACGACTAGTTTTTTTCCAACCGAAACCAGTTGAATAAAAGAAAGTTAAGTTGATCGAGAGCTGAACAAGTTTTAAACCATAATTGCTTCGGTACTTGTTCATTTGCTTACATTATTTTGAGACTTTTAATCTCTCCTTTACAATTTGATTCTTCTTTGACTATTTGATTAACACTAACGTCTTGACGTCATGTATCTAACACCAAAAATACAAACATAATATCTTTTAACAACTGAATCGAGTTGTCAAGCTTTTATGCTTTATGCTTGACTTTCTATTATAAGCCAACATCATTTTTCTTGAAAAAAAAACACTATATATGAATGATAATATCGCCTAGACTTTCTAGTCATATAAATATGTTATTCTTTGAACAACCCCCTCTCTAGTTTCCACTCTCCTGAAACATCATGTGAAAGATAAATCAGATACACAACAAACATGGTCATAAAACCCAGTGTCAATCTACAGTAAACTTAAAATTCACACACTATGACTATAATTGCTGAGAGCCAAATTCTCTACTTAAGAAGGAAAGTAAACAAAAAGAAATCACCCATAAATGGATTATGGAACAAGCCAGCAAAAGAAAAACATAAAGTCCTTGAGCCTGACTTATGACATCTACAGAATATAAGTCTATCCATCTAACATCTAAATTATACTTCTTCCATATCACCTGTCACCTTATTATCATTTCCATCATTAGTGTCTTTTGGCTTTGTCTGCTCAATTTCATCTTCCATCTCCACTGCCTCCTCAACCACGTTTGAATCATTAATACAAACAGGCACCACAGGTTCAGTCTCCATGGGTACACTTGTGGGTTGTACTTGAGGCAATTCTGTTGGTACCTCATCTTCAGTCTCCATTGCCTCAACTACAGTTTCAGGTTGTACTTGAGGCAATCCTGCTTGTACCTCAGCTTCAGTCTCCATTGCCTTGACTGCAGTAGCAGGTTGTACTTCATGCGATTCGGCTGGTACCTCATCTTTAGTCTCCATTGCAGGTTGTACTTGAGGCAATTCTGATGCTTCCTCAGCTTTAGTCTCCATTGCCTCAAGTGCACTTGCAGTTGTGGGTTGTACTTGAGGCAATTCTGATGGTACTTCAGCTTTGGTCTCTAATGCCTCAACTGTACTTGAAGGTTGTACTTGAGGCAATGCTGGTGCTTCCTCAGCTTTAGTCTCTATTCCCTCAAGTGCACTTGCAGTTGTGGATTGTACTTCATGCAATTCTGCTGGTACCTCAGCTTTAATCTCTACTGCCTCGAGTTTACTTGCAGGTAGTAATTGAGGCAACTCTGCTTGTACCTCCTCAGCTTTAGCCTCGATTGCACTTGCAGGTTGTACTTGAGGCAACTCTACTTGCACCTCCTCAGGTTTAGTCTCGCTTGCACTTGCAATTTGTACTTGAGGCAACTCCACTTGTACCTCAGCTTTCATCTCTACAGCCTCGGGTTGTACTTGAGGCAGTTCTTCTGGTACCTCAGCTTTCATATCTACTGCCTCGACTGCACTTGAAGGTTGTACTTGAGGCACGTCTGGTGGTACCTCATCTTTGGTCTGTGATGCCTCCTCGATTGCACTTGAAGGTTGTACTTGAGGCAATTCTTGTGGTACCTCAGCAACTTTAGTCTCTACTGCCTCAAGTGCACTTGCAGGTTGTACTTGAGGCAACTCTGCTTGTACCTCAATCGCACTTGCAGGGTGTACTGGAGGCAATTCTGCTTGTACTTCAACTGAAGAGCTACAAACCATTGGTTCTTCCTGTGGCTGGGCTACCTCTGATCCCCCTCCATGTGGTGGTTCACTAGCGGCCAACGGTGGTGATGTTTCAGCAGACGGTGGCACGAGAGGTCCTGCAACTTGAGTTTCTTCACCAGAAGGATCATCAGGTATGACAGGTTGTACTTTGGGCAACTCAAGTTGTACTTCATCCACTGTTTCCAGTTTTTGTGGCTCTAGTGATGGTTGCTCTGATGGAGCAGGAGCAGGAGCAGGAGCAGGGGTGGGTAACACGGGTTCTTCTTTATGCTGATCTTGTGTGACTTCAGGTTGTACTTTTTGCTGATCTTGTGGTACATCACCTAGTGGATCCGCCAGAGCAGTGGGCGTTTCCGGCGTTGGCTCTACTTTTTGGCGCTTTGGTGGTGCTTCCGCCGGCACCACCACCACTGGTGGTTCAACTTTAAGCTGCTTTGGTTGTACTTCAGCTGGAGGATAGACTCTCAATGTGCTGACTGAATGAATATTATTGGTGCCATTTTTAACAGAAAGGGACTCGTTTACAGCATGAAGTTGCTGCAGCCTGTAATCGGTTTCTGGCCTTCTGCAAATCTTCCTAAGAGCCACAATTTCCTGATATATTAAAATAAAAGATATCATTAACATTAGCAGCATATCATACAAAAAAATATTTAATTATATATATATCACGACATACCTCAGACTGATCATGATCATATCGTACTAGAAACCGACACCGACAACCTCGTACATCGTGTCGCCTTCTTTGTGCGTCTAGGACATGGGCATCAAAGTAAAGAGCCTGTTCCTTTCCTTCCTGTAAAAATTTTAAAGTACAATGAAAACAATGTCTTCATAAGTAATAAATAAATAAAAAATGAAAGTGCTACTTAACGCTATAAATAATGATAATAAAAAATGTGCTATTTCTTGCATTTAGCCATTTATATATAGAAAGACTCGAACCTGGAAACAAAGTATGAGATCAGCAGGGAGAACTGCTACACATTCAGATGCTTCACATGGAAGAGATCTTTGTCTCACATTCTTGCGCACATGCACCCATTCATCTTCTTCAGCTCCAAAACCAGCAAATCTCACCAAAACTTCCTGAAATCAAATTATAAAATCATGTTATCCACTATGGAAAAGAAACGGATCAAGCATTGATTGAGTTGTAAAATTACCGGATCGCCCGTTTCAAGAGACCTATGTGATAAAAAAGTTGACACGTCATACCTATGAACAAAATTACAAAGAATTAATGTCATTTTTAAGTGTCAATCCATTCAATGTTACTTATATTAATGCTGCTACATACTAACCATGCACCATCTCTAGCAGATTTAGCTTCATATTCCATTTGGGAATTATCTGCTATCCTTCCTGCATTTTGAACTGCTCATAAAAACAAGTCAAATAATGCATATTTGATGGACTTTCCTATGCATTGCAAGTTACAACATAAGTTCTACCTGAAAACGCAATTTGACTCTGAGGTGCTTGTGGAAAAGTTCTAACAGCAGCTGAAATTAATCAAAACACAAAATTACTTACGCAACAAATGACATTAAAGTTTTAAATTGAACCAAGATCGGTTATACCTGAAGGAACAGTTGGATGTTGTTGTACTTGAGGCAAAGTTCTTACAGATACTGCATAAAAGGGTAAAAGTAAAACACTTATTTATGCAACAAATTCACAATTTTTAACAATGCATGCATTATTTAACCAAATTGATAGCATAAACAGGTAAAAAGTTAGCTCACCAGAAGAAGCAGCATGTGGTTGAGTAGCTTGAGGTACACCTTTAACCATGGTTGAATCATCTCGGGTCATTTGTGTTATATTTAGCTTCCCTGGTGATTTTCCCGCTTTAGCCCTGATAGCATATCGCCTATTTTGGAACCAATTCCATACCTAATAATGTAGAATATATGCATCAAGATGTTATATAATTCATGGTTCAACTATCAAGCAAGTATGCAGTAGTAAATAGTAATTAACTCACTTGTTTCATTTGAACTTCAATCTTTCCCTTGCGTTCTTCAGAATTGCTATACATAGAGATTTCATGTCAGAATCTGACATCTGATAATGATAGAGTGAAAGATTGCTGAATAATTTAAGGATTTTTAAAATTTTAAAAGTAGGTTGTAATTTACCTGAACTTTTCAGCTAAGGCAACAAGAACTTCACGTGCAGGCATTGCAGTTTTGTGTGCTTGCAAGATGGCTTCCATCTCCGCGATCTTTGAAAAAGAAAAATGTTCAAGTTATCTAAAAGGTTACTCTAACACCCCCTACAGTTTATGTTACAAACTAAAATGGTCCATGCTGTTTACATAATGACACTGAGAGCCCCTAAAGCAGCCTCAAGTGCCCAATTTGGGCACCAATATCTTTAGATGAGCAACAAATTGTTTCTTCTTTATCACTTCTAAAGCATATATCAATATTTCTTTTACATTTTTTCTGAATTATTTATAAGAAAAGCAATGACCCCTTCTGATGGAGGAGCATCAAGTCATACTCCCCAACCGTTCAAAAAGGTAAAAGCAAGAAATAGCAATGTACTTTCATTGATTTGTTTATTACAGCATCTTACATTTCATTTCATCTTATTATATCATTGTACTTTGAAATATATACCCAACTGTAGCAATGTTGGGTAGATTTTCCAAAGTGCATGCCTTAATAAGAATTAGAATACAGTGTTGTAGTAGAAAAAAAAATGAAAGTAGGATGCTAAAATACACAAATATCTGAAAGTACATTGCTATTTCTTATATCAAACCCATTGGAATTTCAACATGGCCCAATTACAATAGTAAGAATCAAATAAAAGAATCATTATTTATCTTAGTTGCTGAAATTCAAGGCAAACAAGCCAATTGAATTATATGATCGAATTTCACCAAATTACTCTAATTGACCCTACTGGGTCATAGGAAAGCAAACTTGTAAGAGATGGGAGCATCATTAAGTCCAATAACAATCTTGCATGGCAATTTTATCGTTATAAGCAACTTTATGTTTATGAGGTTTCTTTAATCCGCCTAAATAAATGATTAGGATATTCAATGTCTACAAGTTACATTAATCATGGGAGGGATTTAGATTAAAGATTAGTCTTTCATACATTAATAATTTGATTAGTCTAACATTGTATCTTTAATTCATTAGTCCTTTTTGGTGTCTTCTGAGCCCCATAAATAGGTTGTATTATATTTATTTGGGAGGATCCAAGTGAAGCATATAGATTTGCTTTGAGTTTTACTCATTTTGTGAGCTGTGATTCTTTTTGTGAGTATTCATATTTCAAGAACATATCAAGAATGTAACCCTTTGTTACGCAAAGGTTCCAAATTTTCATGAGCATGTTTGTATATGCGAGTGATAAGCTATTATCCATTACTATCCTTAAAAATGTAAGTTTTGATCAAGTCCACTAACAAAAATACACTGCAAATCTTGGACCTGAGGGTGGTCAAACACATAATCTTTTCAGATGAATTAATTATCATATCGAAACTGTACCCATCAAACAAACGTTATATTTTCCGTCTTTAGGACGAATAAATAGTACCAATAAAGATTCAAATATCAGATACCCAACCACTACAATTACCTAATCAAATAATCAGGCATTAGACGCAAGCTCAAGAATGATTATAAGTGGTTCAAAACCGACGATATTCGCCAATTCGAAACACTCACGTTTAGGGATTTCAAAATAATAAATAAAAGACCAAGAAAGTCAATTGGGAAAACATAATAAGTGGGTATTAACGAGAAAAAATAATAGTGACCTCGGCCTGGTTAAAGCGGAAGGAAGGGCCTCCATTACTGGGTGGTCTACCCATTTGCTTCGATTACGCTCGTCGATTTCCTTTCCCTTGCGCAAAAACCCGTCAAGAACAATCGCTGGATTCTACACAAGCCTGCAAAAATTTGTTTTTAAGTTATAACAAAAAGCTCGAGCCTCGAGTCTAGTGTGTAATGCATGAAGGGAAACGAGCGGAATTTGCAACAGAGGAGATTTGGGATTTTTTTATCGATCAAGAAAGTAGGGGGGGTTATGAATTATGACTGGAGCCATTTTCTCGGTTCGGGTTATACTTGTCGTTCCGAATGATTTTGTAGCTTTCGCCCTTCTTCTTTTAGTGTATTCCAAAAACAGTCCCTAGACTTTTGTTTGATAATCAATTCACCTTTTTCGTTTTTCAATCAATAAAAGATTATTTTTGCAGGTTGTTAAAATTGTATACAGCAACAATTGGCGAGGTTATAGGTTATGGTTACATCCCTTCACCAAAAATTGATTTTGGGTTTCTAATATCAAATATAATAACTTAAATAATTTTATGAGAAATATTTTCCAAAATTTTTTATTTCAACCCTATACCCTGATATATTACGAAATATGATTTTGGATAATCCAATAAAATCGATTTGGAATTACATGTATATCCCAAATCCTAAAACATAGAATTACCTTGCGTTGGTTGTGTTAGTCATGAGACAATATGCAAGAAAAGAAGAAAACAGTTTTTCAGATGTTCTTTCTTCTGCAACAATAATATTCCCCTTATATACGAGGACGACGAAAGTTATAAAAGAAAACGACACCCTTTCTGTAGTGGACGCAAACATTAGGTTTTGGGCTAGAAAATTCAGCTAGACTCATTTTTCCTATATGGATTATAGGGGTTTTGTCACTTGACCCCACTAAGGGACCTACCCTTAGACTCAACCATGGGTGATGCCCCTTCGAACCCCACCGAGTCCTCTCGAGTTATATGAGTGTGCACTACACACCTCATGTTTCATAATATAACCAAAAGGTATTCGACTTGACTCAGTTAGATAATCCTGACTGCATTAAAATTTGAAAGACATTGATCACCAACAAAGACCATGGCATGTAACAAGTTTACCAGTTGTTTAGTTTTTTCTCATCAAGTTAAAATGATTGAACAAATGATGATATATGTATGTTTATAGCGAATAAAACGTATGAACAAGACTAAATGGTTGTTTGATAGTTTAGGACCGAATCAGATATGATTGAGTTAACATAGGTTATGTCTAGGAATGAAACAAAGGCTATAGGACCAAATCGAAGAATTCTAATCGTGGTATCAAAAAGTCAAAATCAACAAATTACCCGACCAAGAAAGAAACATATCAAACAGACTATAAATGACATTTTTAACCTTACATCACGACAAACAATTTTCACAATATTCCTCAGAGCAAGTAGAATAAAAAAAAAAAAAAAAAAAAAAAAAGAATATCGGTAAATAGATGAATGGTCGGTGTCTTAATACTTTAAGTCATGTCGTTTGGCTTAAGTAAAAAAGCAACATCTACTTAAAAAGCTTCACTTTCTTTCTCCAAATTTGCTCATTTTTCTAAAGTTGAATGTTCCTTTTTTTGGCATTCTTTTCAAACAAAATTTTGGCTCAAAATTGGCCTTTTACAACATGAAACAACCCCTATTAAATTAAACGCTTGGCGACTTGCTAAAAATCAAACATATTGTTCCATAATGCCACCAGCTCTATAACTTGCAAGCTTCAAGATTTCTTCCTGTGAAAAGTGATGTTCTAAGATGCAACAGGTGAAGCTTCTTTTTTATGTTTCTTGGGCTTACGTTTCTTCTGCTTTAATCTCATCTTCACAAAATCTTTGACACTCCTTTCCCATTCCCGCCTTTTCTTCATGTAAAGCATCATAGCAGCACGAGCATCTTCTATCTGTACCAAAACGTCCACGTCAGCATATACTCCACACCAATTGACAGATATAGCAACCAACTATCTCACTTCTACTATATTAGGAAACAAACTATTTTCTTTGTCAATTAAGTCATTAGGTGTTGATAAATATAAAAATTTACACATATAGTGACCTAATTGGCATAAAAATATTAAGTTACACGACATATTTTCAGTTTTTAACATAAAGATTGTACATGTGTATACCAACAAGACATACACATCACATAAAACCAGTGCCAAGTCATTACTTGTTAGTAATTGTGAATATAGTGACATATTTAACATGAAAATGTTAGTTTAATGACTTAATTAATAAAGAAAATAAGAAAATAGTTGGTTACCCAAATGGGAAAAAATGACTTTCAAAAAGAACTCACAGGACAATGCTCGCCATTTTGGATCTTGACACCAAGGACTTCATCTGCAAGATGTCTAAGTGCTTTTTTACGCCCTTCTCTGCATCATGTATGAGGGTTTAATGTGTCAACAATTGACTAAAGATTTCATAAAATATATATATATATATATATATATATATATATATATATATATATATATAACAAATTAAAAGAAGGTTTAAGAGAAATACTTTAAATACGGTTGATACTCTGCAGTATCTCGTATATCCTTTTTCGGGTGACTTAATAACAAGGCCTGTAATAATAAGAAAACTTAGAAAAAAGCCGTGAAATTGAAGAAAAGAAAGAAAGAAACTTTGTTTAGTTGGTTTTTTTTTTTTGTGTGTTTTTAAGATATGAATTTGCATATAACCTTGAGGTCATTACGCAATGCATGGCCAACAAGAATCCGCCCTTTGAGCAATTCTGCCACTTCTTTCTGAACAACACGAAAATCTTTTGCTGAAAATAGCATTATAAACTTGTGTAAATTAAAGTAAATATAATGAAAATCCTGAAAATTTGAGTTGAATAGAAAGAGAAAAAAAATAGAACCTTTTTTTAAGTCACGGGGTCGAATGCCACTGACTTGTGTACGAAAGTCAACCACACGTTCAACTGGACGAACATGCTCATCATATATAACATTTCCCCACTTATTTACCTGTGTTTAGTAAAAAATTAGGACTTTATGAGGGCAAATTTGTAAATAATTATCTTTATGTATTGGGTAGATAGGAAACTTTCTATATAGCTTTTCAAATTGAGTATAGGGAACATCTAAGATGACTGGAGTCTTTTGTAGGGTTAAGTTAACCATGGATTAATGTCAAAAGTCAAGACTATAAGCGATGATAATTACATTTAAGACTGATATGAATGTGAAATTGTGAATTTACCAATGTGACTCTTCCAAGAGCGCTTTTGTTTCCAAGAGGGCTTACTCCAACCATTTCACAATCCATGGCTATTTCGTCTGTAATACTGTGAAATTGCTACAAATTAGTTGAAGTGCAATCTTTATAGCAATAGACTAGTGCATTTATATACAATAAAAAAACATAGCTTAAAAAGATTGTGTACCTTGAATCAGATGAAGTAGGAGCAAGAACATTCCCCTCACGTTCGCTGGCCTCATCATTATCAGACCTCTCTTTGCGCTTTCCTACAAATTTTGCACATTCTTACACTCATAATCAAAAAGAAAACGGGTAAACTGATATTTCATCAGAATTACTTGCCATTTTCCTAAAAAGATTCAAACTTTGAGTTCAACATTGATATGAATTCAAATTTTTCCAAGCAAAATTTGAGAAAAAAAAAACAAGGGGATAAAAAAAATATGCTGAATATTAATCAATAGACAATTAAGTGACGAATTAACGATTAGGGTTATGCAAATTCACAAACCTAAAATGGATTCTTTGGTCTCTGTTCCTGATTTCTTGGAGGATAGTTCAGAGCCATAACCTAATTTCTGCAGATGACCAAGTTCATGAAAGAGATGAAGCCAAAAAATGATGTGTGTGCATGGTGGGTGTGGAAAAAGTGAAAGGAAAGTACTTGACGAAGCTGCGCCCAGTTGGGGTTGAGCTGCTTCGGATCTTTCATTGGAAAATTCTTCAAACGGTTGGTTTCAGACCGCCGGCCGCTTTTCTTTAGATGTTTGATGTTTAGAGTTCTTTCTTTAGGTTTTAGACCGTTTTCGTGCCTTTTTGGAGATTTTTCCTTTAACCAAGGGTGTTTGGTTTGTTTCTTTTTAAAGCCAAAAAGTTTTTTTTTTTTTTTCTTAAAGATAAAGGGGAAAAGATGTTTGGTAGAAAAAATTTTAAAAGCTACTTTTAGATTTTAGATTTTAGATAGAAAAGAAAACTGACTTTTTGAAAAAGTTAGGAAAACCTGATTTTTTGTAACTTTTTTAAGAAGAACTTTTGTCTCTCAAAAAGACAAGTCAAACACCTCCTAAATGTTTTGTGGAATAGTTTATGATAATTATGACCGGGGCGTGTTTGGCACGGAGCTTTTGGAAGCGTTTGTGAGTTTCTGGCTTTTAGTTTTTAACAAACGTGTTAGCTTAAACAAAAAGATTTGTTTGTTAGTACTAGCGTTTAGTTTTTAGTTTAAACAAAACGTTTTAAATCTAAAAGCTACTTAATGTAGCGTTTAACAAAACGCTACTAAACTTTTGAAATCAACTTTCATAATTACCCTTAAAAATATATTTATATATTTATTTATTTTTAATCAATTGTCCTTTTATGTAATTTTATATATTTAAAAAACTTTCAGATACTTTTGTCAAACACTCATATAACAAATAAAAGTTACAGCTTCCTGCTACCAGCTACCTGCTACCAGTTATCCGCTACTTGCTACCAACTATCCGCTTTTAGCTAACAGCAACTTTTGTCAAACACGCCCATAATAGGTTATATTTTGTCATAATGATCATATATCAATATTTTTAAAAAGTTCGATATGTAGATGTGTACAAAAAAAAATACTCAGATGTAAACAAACCAAGAAGTTAATTACTCTTATAAATCAATTTTTTTTCTTTTTTATTTTACCTTATAATTTTGATTTGTTATAAAAGTTAACCTAAATGGTAAATATTTTTAAAATCACAACATTTTGGTAAATATCGTTTTAAAATAAACTACTTTGTTAAAAAATTAAAAAATAAATAAAAAAAAAAACTCTAGATTTGACATTGAAAAAAATGCATCGTCGTTTTATATAATTTTATTGTTTAGCATATTAAATATAAAAATTTAAATTTACTAGAGACTATAAATATAAAAAATAAAGACCAATAATATATATATATATATATATATATATATATATATATATATATATATATATATATATATATAAACACAATCGTTTGATGAGTTTGTAACGCCCGTAAATCAGCGCTAGTCAATTAAGAGACAATAAGTGTCGAAAATGATTTTTTAATAGAAGATTATTTAGAATGAATAATATTAACTAAGTTGTAGTTGGCGTGACAAGGTTTCCGAATATATAAAAAATGTCGAAATCCGAGTTATAACGAATAAGTTATGATCTGTCGAAGTTTCGCGACAGAACCGGCAGGACACAACGCGACGTAAATAGTGAATTTACGTTAGAGCGATATTTGGCCCTCCACTTGTATGCACAAGATTTCGATGGATGATGAATGCAAGCCAAGTCGGGATGCCTAAAGAAGGTTGAATCTGCAATGATAGAAGTTGTCAAGAAAGAGATATTGAAGCTCCTTGATGCGGGAATGATATATCCAATCTCGGATAGCAAGTGGGTGAGCCCAGTGCAAGTTGTGCCAAAGAAGACGGGAATCATGGTGTTCGAGAACAGCAAAGGTATGATGGTCACAACCCGTGTGCAAAACGGGTGGAGAGTATGTATTGACTACCACAAACTTAATGCAAGCACAAGAAAAGCTCATTTTCCATTGCCTTTAATTGACCAAATGTTAGAAAGGTTGGCCCGAAAATCTCATTATTTTTGTGTAGACGGGTATTCTGATTTTCACCAAATCCAGGTGGCACCGGAAGACCAAGAAAAAACAACCTTCACATGTCCATTTGGCACTTTTGCATACCGGAGAATGTCATTTGGATTGTGTAATGTCATGGCCACTTTCCAACGTTGTATGGTTAGTATCTTTTTGGAATATATAGAAAACATAATTAAAGTTTTTATGGATGAATTTATGGTATATGGAAACTCGTTTCAAGAATGTTTGACCAATCTCACCAAAATTTTGAAAAAACGAATTTGGTTCTAAATTTTGAAAAATGTCATTTTATGGTGAGTCAAGGTCTTATTTTGGGTCACATTGTGTCAAAGAAAGGAATTGAGGTAGATAAGACAAAAATTGATGTGATTCAAAGCTTACCTTACCCGACTTGTGTTCGGGAAGTTCGTTCTTTTTTACGTCACACCGGATTCTACCAAAGGTTTATCAATGACTTTTCAAAGATAACAAGACCAATGTGCCAACTAGTGCAAAAGGATGTTGATTTTGAGCTCAATGAGGCGTTAAAAGAAGCTTTCGACAATCTCAAAGAGTTGCATACATCCGCTCCTATCATGCAAGCACCAAATTGGGATATCCCCTTTGAGATCATGTGTGATGCAAGCAACTATGCTATAGGCGCTGTTTTGGATCAAAAGAATGGAAGAGTCTCCCATGTGATCTACTATGCATCAAGGACACTAGACAACGCTCAAATCAACTCCTCTACCACGTAGAAGGAGCTATTGGCCATAGTGTTCGCTTTGGAGAAGTTTAGGCAATACCTACTTGGTACAAAAGTTATTGTGTATTTGGATCATGCAAACCTCAAGTACTTGATGACGAAGAAAGATGCAAAGCCAAGACTCATCTGGTGGATCCTATTATTGCAAGAATTTGATTTGGAAATTTGGGACAAGAGTGGATGCGAAAACCTTGTTGTCGATCATCTAAGCCATATCACTTCAAATGAGACTCCTTTCCCATTGTGGGACGAGTTTCCGGATGTTCATCTATTTTCCCTTACTCAATCTAATCCTTGGTATGCCGATATCGTTAACTTTTGGTCACGAAAAGGTATCCTGACACATTCACATGTGCTCAAAACGATAAAATTGAAAAGTGATGCGAAATATTACGTGTAGGATGAACCTTATTTGTGGAAACATTGTCTCGATCAAATTATTAGGCGATGTGTACCCCAACAAAAACATCAATCTATTTTGCAATTTTGTCATGAATTTTCTTGTGGGGGACACTTCGTACCTAACCGAACTTTGAGAAGGTTTCTTGAGTGTGGACTATTTTGGCCAACCATGTCACGCGATTGTTATTTGTTTTGTAACAGTTGTGAATGGTGCCAAAGGACGGGGAACATTTCACAAAAGAACCAAATGCCCCAAAAACCAATCATTGTTTGTGAAGTTTTTGACGTATGAGGGATTGATTTTAAGAGCCCATTTCCCGTCTCATTTGGTAACGTCTACATTTTGCTTGCAATTGACTATGCCTCACAATGGGTTGAGGCCAAGTCCACAAGACCGGATGATGCCAAAACGGTTATCGACTTCTTAAAGTCTAATATATTTGTGAGATTTGGTGTGCCTAGGGCTTTGATTAGTGATCGAGGGATGCATTTTTGCAACAAGATGATGGAGGTTTTATTGAGGAAGTATAACGTGACCCACCACGTCTCTACCGCTTACCACCCTCAAACGAATGGTCAAGCGGAGGTTTCGAATCGAGAAGTGAAGTCTATCCTTGGAGTTTAAGAATTGATGATGCCTTGTGGGCCTACCGGACCGCTTACAAAACCCCGATAGGCATGTCTCCATTTAAGTTAGTCTTTGGAAAACCATGTCATATTCCCGTAGAATTGGAGCACCGTGCATTTTGGGAAGTCAAGAAATGAAACTTCAACATTGATGAAGCGGGAAGACATAGTAAGCTTCAACTTCAAGAGTTAGAAGAATTGAGGAATGACTCCTATGAGAATTCAAGAATACAAGGAGAAAACCAAGGCGTTCCATGACAAGTCCATCACCCGTAAACATTTTAAGTCGGGACACATAGTCTTACTTCACCATTCCCGTTTGAAGTTACTTCCCGGAAAATTGAGGTAAAGATGGATAGGTCTATTTGTTGTGGTAAAAGTCTTCGAGCACGGAGCGGTTGAGATCCAAAGTGAATGAATAGGGCAAATCTTCAAAGTCAATGGGTATCGTTTGAAACCTTTATATGAAGGTTTTAATCAAAATGTCTTAGATGTCATTCAATTGGATGCCCCGATATACTGAAATGAAGAGAGAAGGGCGTCTCGCCAAAGACGTTAAAGAAGGGCATTTTTGGAAAACATTATGTTTTCATCTTGTCTAATTTCGAATAAATGTTTTAGCTAAAATCCTTTTTGCATTTCAAATTTCTTCTTCCTTTTTGCAGTGAAAGAGTGTTGAATTTTGAGGCCCCGATGTTTGTTTCATTCAAGCACGAATGTTTGGGATGTTTCACGAGTTCACAAATGGTCCGCGTGTACTCTCAGTTTTGTCCGCGTGAGCTAAAAATGGTCTGTGTGTACCCGTCCAGGAGGTTCGCGTCATCTTCACAATTAGGGAACGTTATAGAACTACTCACGCGTACCACATGTACTTGAAGTCCCATCTGCGTGGCCCAAAAACAGTTTGTGTATGCTCCTCGAAATCGACCGCGTCATTCTTCAAAAAATGGATCATCACAAAACTTTTTACGCGGACCACGTGAGGTTGAAGTCTCGTCCGCATGAGCCAAAAACGGACTGAGTATACTCGATGTAAATGGCCGCGTGAAGTCTCAAATTAAAGACCGGTTCAGTGCACCTCACGCATACCGCGTGTACTCTAGTAAACGTTCGCGTGAGGTATTGACTTCTATTGACCCGGGAGTTGACCATGTTTGACCGCGCATTTAACCCACCTTACCCTACCAGCCGACCTTTTCTTCACCATTCTTCTTCTTCTTTTCTCTCTAACCTCCATTGAAACACCTCCCACCTTCAACACAAAAAAAAATCGATTTCTTGTCAAACCACCGGTCGGAATCACGTGAAATTAGCGGCATTCTCTCCCATTTTTCAAGCTCTACATTTCTCACCTAAACTTTTCCCCGGTCCACCCCCGAAATCGAGACCACCGACCACCCCCCCCCCCTTCGCTGAAAAATTCAATTTTCCGGCCAACTCCGGCCACCTATCAAAATTGCCACACCACCATTGTGTTCCTTTTGGTCAAGGCTGCAAACCCCACTAAAAAAATTCCTCAAAGCTCGCCGAAAAATTTCGCCGGAATCTCAAGCCGTTGTCGGATTTCTCGGGTTTTTGCGGTAAATTACTTCTCATGGAGTATTGAGCAAAGCTTCAAGCTTGGGCTGGAGTATTGCAAGATTTTCAAATCCCGAATTTTCGCGCGCAAAATTTTGACTTTCAAAAGTCGTGGTCACCAACGGGTACATTCTTTCATTGACTTTAATTAACCAATATGCATGTTTTAGAACAAAAATTGCATCAAATAAGTCAAGGAAATTGTCACACCCCCAAACCTGAACGACGGAAACGTTCGTGGACGGAGGGCGTCATATGCAGTTTCATAACAATTGAATAGTAAAGAAAGTAAACAAAGCCATCATATACATAATTGAAAAAGTTACTTCATTGTAAGCATTTACATGTTTCAAAAGTCAATTACAATACGATGTCCAAAAGTTTTTTTTAACGCCCTAGCGTCAAATCCTCAAAAGCTGATGATAACTTGTTTTACTGGTTTCCTAAGAATACAAGTTATTTGAGAAAAAATGTCAATATTTAAGTTGGTGAGTTCATAAGCATTTGTATGAATAATGTATGTCATTCACTGAGATGAAATCACGTTTGCTTACAGAAAATCCGACATTTTCTATAAAATAAGTTGTAATTCATTTGTTTATAAAATGAGAGTGTTTACCCCGGAAATCCTATATTTTCCATAAAGTTGAATTGTAAACTATTTGTTTGTGAAGTAATTGTATTAATTTATCCCAGAAAATCCTATATCTTCCATAAAACTGAACTGTAGTCTTTTACGTTTCCAAGACCGAAAGATACAAGTATATATATGTCATACTTAGTTTTGTAACATGTAGTTTTATTCGTAGATAAAGTCGTTTGAAGAACTGTGTATTTACGTAATATAAGCGTACTATCGATTTTACGTAAAAATAACATATTGACGTTTATCGTGTGAGTTTTCATAACCGTATTGAAAATGAATTTCCTGCCTCGACGTTCTTCAGACGTCGAAATGATATGTTGTTTGTCACCCATAACCTGTCGGTCGTGTTGTAGCTAACAGCCAAGGTGCGGGATCATCAGTCCCGTATAGATCTATACACAAGTGTCATGCTCTTTGGGAGGAGACTCTGGTTATAAAACAGGACTTCCATGAATACCTTTGGTAGGTACGATGAAGACGAATGACTCATAAATTTCCAACGAGTTACGTGTTTTGTTAATGAAAAATATTCATGCATGAAATTGTTACCCATTTCATCATATTTAATATGAATATAAAAATAACCGTATTTTTATATAATCGTTTCTTTGCCCTGAAAGGTAAAATAATGTGAATATTTCTAAAACTATACCTATTATATATTAAAAGGTATTGTTTTGTTGAAAATGATAACCATTTCGTTTTAATGTGTTTTGCATATAACTGTTTGTAATTTGGTAACAACGGTATATCTCATGTTGGATATTCTTACGTAAAAGATATTTAAACGTAATGAAACATAAAATAATGGTTTGTATATTAACACAACTTTCTTGTGTTTTACTTGTATCCCCCCCCCCCTAAAATATGGAAAAAGTTATGAAAATGTAGGGGTATGAACTCACCTCGAGTGTGATAACGGTTTTGATAATGGGATAGAACGGTGATCTTGAATTTAGATTACATAATGGTAGTCGTATCCTATAGTTTAAACACATTAATGTGTGGATTATGGAACTAGAGATGAAAATCGTGGTATATACACTGGTTTATATGAAAGTTACTTACCAAAACTTATAACTATGTTGAGGTGAAGATCTCTTGGAGCTTAATTGGTCTTGAAATGATATAAAGGTTGAGAGCAAAAGTGGTGAGACTTGTTACTTGAATTGTAGAATGAAATAATAATCTTATGTGAGACTTATATTGTAACACCCTGATCCTCAGGTATTAATAATGATATTTTGGTTTGGATTTTTGAGAGCCTACTCGGCGAGTTGGCCTCCCTACTCGTCGAGTAGTAGCGGATTTGTCCGCGAAGTTTAATGATCTACTCGCTGAGTCCATTATGGTACTCGACGAGTAGATGCTGGCAGATGAAACCCTAGATTTCGGGGCCTTGCACCATATTTAAAGGGTCATTAGCCTCCCTTGGCATCCCTTTTACAGCTCTTTACCTCCCAAAAACCCTGTTTTAAGTGTGAGTGTGTTGCTTGGTGATTTAAAGCTTGAAATAGGGATTTGGTGAAGGAATCACTTGAGGAATCAAGTTAGAAGAAGCAAAGGACTCGTGGGGATTCAAGATCTACTTCTGTGGAACACTTTCTGAAGGTATTAAGTTGTCTCTTGGCTCATTTCCACCCAAAACCCTATTGTGCATGGATTCTAAGATAGGGCTTTTGTGTTTAAGCCAAGATTTGAAGTTGTAACTTCAGATCTTAACTCCTTTTGGCCTTGAGATGCATAAAGTTATCAGTTGAGCTTAGCATGTGCCTTCCCTCAAGTGTATGACTCCATTCAAAGCTTAGATTTGCTATTTTAGGGCCTTAAAGCCTTGCATACACGTAAAGTTTGCAACTTTACGTGGAAAGCATGCCTCGGGAGCCTAGATCTGTAGTTTGGAAGCATTGCATGGCTCAAAAGAGTCTGTATGGCTTGAGATCTTTTAGGACTCGGCGAGTGGCAGGGGGAGACTCGGCGAGTCATATGAAGGCAGGCATGGACTCGACGAGTTGGATGAACAACTCGGCAAGCCCGATGAATATTGCTATGAACTCGACGAGTTGGATGAACAACTCGGCGAGTCGGATGAAGATTTCCTAGAACTCGACGAGTTGAAGGAACAACTCGGCAAGTCGAGTAATATTCCCCCAATTGTTGAATGTTCGTAGACGTGTCGAGTGTCAAGCAAGGGAACTCGACGAATGACCTTAGATTATCAATCAAGACCGTATGAACTCGACGAGTCACCTCGATGACTCGACGAGTAGATGTTTTCCCGGGAAACTCGGCGAGTCACTAGTTGTACTCGGCGAGTTAGGGTCAACATGGAATGTTGACTTGACCCTGGCTGTAGTTGATCAGGATGGACTTTGGGGAAATGACTGGATATTGTATGACACATTTTAGGCAGTTGCGTGGAGCAGCCCGTGGGGTATATTTGGTCGCAAAGTGTCAGTTCAACATTCGTGACATGTGATTCTTCTCAGCATACCTATGGGTCTAAGGCACCAAGGCCGACCCATTATGTGATTACGATATATGTGTTAGACATTCTGTGTTTTGTGATTGCATGTTTGTATGAAGACCCCGGGGGGAGCCCATGACATTGGATGTAAGACCGTGTGGGTAGCCCATGGCAGTCCTAGGTGAAGACCATGTGGGGTGGCCCATGGCATTGGATGTAAGGCCATGTGGGGGAGCCCATGGCAGTCCTAGGAAAAGACCATGTGGGATAGCCCATGGCAGGTTTCATGTATGCATGGCTTACGTGATATGTGTGTAGCTTTTATAGCTAACAGGATATATGATATGTGGTTTGTGTGTATGTGGTATGCTCTGGGAAACTCAGTAAGCATTTCGCTTACAGGTTGTTGATTGTTTAAGGTACTTCAGAGCCTAAGGGCAAAGGCAAGGCGTGATGACGTGGCGTGCACTCTACCTCTCTTTTTGTGTGTTGGGACTCTCTAATGTTTTCAAAAGAACAATGAAAGTGTAATGATTGTGAATTGGAAAACAAATGGTTTGGAAATCTATGGATTACAGGAATTGTTTGATTAATTAAAAATGAAAATTTTCTTGGTAAAAATTGGGTCGTTACATATATATGAAGTAAATATGAGGAGGTGATGTGATACTTACGTTGGTAAGTGAGATTATCACATTGGGAAGTTGAATAAGGATAACATATGAAGATATTAAGGGGTTTTCGGTCATAACTTCTCATGGAAGGAAATGTTTTCGGTCCAAATGTCAAAGAGAAAAGGAAATTCAGTCCTAAGGTATAAAAGAAAAGGGAATTCGGTCCTAAGGTCAAAGAGAAAAGGGAATTCGGTGTTTGCTTTATTCCATGGAGTGAATTCGGTTTTGAGTTTGGGAAAAGATTCCCCAAAACCGAATTATATATATATATATATATATATATATATATATATATATATATATATATATATATATATATATAAGTGTAGTAAATATCGGCCTACGCGGTCGCCTAGGTGTTAGGCGGTCTGCAACTAATTACGATTAGGGGTGCTTGGCGGAAATTAGGCAATATCGGTCAAACTCGGGCTAGGCGGTCTTCGGCGGTACTTGGCGGGAAGATTTTAAAAAATTCAAAATTTGAAAATTTCAAATATTACACCAAATTTTTCAAAACTTCAAAATTTTAAATTTTTAAATATTCAAAATTTCAAATATTATACCAAATATTTCAAATTTTCAAAATTTTAAATTTTTAAATTTTCAAATATTATTTCTTATTAGGATATATTAAGTTTTAAAATAGTTTTATAGGTAATTTATGGTCTCCGATTAATCTTCGTCAAATCGATCAATCGCTTGACCCCAGTCGACCGTTGAGCGATTTTTACAACCTTGATATATATATATATATATATATATATATATATATATATATATATATATATATATATATATATATATAACATCCATAAATTTCAGCCAATTTAAAACATTTTAATCCATTCAAAAACCAATAAGTTAATACAACTTGTTTTCCAAAACAATTTTAAACATCAGAGTATCCCCAGAACCAAATCACAAAATCATGAAATATGAGGAGCGGTACGATCACGCCTTTGCCTTGCCACGATCACCTGATGTACCTGAAACAATAAACTGAAACCGTAAGCTCGAAAGTTTAGTGAGTTCCCCCACAATACCCATACACACATAACCATACACATGCAATAATGAACAACATACAATGGGTCCAATCAACCATCCGGTTGGAATACCCCTGACCCTCAACCATAGGGTTAGAATGCCAACATACTGTGAGTCCAATCATCCTACCAGGATGGAATACTCTCGGCCCACAACCATCGGGTTGGAATGCCCGGACACCTACACATACAACAACCACTACTATGGGTCCAATCATCCCCCAAGATGGAATACCCCAAAACCTAAAACATCGGGTTGGAATGTCAACTTACTACGAGTCCAATTATCCTACCGGGATGGAATACTCATGGCCCACAACCATCGAGTTTGAATGCCAACATACTATGAGTCCAATCATCCTACCTGGATGGAATACTCCTGGCCCACAACCATCGGGTTGGAATGCCCACATACTAACAAACATGTGCACTTATCGGATAATCACATAATGGTCCACATAACCACGTACTAGGGCCCTATCATCCTACCGGGATGGAATACCCTCTATAACTGCTCAAACATGCGCACATATCACATGTAATCTCCTACCAGCACATAGACAGTCCGACCAGCTACATGTCACTAAGCATAGCCACATCCAGTCTACTAGGATGCCGATCTAACCAACCATACTAGCATATAATCATCCATTCTAGCAGAATACCAAACTAACATATCACGTCAGCAATTACTCAAATAACAATTCAAAGGGCCGGCCTTGGGGCCTTAGACCCTTGGTATAGTGAGGATAACTCACCTTGAACTGTTGAAACACTGCTGGTACCCTTATGGCTGCTATCTGACAATCCTCGCACTGTTGCTCCTCTAGTTCCCCAAACTATCAATGCCACAATAACACTTAACCCTAAACAATATCCTTCAAAGGGTAAATTGACCATTTTACCCTTAACCCAAACCGGTCCATGCCTATGGCCAACACCATAAAATGAAAGGCCCAACACTATTTAAGCTTCTCAAGCCCACTAGTGACCCACTAATCCCCGAACTATCAATGCCACAACGACCTAAAACGTCATGATCCATACAGACAGAGTACGCGGGGCGTACCCCCATGTACGCTAACCGTACAGGCAAAATGGTGAGTATGTTGGGCGTACCTGCACATACGCTTAGCGTAATTCCCCTTTTAAGTCCTTTTTCTATTAAGAGCTTAATACCTTGATTCAGAAGCTACCAACTCAGTTCCAAGTCTTATTTCACGCCATAAACCATAAAGTCACTGACTTGATGACTTTATATGGCTCAAACCAACTGATATTTGCATAATTAGTCATATGTTTAGCATGCATTTTTATTCATTTTTAGCTAATTATGTGCATAATATGGAAAAAAAGGTACTTAATAATGCTTAAATTATGTTTTCAGTCCAAAAGGGCATGCTTGGAAGTAAAAGGAACAAGGAGAAGCAATTAGAGACCAAAGATTGAAGAAAGAAGGAATAACACACTCCTACTTGGCGAGTAGACGAGAGTACTCGGCGAGTACCCAAGAAGATTCCCGAAGATAAGTCAAGACTCCTGGCAACATACGGATTGTACCTGTACTCGGCGAGTCCACGAGTCTACTCGCCGAGTAGCCCCTGTTTTGTGATAACTATAAATACCAAGCCTTTATCCGAATTGGGGGACTTTTTGGTTTTTTGGAAGGTGCATCTGCGATTGAAGAACCCTTTGAGGAGCTGAGAAATCCTAGTTTTCAATCCTTTGAAGAATTAAGCCGATTTAGGTGATACATTCCACTTAATCTTAGAGATTAATCATCTTTAGCTTAGTTGAACTTGTTTTTGTGTTTGTTTTTACTGCAACTATGAACTAAATTCGTTTTTGTTTCTGTTTGGGAAGACCAAGTAACTCCTATGGTTTAATTATTACTTTTTGATTGATTGTTTATTGGTGATCTATTAAATTAAGTTTGTTAAAGAACCTTATGCATTAACCACAACTATTTTCTGTTAATTGGAAGACAATTAAGCTGCATGAACATCTCTTAGTTGTTAACCTCATATGTTTATGTGAACACTTTATCATATGCTTAAGAATAATGAATATGAAACTAGGATTAACAAGAGAATGGGTAAATTAATGTGTGAGCTTGTTTTAGAAACCAACAAACAAGAGGTTAATTGAAACACCAATTTGATTAACCAATTACAAATCTTATTTAATCAAAATAATTAATCTAGAGAAATAATTAGTTTAAACACTTGATCACTGCTTGAATTAATTAATTGTCTAAGGGTTAGTAGTAATGAACATGAACTTAACCACTATAGTTGGTAACCAATAGCAGTTAATCTATCATAAATTCAAAATAACCATAGGAGTGAATTGGTTGAACCTAAACAGAAACATCTTTATCAAATTTGGTGAATTAGTTACTTGTTTTCGTTATTTAGTTAATTAAGTGCTTAAGTGGTGTGTTTAAGTTTCTAGTCTTGTAAAACTAGAGAAAAACCCTTTTACTTTTATTATTTGCTTAGTTAAAATTAGTTATTAGTTTAATTTTCGTTCCCTGAGTTCGACACCCTACTTATCCTACTATACCACTAAAAGACAGGTTCACTGCTTTTGTGTGCTAAATTTATTAATTAAAAGTAGGAATAAAACCAGTGCATTTTACACACATATATTCCATTTCCGATAGCCCGTGGGTGAGTCAAGCTTTTAGATGCGGGAATCATATATTCCATTTCCGATAGCCCGTGGGTGAGTCCGGTCCAAGTGGTGCCCAAGAAAGGAGGGATGACGGTCATAACCAACGAGAAGAATTAGCTTATTCTGACACGAACGGTAACCGGTTGGAGAGTGTGCATCGATTATCGCAAGTTAAACGATGCCACTCGTAAAGACCATTTTCCCTTGCCTTTTATTGATCAAATGCTAGAAAGATTATTGGGCCATAGTTATTATTGCTTTTTGGACGGGTTTTTGGGTTATTTCCAAATACCCATAGACCCAATGGACCAAGAAAAGACCACATTTACTTGCCCAAGTGGGACTTTTGCTTATCGACGCATGCCCTTTGGGTTATGCAATGCACCCGTGACATTTCAAAGGTGCATGGCAGCTATATTCCACGATATGGTGGAAAAATTAATGGAAGTCTTTATGGACGATTTTTCTGTATTTGGATCTTCCTTCCATGATTGTCTCACGAATCTTGACCTAATGCTTGCTAGGTGTGAAAAGACTGACTTAGTCCTTAATTGGGAAAAATGTCACTTTATGGTCAAGGATGGTATACTTTTAGGCCACAAAGTTTCCAAATTGGGAATTGAGGTGGATAGGGCAAAGATTGACACCATTGCCAACTTACCCCCACCAACTAATGTGAAGGGCATTAGAAGCTTTCTAGGACACGCGGGTTTTTACCGGCGTTTTATAAAAGATTTTTCAAAAATAACTAGACCTCTAACACAATTGCTTTTAAAGGATGCACCATTTAATTTTACTAAAGAGTGTTTAGAGGCATTTTAATTCTTAAAAGAAAATTTGACTAATGCCCCGATCATTGTTACCCCAAATTGGGATTTACCGTTTGAAATAATGTGTGATGCTAGTGATTTTGCATTAGGAGTTGTCCTTGGTCAAAGGGTTGATAAGCACTTTCGACCCATATATTATGCTAGCAAAACTCTAAATCCGGTCCAAGAGAATTACACCACCACTAAAAAAGAATTATTAGCTGTGGTGTATGCCTTTGATAAATTCCGCCCTTATTTGGTTTTATCCAAAAAAAACTGTTTTTACTGACCACTCTGCTATCAAGTATTTGTTTGCCAAACAGGATGCCAAGCCAAGATTGATACGATGGGTTCTACTTCTTCAAGAGTTTGATATCGAGATACGCGACAAGAAAGGAATGGAGAATGTAGCAGCCGACCATTTATCGAGGCTAGAAACCCCACAACAGCAAGAAGACAAAGTTGGAGATGACTTCCCGGACGAGTACATTATGGTGACCGCAGGAGAAGAGCCATGGTTCGCAGATATAGCTAATTACTTAGCTACAAAATACATCCCAAAAGATTTTAGCAGTCAACAAAAGAAGAAATTCTTTTCTGAATTAAAGTATTACTTTTGGGATGAGCCATACCTCTTCCGAAGCTGTGCGGATGGGATCATACGAAGATGCGTGTTCGGGAAGGAAAGCCACGAGATTTTGGAGCATGGTCATAGAGGGCCCACGGGTGGACATCATGGAGCACATTACACTGCTAAGAAGATCTTTGATATTGGGTTTGATTGGCCCACGATTTTTAAAGATGCAACCCAATTTGTCAAAGAATGTGATGCATGTCAAAGAGCAGGAAACATTTCATCCCGAAATGAAATGCCACAACATAGTATTCAAGTGTGCGAAGTATTTGATGTGTGGGGTATCGATTTCATAGGACCATTTCCCATGTCCAAAGGCAACAAGTACATTTTAGTGGCGGTAGATTATGTATCCAAGTGGGTGGAGGCACAAGCTTTGCCAACTAATGATGGTCGGGTGGTGGTGCGGTTTTTGAAGAAACTATTTTCGAGATTTAGGGTCCCAAAAGCTCTTTTTAGTGACCGAGGTACTCATTTTGCCAATGATCAACTAGAGAAGGTGCTAAGGAAATATGGGGTAACCCATAAATTTTCTACATCCTACCATCCACAAACTAGTGGACAAACCGAAGTGACCAATAGAGCTTTAAAGAGAATCTTGGAGAGATCAGTGGGAAGCAATCAAAAAGAATGGTCAAACAAGCTAGATGATGCACTATGGGCCTTCCGAACAGCTTTCAAAACACCTATTGGTACTACACCATATAGGCTAGTTTATGGAAAGCAATGCCATTTACCGGTGGAGATCGAGCATAAAGCTTTTTGGGCTTTAAAATTGTGCAACTTCAACATGGAGGAGCTCAAGAACAACCGACTAATGCAAATGAATGCTCTTGAGGAACTTAGGAATGATGCCTACACTAGTTCTCTAATTTATAAAGAGAAAACCAAGAGTTGGCATGACAAGAGGATCAAGGGAAATAAAGAGTTTCATGAAGGGCAAAAGGTGTTGCTCTTTAATTCAAGGCTAAAACTCTTCTCGGGCAAACTCAAGTCAAGATGGGATGGTCCTTTTCTAGTGAAGAAGGTGTTTCCACATGGTGCTATAGAGTTATTATCAAAGGATGGTACCCCTTTCAAGGTCAATAGACATAGGGTCAAAAGGTATGAAGAAGGAGTCCCAAGAAGTGAAGACATGGAAGAAGGGCTGTTGCTAGAAGGAATTGCAGCAACGTAGAAGGGGAGGAGTCCAGCTAATGACTCCTTAAAAAGAAGCGCTTCCGGGAGGCAACCCGAGTCTAAGAGTTTGCATTTTCTTTTTCTGTTACTTTTTTTTTTAATTTCTTAGGATTCATTTTATTCTCATTCTTCTTCTGAAAATATGTTTTTAAATAATTGCTTGAGGGCAAGCAATGCTTAGAGTGTGGGGTGGTGGTTTAACAATAAGAAAAAAAATCAATTTTTGTTCAAACTGCATGTTTTACTCGCCGAGTATACCCGATCTACTCGGCGAGTACAAGCCCCGAATCCCAAGAAAATCGTGAATACGCAGGTCTACTCGGCGAGTAGAACCTTTCTATTCGGCGAGTAGCCAACTTACACAGACGGTTTATAATCTGTAAAATAAGGGTTTCACTCATTTTTACACACACACTCGCCGTGCACAACCTCTCTCAAGCAAAATTTTCACTTTTTGCAAAATCTTCAACTTTCAAGAGTCAAGGTATGTTTTCTACACTCAATACTTGCAAAAGGATGAAACTTTATCACTTCTTAGCCTATATTTTGTCTAGATTCGGATTTGGGGGTTTCCCCAATTTCTAGGGTTTTGATTTTACTATGAATTAGGAGGTATTTGGCTAAATTTCTTTTGGATTAGTGATTATTAGACTTAGTACGGCAAACCCCTATGCAAAATTGGGTGTTTTGGGTGGCCTATATATACTCGGCTCAATCTGGTCCCGATGTTCATCCTACTCGCCGAGTAGGTCATGAACTCGGCGAGTCGGAGGCCATGCAGATCTGTTTTGATCGATTTTAATTGTTGGGTGTTGTTTGTTTGTGCTTTCTTAATGTCATTTTGCAGACACCATGTCCAAAAGAGGTCAAACTTCAAGAGGGGGAAGCCAAGGAGATATCTCGTGGCTATCTTTCCGCCAAATCACCTCGAAATCATCTCAAGCCTGTGCCAAAAACAAGCTAGAAGCCTTGAAGCAGAAAGAGATATACTTACCGAATGCAATAGACTGGGATTGGCTGGGGAAGGTTGGCCTAAAGGAGGAATTGACACCATATTTGGTGAAGGAATGTAACATGGGGGATTCTACCATCATATGTGATGGTTGGCTTCAAATGTTTAAAATCTAGGAACCAGTTTTCGCTGAACTATGTTGGAAGTTCTTTGCTACCATCTCATTCCGGGGTGGTAGTGAGTACTACAATCCCAATACAATTTCTTTTTCTCTTGGTGGGGAGCTGCGACAATGCAGCATGGCTGAGTTTGCGTGGAGGCTTGGAAT
The DNA here is from genome assembly GCF_051521515.1 of Lactuca serriola. NCBI lineage: Eukaryota > Viridiplantae > Streptophyta > Magnoliopsida > Asterales > Asteraceae > Lactuca > Lactuca serriola. The sequence goes on along the minus strand of NC_136412.1, from coordinate 273,801,222 downwards.
CTATGACCAAAACGCCATGCTGAATGAAGACTTTGAAGCTTTCTTGGAAATCTGGAACAAAGATCTCCCCGAGACGGTGGTTGCATCTACCTGGTGGAACACTATTGCCAACCGGGTATACATTCCATCTACCACGCAGGAGGGCCATATCTATTCACCAATCCACCGTCTCATTCATCGCTTCGTCACCAGCACAATTAACATGCAGAAGGACGATGACAAGGTCCCGACCCTTGACATCTTCTATCTTTGGAGCATTATCACTCCTGATGTTTTCTGTAACCTCCCTTACTGCATCGCCAAATATCTTGCGGATGGAGCGGTTAAAGAGAAGGTGGCCTCCAAAATCCATGGAGGAATGTTTGTGACAAGACTTGCAAGGTCCTTTGGGATCTTGGATTTGCAAGAAACAAGGGCACTGATGGTCATTTCTCCTCCTCCATTCAACACCACGCTATATAGGAGGGCAAGGATTGTGGAGAAGTTTGGAGATTCCTTTTCAATCCCACATGAGGATGAACCGGTTATTCCCGAGGAACCGGGAAGGCGGGTGAGACAAAGGAGCGAGCGGGTACGGGAAGACCCACCGGTTATTCCGGTGGAAGAAGAGAACGATGGTTGGAATCAAGTTGAGTACCGGTGCTACTTGGATGATATTGGAAGAGGAGTCAACTATAACAATCAATCATTTGAATATCTCTTCCAACAAATGAACATCGCACCGAGACCCGGATCCGGTTACCCTTACATTATGAGTTGGGAGGAAAGGATGGGGAGAGGCCATGAAGAAGGAGGAAGTGGAGCCGGAGGAACTAACATGGAGGAAGAAGAATGAAGAATGTTTCTTTTGTGTTTTTAATTTATTTTCGTGATGTTTGATTTGGACAACTTGTTAAACTCGGATGATTTTATTTCTTAGGACTTTTGTTTGCATTTTTTTTTCAGGATTGGAAGGCTAGGATGCATATAGAAGTCTTAAGGGTCAAAGTTAAAGTGAAGAATTTTCAAATGAGAGTGTGAAGTTTTTTTTTTCATTAAGGTTGAGTTCGTAAGAGTGAGGAGTGATAGAGAGAGAGTTGCTACTGAAGTAGAGTCACTGAAATACCCCATTTCAGAACCTTAATCAAGAAGAAAACGAGATGGACAAAATTTTCAATACAATGCTTACTCGCCGAGTGCATCTAGCCTACTTCGGCGAGTACATGGGTAAATACGCGATTCAACTGCAATTTGGCAATAAACTCGTCGATTACACGATACTACTCGCCGAGTTTGTCAACATTTCTCAAATTCCAGAGCTGTTTTGGGCACTTTCACTACAGTACTTGTCCATTCTACCACACGAGATTTTGACACCCAAGACATGGATGAGCTGTTCCCATGTCTAAAGTCAATTGAAGATGGAGCTGAAGAGAAGAGATATCAACCTAGCGACTGCTACCCTAGGGGAGTTTGTTCCAATTCTCTCTATATTTCATGTTTTTATTTTTCATGCGTAATATGCAATGAGGGCATTGCATAAAATAAGTGTGGGGTAGGGGGTTGGTTGCATCTTAGTAAATTTAGAATCTTAATTTAGGACTAATTTTAAAAATTTTGCGTACCAAAAATGTGACTTAGGAATTAATTTAGAAAATTTTGGTATAAAGTATTTAGGATCTCATGTTAGAATTGTGTTGATGATTGCATGAAAACACAAATGTTTAACTGAGCCTATATACATTATAGTGCATTTGTGGCTTCCTTATTCTAGTGAAATCATGGGACAAAAACACGACCTCGCTCAGCCCGAAGGATGCAATATGTTTAGCATCGTGTACCAGAAATGTATCCAGGAAAATTATTATCATTAGCCAATAAAGGTTGAAGTTGAGCGCCCCTGCTTAAGCATGTAGGGTTTTGAGTGAAAAAAGTGAGGTACATGTAAAAAAAAAAGAGAATTACAAGAAAAGTTTGAAGAATTTTGGAGCAATTAAAGTGAAGATCAAAAGATCAAAAGTCCAAGAAGTGCAAAAACTTGAAGATACCAAAAATCAAACAACAAGGTGGTGAATTCAAAGAAATCAAAGAGCAAATGCCAAAGAAATGAAGAAATCCAAAGAGCTCCAATGCGGTATCATAAATTGTAATTCTAGATTATGTATGTTTGGGTTGCTCAACCAAAAATACCTTGAGGGTAGGAGGTTTTCTGCGGATGGATTCAGAGAGATGCATAAAATGAGCATTGTTCGGGATGAGTGGGCAAATGTTTATGATGATTGTGAGTATTTAGAGTATGGGGGTATTTAGAAAAATTTTAGACACAAATGCATGCGTTGCGGTCTTGCATTAATGGCTGGGTTAGATTGGAGTTGTTATATATGGTTCTAATATGTTAAAATTCAGTTTTGCTTGGGGGCAAGCAAAAGTCAAGTGTGGGGTATTTTGATATTTGCATAATTAGTCATATGTTTAGCATGAATTTTTATTCATTTTTAGCTAATTATGTGCATAATATGGACAAAAGGTACTTAATAATGCTTAAATTATGTTTTCAGTCCAAAAGGGCATGCTTGGAAGTAAAAGGAACAAGGAGAAGCAATTAGAGACCAAAGATTGAAGAAAGAAGGAATAACACACTCCTACTCGGCGAGTAGACGAGAGTACTCGGCGAGTACCCAAGAAGATTCCCGAAGATAAGTCAAGACTCCTGGAAACATACGGATTGTACCTGTACTCGGCGAGTCCACGAGTCTACTCGCCGAGTAGCCCCTGTTTTGTGATAACTATAAATACCAAGCCTTTATCCGAATTGGGGGACTTTTTGGTTTTTTGGAAGGTGCATCTGCGATTGAAGAACCCTTTGAGGAGCTGAGAAACCCTAGTTTTCAATCCTTTGAAGAATTAAGCCGATTTAGGTGATACATTCCACTTAATCTTAGAGATTAATCATCTTTAGCTTGGTTGAACTTGTTTTTGTGTTTGTTTTTACTGCAACTATGAACTAAATTCGTTTTTGTTTCTGTTTGGGAAGACCAAGTAACTCCAGTGGTTTAATTATTACTTTTTGATTGATTGTTTATTGGTGATCTATTAAATTAAGTTTGTTAAAGAACCTTATGCATTAACCACAACTATTTTCTGTTAATTGGAAGACAATTAAGCTGCATGAACATCTCTTAGTTGTTAACCTCATATGTTTATGTGAACACTTTATCATATGCTTAAGAATAATGAATATGAAACTAGGATTAACAAGAGAATGGGTAAATTAATGTGTGAGCTTGTTTTAGAAACCAACAAACAAGAGGTTAATTGAAACACCAATTTGATTAACCAATTACAAATCTTATTTAATCAAAATAATTAATCTAGAGAAATAATTAGTTTAAACACTTGATCACTGCTTGAATTAATTAATTGTCCAAGGGTTAGTAGTAATGAACATGAACTTAACCACAATAGTTGGTAACCAATAGCAATTAATCTATCATAAATTCAAAATAACCATAGGAGTGAATTGGTTGAACCTAAACAGAAACATCTTTATCAAATTTGGTGAATTAGTTACTTGTTTTCGTTATTTAGTTAATTAAGTGCTTAAGTGGTGTGTTTAAGTTTCTAGTCTTGTAAAACTAGAGAAAAACCCTTTTACTTTTATTATTTGCTTAGTTAAAATTAGTTATTAGTTTAATTTTCGTTCCCTGAGTTCGACACCCTACTTATCTAACTATACCACTAAAAGACAGGTTCACTGCTTTTGTGTGCTAAATTTATTAATTAAAAGTAGGAATAAAACCAGTGCATTTTACACACATCACCAACTCAAACTTCCAAAGTGATCTTCTACATCCATAAAGGGAACTAGATCTCATGCATGGGCTTTATAGGACCATCAAAATCGAGACTTTACTACTCATGTGACATTTTAGCTCTAAAGGTGGCAATCCCAAGCTTTGGGACGAAGTTACACCATAAAGATCCAATCTTTGGACCTAAAAAGATCCCAAAGCTCCCCACAACTAGATCTATGCTTCTACAAGGAAAGTTGTGAACTTTATACCTCCAAATAGTTGCAAAAGGTGATGCTACCCCAGATCTACAAGCTCCAGCCACCAAGGTTCCTTCTTTGCCAACCTCTTCTTTCTTCTTCTAAGCTTTTCTTTGCCAACTAAGCTCCACAAGGCCAACAAACACCCAAAAATTGAGATGGAACAGCTATCTAGGGTTTTTTCTGAGGATAAGGGAGCAGATAAGGAGGCTGGGGTTGATCCCTTATGTTCTTTATATAGTGGTTGGCCCTAAAATTAGGGTTTAATGACTCTGAGCGTACGTTGGGCGTACGCGCCCTTGCACCCGCGATCATTTACTCCATTATGTTGGGCGTAACCCAGCCTACGGTGGGAGTACCCACGCGTGTCCCAAAATGCGTGCATGGCCTTCCTCGTCAACTTTTTCCATTAAGGGCCATAAATGTCAATATCTTCAAAGTGTCATAACTCCTTTATTCTAAGTCCGTTTTCGACGAACTTTATATCCACGTAAAGGTGGTGAGAATCCCTACGCTTCTAGCAACACACCTTGGTCTGAAACCTTCTTGAATGAAACCCAGTGCCCATAAAAGACCGAAACGCCCTTACTTTTGATATCGGGAATCCATAAATAAATACTTTTAGAACGGGGCGTTACAATATATATATATATATATATATATATATATATATAATGATTTTAAATTAAGTATTATACCATTGCATGCTCATATACATATTACTTGAATTAGTGTTGACTTCTTTGAGTCCTTAATGTCTTGTTAACTTGCATTAGCTTATAATAACTTAAACTAACATGGGGTATTACCACACATACTTAAATCAACCCATAAGTATGCCCCATAAAGTCATATTTCCATTGCATCTAATTACATTGTAAACCAACTGGTACATGGTTGGAGTTTTAGACTTGAATTGTTCTAGGAAAATTCCAGTTGTGACAGAAATAGATCTTGTATTGATTGTTTATCCTTTTTAGAAGTCCATAGGGAGTCGATTAGTGAATTAAATTGCAATATTATTTGTTGGGATTGTTGGTCCGCGTGGTTGTTAATTTTCTTACAGGTTGGTCATGTCCACGTCAAGAAAGCGCTCGACTGCCGCTCGAGGCAAAGCCCCCGCTAGACCCCAAAATGAGGAACCAAACATTCCAAGGTTTCGGGACTCAATGGCGACTGAAAACTACATAAAAAGTTTGCTTAGGAATGTTGCCTCAACCAAATTTGTGTGTAGGCCCACACTAATTAATTACCTCCCTACCAGGAATATACGAGTATCACACAGACAACAAGTATAATCTATCATGCAAACATTCCTCGGGTTTGCCTCGGCATCGGACCTTAGTCCGGAATAACATACTGATAAACCTTGTACCGAAGTCCGGAAGCACTTGAACATTCCTCGAGCTTACCCGACATCAGACCGAATTCCGGAAACATACAAACAGACACATGCAAAATCACAAAAACACCAAGCATACAAACATTCATCGTGTTTGCCCCGGCATCGGATCGTAATCCAGAACATATAGCATAACTGAGACCAAGGGCTAACCCCCGGGTCTTCCTATCATGCATAAACTAAATGGGCCGACATTGTGGCCTTAGACCCATACAAACAAGAGAAAACTCACCTCGCACTGCTGAAGTCTTGCGGATAATCCTCTGGCTGCTAACTGGCAATTCCCCGAACTGCTAATCCTTTGGCTCCCCGAGCTATCAGTACCAAAATAACACTTAGTTAAAACCCAATAGTCCTTACTTGAGGTGAAATGGCCGTTTCACTCCTGGCCCAAAAAGATTCACAACTAATGCCCAAAACAATCAATCCATAAATATCCATCAATGGCCCAACTTTACAAATTAGGCCCAAATCCTTACATGGGCCTTTTCCCAAAGGCCAATTACTTTTCTGAACCAATGATTTTCCAATGGCCCAAAAGTCCAAGCCCATTGGGCCCAATCAAGGCCTAACTATATTGGGACTATTAAGGCCCAATTCATCATTCAAGGCCAGTAGGGCAAGCCCAACAAGGCAAGCCCAACCAGAAGTCCATTACTCTAAAATCCTTAGTCCACTATGCGCCCAAACCAAAAGACAAGTCCAACATTAACTATCCCACAATCAAAGAGTCTAAAACTTGCACAGGGGCTGCTCACGTCGTGAGCCCTTCATGCTCACGTCGCGAGGTCATAGTTTCAGTCCAGGAACTTCCTCGAATACATACTCACGTTGTGAGGCTTCATTCCTCACGTTGTGAGTCCAGATCTAACCAAAAATGAGCATTAAGCTCTTAATCCATTAAGCCTTAACATGAGACAGTTTATAGGGTCTTCCTTGATCCCAAGGACCATAAAAATCGAAGATTTTTAGTCACATATGTCCAATACATGACTTAAACACCAACTTGGGTCAAAATGGAGTAAAAAGGTTCGAGATTCAAACTTAGAGTCCAAAATCATGACCAAAATCCAGATCTGGGACTTATAAGGCTTAAGATACCACCATGATCCATAAAGTTGCCAACTTTATGGATTCCATGCATGCTAACCAACATTACAAGCCATAAAATGCATGGAAACTTAGATCTAGCAAGCAAGGAAAGGAAATGTATGAGCTTGAGGACTTACAAAGGTCCAAAAGCTCCACAACTAGTTGACGATGAAGCCAAGAAGCTAACCAATGCACCACCAATGATCTTCTTCTCCTTAATGAGCTTTAAAGCCTAAAAAATCTTTTGAATAACACCAAAATGACCAAGAACTTCAGTGGGGGATGAGATTAGGGTTTCCAAAGGTCTTGGGAGTAAAAGAGGCTGAGGAGAAGAAACCCAAATCATCTTATACCTTTAAATACCTGAAAATTAGGGTTTTGGAGCATCCGTCGTTCCTCACATCGTGAGCCCTTAATGCTCACCCCATGAGCCTTAAATGAACTTGGTCAACAAGTCAAAATACCTCACCAGAACTACTCCAACTTCAAACGGCCATAACTTCTTCGTTTTAACTCCGTTTTTGATGTTTTTTTATACCCACGGAAAGATGGAGAGAAGCTCTATACATCTATCAACTTATCCCCATCTCAAAAACCTTCCGAACTAAAATCCAAAATTCATAAAGATCTCGAACTGCCACTTTACGTATATACCCCCTTGGCTCCATGACACAACCTAATTCCCGGATCACCTCAACTACATTATTCGTACCTAAATGGGTCTAGATCTCTCTTTACAAAGGCCCTAAGCCTTAAGATAAACCATCTTCAGGCCACAGTCCCAAATTAGGAAAGCGATTTGGAACAGGGCGTTACAACTAAGATCGAGCAAATTTTGAATAAGTAATTAAATTATTGAATTTGGTTGTGCTGGAGAGCTCATATTATGACCATAATTGTGTTTGTTAACTTAATCTTACATAGCTCCAATCTTATTTAATAATTGATTATGTGTTAAATTATGTATGACCATGCATAACTCTACATGAATTAATTCAATATTAGTAAATTTGGACTTGAAATACTAATAATACAAATATTGGTAACCAACGAGAATTGTCATAATTAATAGCTAAACCCTTGAGGGAAAGTGGATTCGAACTAACAGAAGTGTTTTTAATATTTGATTGAATAATTGTTGAGAATTTAAGTTTGTCTAAACTTCCAAAATTAGATAAAAAAAAAACTCTTTTACTTTTGCTAGAATTTTAGGTTAATTTAATAGTACGTAGGTTAAATAATTAATCTCGTTCCCTGAGATCGATACCCGACTTTTGTGCTATACTATTTGCGAAATGGTACACTGCCTTGGGTCGAGTAACTATTAAAATTAAGTGTAGCTATTTGCACACATAATTTGTATATAGTTATGTTTTGTTTTTTTTGTTTTTGTTATTATTTCAGGCTATATTTGTAAAACTCATGTGGTAAACCAAAAAAGTGAGAAAAAAAGAGACAACTACCCCCTTTTTATAGGTTTGTTTTCGTGTTTCGTAAATCAAAACTAAGTTGTTTTAAAATGTTGTTCGAAAAATTTTGCACTAATTTTCAAAAAAAAAAAAATTAGTAGAAGTCTAGTATTTAGTATGTGTATGTGAAGTTTCATATATATATATATATATATATATATATATATATATATATATATATATATATATATATATATATATATATTTGTTTGGAGAAGTCAAGTTTTGATCTTTTGTGAAGTGTGAACTTTATTTTTGTTGATTTTAGTCTTTAGAAGTCAAATAAAACAAAAATAAATAAATAAATAAATATAAAATTGTTTTGAAAAGTCGGATATTATCGCAATCATAAAATGCGAATATTGTTAAATGTTTTTAGTGTTTCCTTCATTGTGTTTTTATAGATTTTTTTAGTGTAATTGTGTCTTTGGGGTTTTGTTGTCAAAAAAAAAAAAAAGACAAAAAAAAGAGTAGAAAAGCCCGGGCCACAGAGTTGCATCCATTTTTTTCCATTTGTTAGATGTTTAGACATTTTTCGGTTTTAGTTCATGTAATTTGTTTCTAGTTTGATGTTTTTTTTTTCTAGTTTAGATTTCATCTTTTGTTGGCAACTACAATGACACTCTTTACTCATCGTGTGCTCGATTCTTCGCTCTACATGGATCTCATTTTGGTGGAAGCACTTACTCTTCTAGTTGTTTGTAGTTTGCCAAACCTTTGTACATAGCTCGTTCCTTGCCATTTTTGGTCCGAGTTATCTTCTTCTAAGTTTTATTTCTTGGCGTGGGGTTGAAGTTGTGAGGAGGGAGGAACATTCTAACCGATGGACTATAACACCCGAATTCTCAGGTATATTAGTTATTCCTTTTATTTTTGGAGGTTGAGAGGGGACTCGGCGAGTTGGTGCTTAGACTCGTCGAGTCTGGTCGCAGATTCTTATCCGAGTTCACAGCTGGACTCGGTGAGTTCATGAGTGGACTCAGCGAGTCCACGCTGTTTAATGAAACCCTAAATTCTTGGGTTTGGGACCTATTTAAAGTCCCTTAGGGCCATTATTTGTGGCTACCAAACCCCAGAGAGAAACTCTAAGAGACCTAGAGCGTTTGTGAGGAAGGAGAGGCCATTCTTGATCTTTTTGTTGGTGTATTTGCAAGAAAGAGGTGACCAAGGCAAGAGGAGGCTGAAGGAGGTGCGATTTTGGTGACTTCAGAGTTCATAGACTTCATATTGAGGTATTTATTTAGACCTTCTTCAGATTTGGTGTTGATTCTTAGAGTTAGGGTTTTCTAACCCCTTTAGAGGATGGATATATGGAGCAATTGGTCCCTTCTCGAGTTTATGCTTTGGATCTGGACCCAAAGAGGTACAGAGACCTTAACCCTTGGAGCTTTATGAGTTATTTTGGGATCCATGAGCTTAGGATGTTATTTTGGGGCTAAATCACCAAGTTAGACCATCTAGATGTTATATGAGTGTCGAGGTCTGAACTTTATGTGATTATCATGCTTGGTAAGGTCAGATCTATGGGTTAATGAAACAGATCTAACCTCAGGAGGTCTATGGAGTTTGTGCATGGCATGAACTCGCCGAGTCCAAAGATCAGACTCAACGAGTAGGATGAGGGTTTCCCGTAAATCACTCAGTGAGTAGACTTGCCGAGTTGGGAAATAACTCAGTGAGTCAGAGAGAGTTAGGGGACTGGAGTTCAAGGCGGAACTCGCCGAGTTGTTCTTGAGACTCGGCGAGTTGAATCGAGGTAGCCCCGCGATTCATGCCAGGTGTGACTCGTCGAGTAAGGGGAGAAACTTGACGTGCCAAGTGGGACTAAAAGAGTTAGTAGACACGTGTAGACTCGCCGAGTCGCCCAAGTGCACTCGACGAGTCGGGTCAAAGTTTGATTGTTGACTTTTGTTGACTTTTAAGGTTTGGTCAACAATGTGGCCTTTGAGCTGATAGAGGGGTAAATTGGTCTTTCACCTATAAAGGGTTGAGTCTAGTCCCGAGAGTTGTATTTATGAGAATATTTGCTTTGTGTGATTAGGCGGAGGCTAAACCATATTTCTACCGAGTCAGAGATATACCGAGACATCTGAGGTGAGTCTTCTCACTATACTTTACCTAGTGTGGTAATAGAGTTATGTGACAGAGTATTATAGAGTTATATGTCAGTGTATTTGCATGATATTATGTGTTGTGATTTATTGTGATGTGTGATATGCATGATTAAGAGTTTACAGAGTTAGGACCAGTGGGTCCACAAAGTTATGGGACCAAGAGGGTCCCACAGAGATATTCGACCAGAGGGTCAACAGAGTTACAACCTTGAGTGGCTGATATGTGTTTATGTGGTATTTTGGGGAACTCACTAAGCATTTATTCTTACAGTGTTATGTGTGGTGTTTCAGGTACCAGTGATGATCGCGAGAAGGCGCCGACATGACTCGTACACACGCACCCTGGAGTTCATATTTTTTGATCTTGAGGTTTTATATTGAGATAATGATGATACAATGTTTTAAAATGTGGATGTGAATGAAATTATATGGTTTTTAAAATGCGAAAAATTGTTTGAATTTTTACGGTGTTACATGGACGCTTTCTTATGGCTTGTGGGCTAGATTAGACCACAAAACAATGTCACATAAACCATAATAGTGAAGTATGCATGCTCATTTTGTATCTTGATCAACATGTATCCCTTGCTAGAAAGGTAACAAAGGCTCATCCCTTAAAGCAGTTCTTATCTCTAAAAATGGATTATATGTTTTTATTGTAAGGGCGTGTCATGAATTTCTGCCTAAGATGTTCATTCTTTTTCCTTTTTTAGGATAGTTCATCCCAAATTCATTTTAGTCTTGTCTAACTTGAGGACAAGTAAGGTTCAAGCTTGGGGTGACTTGATAGTTTCATTTTATTACTTATTTTCTTAGTTTATTTTTAGTTAAAACCATCTTATTTTAGTTAATCTTCATGCATATTTTCTCTTTTTGTTATTTTTATTCTTTATCGGGTGCTTTCCCGTCTTTTGAGCTTAATTGCAGAATTTACCGAAGACTATTTGTCGTTGGAGGTATGAAAGGAGTGTGGGACATTGGAGGCTTGCGATTTGCTTATGGACTTGAAGTGGTGCGATTGGGCTTGGTGTCAATATAAACAAGAAAGCGAGTCGGACTTAATTTTTAGACGATAATGATGACGTGACGACGAGGACTCAAGCTAAGGAAGATTAAAGGAGCATTGGATCATCTTTGAAGGCTTTGGAAGAGCATAATTGGGCTCCCAAAAAATTGTTCAAATGGGCTGAAACATTAATGAAAAGATTGGGTTGGTGTATTAATTAAATGGGCCAAGGCACCCATTCAACGAGACCCACACGGTCCGCATGGATCCACAAACGGTCTGTGTGGATCGTGCTGTGAAGAATCCGGGTTTTTGGCATGATTCTCTACTTTAGGAAGGTTGGTGGATTACTTTTGGCCAACTTTTAGATCCGGAAATTGAACCCTTTTTACTGAAGATTTTGAATAGAGTTCATGAACAACACTCTCAATAACAACTCCTTTTGCTCTCAAGAAGGTCTTGGAAGAAAATGAAGATTTTGAATATTGGTGTAATTCCATTTCATCTTGCAACTTGAATCATGTTTGTGCCTCTAAACTATCTTGCATTTCTTTTATTTTGGCCATGGTTGGCTAGACTTATATTTGATTGATTAGGGTTTAGCCATGGATGATTGGTTGTTTTGAATACTTATGCTATCTTGTGTTTGAAGTTTATGGAAATGTTTTATAGTCAAACATATTTTTGTGTTTATTTATCCTTTATCACGAGCTTTGATGAATGAATGCTTATTTTTGTTGACTAATTTCTTGGTTAAGTAATGGACCCTCAAATTAGTAAGCAACAAGTAGTTTCTATGTTTGTTTTCATTTCATTTAAACCATGGAAATGTTTCTTCCAAAATGATAATGTAAGCATTTGATTATCTTTTGGACTTGGTAACTCTTAAAACTTAAAGCTAATTGATTTTCACAAGATTATATGCTTCATTGATTTTGTGATTTTAATTAAGGGGATGTGTCAAGATCTCCTCTAACCATTTTAATAACAATGAAGAGTTGAGGTAATTTGTGCTTATAAATTGCTATAGCCAAGTTAAATTAATTCACAAGTGTTGTTCCATTTAGTCTAATGATAAGTCAACTATGTCATCCATGTGGTGTATCCTAAAATCGACCAACCTTACTTCATTGAATTTAATCAAATCATTTACTTGTTTACTTGTCATATTTACATTCTAGCTTAGTTTTAATTTTCTCAAGCAATCATAAAAATTAAAACCCCCCATTTTACTTTTACTCGTAGTACTTGAACAAGTGATTTACATAGAGATTTAAATTGAACCAATCTTCATGGATACGGTCCCTTTACCGCTATACACTATTTTAGTGTGTAATATTTAGGGTATTTATTTTGTTGGCCTCGACGACCACCATGTGCTCCATCGATGATGATAATTGGACACAAACTTCTTTGAAACGCTCGAACCTAAAAAGTAATTAATAATCTAATTAAAGCGAACACACATGTATTGACATTAAATATATGCAAGTTAGTATATAAAAAATATTATAGCACAACCGATAGCCATAAAAAAGTATTTAAATTTGTTATCATCACTCATCTTTATATGTGTAACCGTCTCTGGATTATTCTTCTCCAACTTGTAACAATATAAAGGTAGTCTTTGAAAGCTTTATTCAACGATACCTTTCAATAGAGTTAGAGCATACATTTTAGCATTCCATGTTTGCCAATATGAAATATGTACACAAAGACGGTCATTTAAAGTTCATTGTATCTGTTTCCCCTGCATCATATTACCCGTACTATCAGCTAATATGCCCTTCAAGAAGTGAACCGATACCTTTTTGTTGGATTGTCGGTGATGGGGACGTAGCTGTGTGTTTGAGCAAGTATGTTTCTCTGATAGTTTAACCACTTGAAATGTATAAGTAATATTATGTTTTTGTTGCCCTTATGCGCCAATCATAATTTTCCATATAGCAAACAACTTCAAACAGTTTTTGTAGATTTTTTCACTTTATATTGGAAACCTTCACTAACACTTTTCAATCCTAAATTAATTTTAAGTGCTTATTTGTTTTTAAAGAGTTGGTATAACTTCACATTGGAAGTATAGTTGTGCGTTGTTGCCCCTTTACGTTTTTGTTGAGATAATTCGGGAAAAGGTACAGGTTTAGGCATACCCCAATGGGTGGGTTGTGTTTCTTTAGAATCAAAAAAATAAAAAGGAAACTTTTCCTGTTATGCTTTTTGGGGTTGTAAGGGATCATTTTCCTCCTATCCACCTTCATGATCATCCCCATCAAATTCAGTGTAACTTTGAAAATGTTCAACTGGCTATCCATGTGGAATTATATTACCATCATCAATTAACATCATTAGTTTTGCCTCATCATTAACAGATTCATCAATATCAACAATAAGGTCAACATGCACAACAACCTTACCTTTAGACATATAATCACCCCATATAGGGTCATTGTAAGACGGAACATGGTTGGTTGTCATATGTAATAAATTACAATTTTGGTTACTTCCAACACCGGAAGAACCATTTCTATAACGATTTTACCTGGGAAATCGATTAACACCACTTTCCAGAACATTATTAACAACAAATAAATGTACTGTGTTGGGAGGCATAGTACTAACAAAACTAAGAAAATATATAACATCACTATCGTCAAGAATCTGCATAACTATATTTGATCCAGAACATTGAAAAGATAGACGAATTTGGTTAGTATGTAACCTGCACTTGGAAACAACCAACGTAACGAACCCAATGAAGTTGATATCATTGCTTATATCTACACCAAAGCATGTGTAGTCCGAAGCAAGATACTGCATACATCCGTCGATACGCTGCCATTGACCTCCACTAGAAACTGTCACTTGAAAAAATCTTGTATAGATACTCATTCCGGAATGGATATTGAAATTATCAAACACACAAATATGTTATTGCACACAAATATACTGCATATATGGAACAAAACAGGAAAAAAAATACCCTAATTATAGATCTCCGGAATATCACTACTGAATGTACAATAGTTCCAGACTGTAGACTGAAATACACTTTATCAGTAAAAAACAAAAAACGTACGAATGTCAGATTCTGGACAAAAACCCCACCAACCAACACCAACTCCAAAACAACATCATAAATACTCCGGAATATCGTATTCCAGATCTGAAGTTCGGAACAAAATTACGCGCTCCAGAATGTGATATTCCAGAGCATGTGGTCATTTTTACAAAAAATAAATAAATTGAAGTGGTTATTTTTATTAACAACCATGTTTACAAGGGCTAGATTACTCAATTTCCCATTAAATAATTATCCAAAAATAGAAAATACACCCCAAATTAATATTATCGAAACTTGAGGATTTTACATCAACTCAATCCTACGAAATCCGCTTCAATATGTATTAATAGATTTTTTTAATTACAAGCTCTATAATTATTTATTTCATAACATCCACTTGCAATTATCAAATATACAATGTGCAAAGTATATGTAAAAGGGGTCTTTGCACCATCATTATTTGATACATCACCTTTGGCTCTTCTATGTTGACCTTTTAAATACATTTTAAAATAAAATATATATTTTTAATTAGTTTGTAATTAAAATATTACTATCTGGTGTGTTTGAATTGTTTATATGTTTTTAAATAAAGTTACCATTTGTTTTTAATTATTATACGAATTAGGGGTAGTTTTCATGGCAAACAAATAGTCCATTGAAGATTTTATTATTGTTGGTTGCCCAATTGAGACCCTAACTTGCAAGTTAACCTACCTATGAACCACCATAAACATCCATTGTGTTGCTTTCATTTTCTTTTTGGCATAAGCCTAAAATATTCAAAATTTGGAAATAATTTTTCCTTTGTTTTCGGTTATTTTTTTATTAGGGTACAAGATTTGTTACCAAATAAAGTTGTGAATATCTCATATGAGGTTCATGCGATGACCATTGATATATGCATATGAATATGTAATTTTTAAAAAATTGAAATAAAATGATAACTCTATCTATTTTGTCTTAATATTTATTAAAAATATTAGCAATTATTTTCTTGAACTATTTTTTTTAATAATCACTTTATTTGTTTTATCAAATAACTATAAACATGTGTTCATATATACATGTACATCTAAGTCTTATACGATAATGGATCATGATTCAAACATGAATTATTTCTAGAAAATGATTTGTTGAACAACGTTCACCTAAACAATATTTCAAGTTGATCATATGAAAAAAAATATTCAAACATATAAAAAATGAAATACTTTAATAATCTAATGAAATTGTATTATAATCATCATATTTCAAGATAAGATGATTTCATATATTCAATTATGTTTTTACTCTCAGTTAAAAATTGTGTTTTCACTTTTGATCTTAATACAAAAATAATAAAACATGTCTACATGCTATACCAAGTACCGATAGTAACAATGGGGTTTTATATTTGTATAAATTGGTTTTTAAACACAATCAACATACATTAAGTCAATTACATGTGACTGTTTAAATGTTTATATGAATTAAATGACCATGAGAATTATAAAATGTATTCATTTAATTATATAAGTTCAAATCGTATTAATTAAATATTTGCATTTTCATTTGTGTTTTTTTTCCCTTATGACATTTTACTCTTTGGTTTTGCATGTTACCTCAAGTACTTTTAACTTAAATGACTATTAAAATTATAATAGCGTTATCATTTAGCCATCCAAGTTCAAATTGTCATCATTTGGGTGGTGTTTGTTTTTTCAAAACGAAAATGTTTGAAGTCTGCGAACTACCTCTGCAACCCTCTGTTGCAGAAGAGGTGACCAAACAACCGCAACATTTAATAAAAAATCTGTTTGTTTTTTAACGTCTGCAGACTGTTGTAGTAAGTTAAACTAATGTGTGAAGAGGTTTGAAGCAATTGGTCTAATGCTGCGCCACGCAACATACATGCAACATTTTTTAAGTCAGAAGTCTTCTGAAAAACAAATAGCTGCGAAGGACCAAGTGCTGCGCGTGTGCTGCGCAACGCAACAATAAGTGGTATGAAGTGGTTTTTTAGAAAAAACAAACAGCAACTTAGTCATTACCAAATGATAACCGTCATAAAGTTGACGAAATTATATAATTTGGTAAATGATTAAATGTAACTAAGTTGTAAGAATTTATGTAATTTGGCTTAATCGTCACCATTTTAAGTATTCAATATGATGAACATTTCATATTGAATTTATCATAACTACTAGCCTTAGACCACTGAAAATGTAACTAAGTTATAAGAGTTTACATGTCATGTATATTATTAAATTGCTTGCCTTAAGTTGTTTTTTCTATAGGTAAAATCTGTCATTTATACATATAAGTTGATATAACTTCTATATATTTATAAGAAATGAAGTTTCCCTTCTCACATTATTAAATTGTTTTGTTTTAAGGATACATAGAATAATAATATTTGTTGAATTTATGGATCATTGAATCCCTCAATTACATGTCCACAAACACTAGTTGTGACTTGTATGCGATATTAAAAAAATATACCACCTCTAAGTAAAAATGTTTACTGATTTCTGTTATATTACTTCTATCATAAACTTGCATTGATTATGTATACATGATAATTAAATTCACATACATACATTGAATAGTGAAAATGCAATACCAAACCTTGGTCGATGCTTAATGATTAATGCATTTCAATTAAAGTTATTAGTTAAAACGAAATGGTATTGAAAGCTTGAAGTATACAACTGTGACTAATACATCTATCCACCTTATTCAACCATCTAGCTTGCATGATCATTGTTGTCCTAAACATGGAAGCCGTTATACATGAATGCGAAATCATCATGAACCCAAAGATATACATTGAATCCGATACCATATCTCATAATCCACTTCCTAATGACATGCCCCACAACACACCAACATTCTATAACAGCTACTCATATACCACAAACATGGTCATGGACGGTTCCACTATGACGCCCACAGTGACACTGACAACCCCTTATTTTTTCGGATACAGTGTAAAAAGTTTCGAATTTTTCGTTTTTTCTACATTTGTGTCACTACGTAAAAGGAAAAATGTGCCACCGACAACACCTACTACGAAATTATGGGTCTGTCCCTGAACATGGCAAGACCGAACTATGGAGAGGGAAATAAGCAAAAAGCGTAGTGACATTGTCATGGTAGGTTTTGCTTCAAGGATGGACTTCACTCTCCATTTCTTATTATTTTTGGATTTCATTTAACCATCTTTTTTTTTAGAATTGCCACTTTTTTATTGTCCATTTTTTTTTATTTTCTAAAACTTTACTGTATGTTCCTAATAAGTACAAGTTAAAGAGTGAAATAGAGAGAAGTTGATGGAACCAAAGAAATATTAAATTTTTTTGATGTTCATTAATTCTTTTTATGAAAAAAGTAAAAAAGAAAATAAAGGACGCCTCCTAACTTTCATTTCAATTTGAAAGGATTTAAAAAAATGATCTTGAAATTAAAACTTGAATGTAATCTTTTTTCCTTTATTTCCACTCCGAACACATAAAATATTCATTTGCCTTTCATTTATTTTTAATCCGGATCTTTTTATTTTTCTTCTTTTATTTTCTCTCTCTTCACTTTTTTGGTGATACTTTTTTTTAATTGTTTGTTATTATTATTTTTTCTACTTTCA
Source organism: Lactuca serriola (assembly GCF_051521515.1). Taxonomy (NCBI): domain Eukaryota; kingdom Viridiplantae; phylum Streptophyta; class Magnoliopsida; order Asterales; family Asteraceae; genus Lactuca; species Lactuca serriola. The sequence continues at coordinate 273,783,423 of NC_136412.1, read as the reverse complement.
TAAGGCCAAGATAAACAAGTGACTGAATCGGAAAACTAATAAAATAAAAAATAAAAAGAAAAAGCACATGGACAGCATATATATTTTTGTAATAAATTGCATAAAAATGGGTAAATATAAATACGGAAAACGATTGCGGTTAAAGCCAAAATTGTAGAAATAAGTAGACAACGAGGGTTTTCATTTTCATCAGAATCTCTTTCTTTCTCTCAAAATAATTTATCTTCTCTTTTATTGGAAAATATTTAGATCGATTTTACCATCTCAAGGCTCCGATCAACCCTCATTAGGGTATGTCCTTCATCAATCTACACCCAATTTCCCCCAATTTGTCTTTAATTTGTTTATAGAATCTGATTTTAAGTATTTTTAGTAGATAAAAAAACAAAACCATAAAATTGATGTTGTTCGAACATACATGGATCATCATTGCTTGAGGGAAAAGGGTTTTTCCTTGGGGATTATAAATGTGTTGATGATCGTCTTTCTTGGTAGGGCTTTTTCTGTTGAAGGGGCTTTAAATTGGTAACTTAATACAAGCTCTGGAGTCCGTTGATGATAAAAAGGTACAGTTTTTTCGATGATTTGTGTTTTATTTTTGATTTTTCGAACTGGGTTTTGTGGGAAATTATGCTGTTTGTTGACTTGTTTTGAGAATTTTTTATTTGTCGATGGAAGTTGTTTGATTTTGCTTATTCGAACTGGAAAATTTTCATTAGCAGGATTAAAACGGAATTAAAAACAACGAAACAAAATCAAACCCAGAAAATGCATTTGTTTACCCAAATGCCGATTGCTAGGTAAAAAAAAAAACGAAAAAGGCACCATCTTTTGTCAAATGCTGATTGCAAGATTATACTTGTGTTCTTTCATGTTTCTTGTTATTAAAAGATGCGTGAAAAATTGGGGCAATTCTTGATTTTGGTTGAATTCCTGCTTAATTTTATCAGGCAACGAAATTTTTATAGGGTTTGAACCTATGGCATTGTGAAAAGAAAGGATAAGCTTGTAGGGTTTCTTTCAATTTTTTGTAGACTTCCTTATGTTATCATGTATGCCTTTAAGTAATGATCAAAAACTGCGATTGTGGTGTTAAATCACTCGGGTATTGAAATGTACATCAAAATTATGAAATCACTCTCTTGATTTGGAACAAAGAGAGCTTATGTGTTTTTTTTTCTTCTTCATGTTTTGTGTTATTCGTAAAGTCAAACGAGTACATACTATTTAGGGTTTTATTATATACTATTTATCACTCGTAACAATTTCTTTTTCTTGTTCCATGTTTAGCAACTATTGGTCAAATTTCTCCGCGTATAAAGGTTATATTATACCTATTGTTAATTTAAAAAGCTTGTGCTCTTGTTCTTTTGTCGATTTGTGTAGCTTCCATTTCTATGTCTTGTTTTGGATTATATCCGGAGTCAAAAGCACATTCATGTTTTTTCTTATTGGTACTGTTTTGACTTTTTTTTAATGATTTTGAAAATGCACTACAAAAATGCATTTAAGTGATAAAGAGTTGCAGTTTCTACTTTTTTCCATCTAAATCAAAGGTGTTGTTTCTTTATGCATTAGTAGACTTAAAACACTTAATGGGGAGATGACTTAATATGGTAATCTGTATATGGGTGTTTTTTCTAGACTAAAAGCAAAATGAACGACTTAATAGAGAACATCAGAAAAAGAGACTTTCCATTAAGTTATAACTCTTTATCAGATATTTTTTAAACATCATTTATCCAAACATACTTAATGTGAAAAAAAGAAACATACCCACCCTCTATGTACTATGCCTAGAAGGTGAAAGGTGGAAGGTACTCTAATAGTTAGCATAAACTTAAATACTTAATCGAGGAAAAGAATGGTGTAATTTAGCATTTGTTTCAACTTGTATAACCTTTTTATAAGGTGTGTGGTGTCATATTAGTTGACTAAACTTGTGATGTAGTGAGCCATCAAAAATATTTCAATTTTCAAGCATCATATGTAATACATTGCCTATCGGTGTATTATATAACTTAGGTTATTAGAGTTCCAAAAGGTGCAATTTTATAAATTCTTATGCACCACATAACGTGGTTGCAAATATAGAGTGCCATATTAGGGTTAGGCTATTAATGCTTTTCATGTAGTCCCCTCATTTCCGCCTTCTAAAATTTAGTTTCTATTTTTGGTGAGATTCCACTTTTTAAACCATTCTTAAAAGTACATATCCACACGTGTTCAGATCCTATAATGTATGTTTTTATATATAATAAAACCCTCTAAAATGATGTTTCTTTTTGACTTAATGAACTTAATAGGAGCATGGCCCAAAGTGTTTCTTTTTGACCTAATGCAGAAAGAACGACTTACTAGAGAAAGTCTTTACAAGGAAGCTTTTTCCTCATTACCTCCTAACTTTTTACGAATTTGTCCTCTTATTCTCAAATATCTTTTAGACATCATTTATCCAGACAACACACACTCTAAAAAAGTAACAAATTCTTGTCATCTTGTTTAAATGTTTCTTGATTATTCGTTATGTAGTCTTATACAGAACATTATTTCCGGGTGGGTTTCTTATGTTATCTTTATAATGTTAAAACTTAAAAAGTTTGTATTTTTATTCATTTATCAGGATTTTCTTGCAACGTATAACTCAAGAACATGGGACAACGAAACATGGTTTATACGGGTCCAATACTTGAAACAGAACATGGTCATCTTCATCCAGAACCTTATGGTGGAATCCCAAGCTTCAACCCTCAACGCCTGCCCGAAAATCATACAATATTACCACCACTGCCCGGAAACAGAACTACTTTCAACCCTCAACACCTGCCCGAAAATCATGCCCCCCTGCCCCACACAATGACTCAGTACGATCATCATCATCATAATGTATACATGACACCTCCTGGTGCTAGAGTCTTTCCAGTTGCCATCAATCATGGGATTCCAGATCAGATTCCGTTTTCCATTCGTGGAAGGAATGATGGTCAGTTTATGGATGGAATTGGAATTGGAATTAATGGTGCATTTAAGAGAAAGAATGCAGAAGGGTTTCCAGGGAATATTCACTACTTTTATCCAGCAGCAGCAGCTGGGCCGAGTTCTTCGGTTCCGATTCCGATGAACACAGAGGGGGGAATGATGGATGGCGGTTCTGGTTCGTTTGCGATTCCAGAGTTCAGAGGGGGGAATAGAGGAGGAGGTTCTGGTGGAATTGGGGTTGACCCTGTTTTGGCTCATAGTAGTGGGCATTTGATTCCAGGGAATTATGGTGTGCCTGCGCCATGGTTGGATCAGCAGTTTTGTGGGAATGGTGGTGATTCCATTTCCGGTGCTTTTTCATGGAATCATGCTCCTGGTTTACCTTATCTTCAAGGTATTTTAACAAATAATTGTTTAGATTTCCATTTTGGTGAATGATCCAATCACAAGATTTCTAATTTGGTGACTTTTAAAATTAATTACTTGCCAAGTATTACTACCATCACAAAGCATTGAGGTATGGTTTGGTATGCTGGAATCGGAGAAGGAATGGAATGATTAATTTGCATCGGAATGGAAAAAAAAAACTGTTTGTTGTGCTTGATGGAAGAGAAGGAATCTGATCCCTTTCATTTTGTTAATTTTCATTCCAAATTGGGAAATTGTTATATAGCCTCATTTTATTTCTAAATTTTTAATGACACGAATCTCTTTTATGAATTTCATGATTTTAATTAAGTTATAATTTTATTATTTAAAAATTAACTAGATTCTTTTTTATTATAATCGTATTTGGGTCTTAATGAACTTTTATTATCTGTTGAGTTTATAGTTTTGTAAATAGCAAATTCTGTAATTATACTGTAATTTTGTCTTACACAGACCATTTCTGTAATTTCAGTATTACACAGGGACCATTTCTGTAATTGCAGTATTACAGGGATCATTCTATAATATCGCTATTACATATGGACCATTTCTGTATCTTTTTCTTACACAGGGACCATCACTATAATTTCATAATTACAAAGGGGCCATCTCTGTAATTGTGTCTTACATAGAGACCTTTACACAGCTTTTACACAGGGACCATTTGTGTAATTTTCCCAAACACAGGGACCACCAGATGATTTTGCAGGGACCATATCTGTAATTTTTTTTAAACATATGCATCACTAGATAATTTTGCAGGGACAATTTCTGTAAATTTCTCAAACATAGGGACCATTAGATAATTTTGCAAGGATCATTTCTGTAATTCTCATAAACATGAGGACTATTAGAGAATGTGGCATGACTTCCTAAATTTGCCTGTAACTTAGTTATATTCGATAATGTATAGAGCAGTGTCAAAACTATACCTTGTATACACATATAATATAAAAAATTCATTCCATTCCTAGTTTCCTACAGGCCAACCAAACACTATCATGGAATGTAATGACCCATTCCATTCCATTCCATTACCTTTACCATTCCATTTCCAAACCCCACCCTGATAAATCAATCCAATTTTAAATTTTTGTTTATTGCAGGACATATGAACGAGGCTGCAAACATCGGATTACATGGATATGGAAACAGGAATTCCGGAGCTTTTGTGCATGGACCCCACAATCTCCACCACCCACCACCGCCACCAATGCCGCCTATGCAAGGGCACAATATGAATATGGAGTTCCATTCTCAGTTAGCATCAACATCACTCAGACTTCCGGCAAACACCGCCACCATAAATCCTTTTCAAAATGGGATGGAACCACCCGGGCCCGGGCCTAGATTTGTGGGTCCCACACCCACACCGCCAACCGGGCTTAGGGTTTATCGGCCCCACAGACGCGAGTTGATGCTTGAGGCAACCGCAAGGCATCGTGGCTTTCCTCATCTCAGAGTTCTCCCTGAAGATGTATTCATGCAAATTTCCCTCTTAGGGCTATTTACTAATTATTATATTACTTACTTATTTATGCAAAGTGACTGGATTTCTTACCAATTTATGAAGCCATGTTCTAATATGTTACCAAGTTTTATATCTGTCTATGCAACCATATAATAATGCATTAATTGGTAGCAAACTGAAAACATGGCTCTGCATAAATTGGTAAAGAAGTAACTTCTTTGCATAAATAAGTTTTTTTGCCTTTATAAGAGTAACCTTCATGCTCTGGTATTAAATAATTCTCCCTCCATTTCAAAATAAATACAACAATTCTTTGGTTTACTGGATTTGGCCGGAATAGGAATTCAATTCCATTCCACTTCCTGCCAATCAAATGTGTTGCAAAATTCAATTCCCTTCATATTCCAAATCCATCAAATTCCAATTCCTTCGACAGATTCTCTTTTTTTATCTTTTCAAAAACACTGCGAACCAAACGCCTGTTAGCATTATAAGAGTGTATGTAGTAAATAGTAAACGTTGGATCTAAATTCCAAGAAAAACAAAATCTTGAGTTTGTTACTTTGACTAATTCATGTGTTTTTGACATGTAGGGAGTTGCAATCCTTGATATGTCTGGTTACCATGAAGTAGGAGGACATTCAGTTGACCATCACAGAGACATGCGCCTAGATATCGATCACATGTCATATGAGGCAAGTTGTTAAACAATCATTTTTTTTTTTCCAAACAATAAAAAAAAGGTTCACATTTCCTTTTTTAACCCATTTGAAAGAACCACATTTACATCAACGAGATAAAGATTGTAATTTTTCGTAATGGGACATTGGTAAAGATACTGTCATGTGATTCTTGCAATATTTTTGTATCTTTTCAGGAACTTCTTGCACTTGGTGAACAAATTGGAAGCGTTGGTTCACGTTTATCAGATGATTTCGTTGTACAACATCTAAAAACAAGGGTATTTACATCATCCAAATCTTCCAATGATCAAGAACTTAACTCTTGCGTAATTTGTCAGGTATTTCATGTCATATTAGTATCTGCTTTCTGCTTTATTGTTTGATAAGTAGAAAAAAAATGAAGGATTTGTGATTTGTGTTGTTTTTACAGACAAATTATGATAATGGAGAAGAAATAGGGGTGGTAGATTGTGGGCATGAGTACCATGTGGAATGTGTTAAAAAGTGGTTGGTGGTGAAGAACACATGCCCCGTTTGCAAATCAACAGCACTTGCTGGACAACCAAAGGAGTCGATGTCATCATGAAAAGGAATCCAAGAAATGGAAAGGGAAACATGAGAGCTTGAAAAAGATTCGGGCATTGTGTTTTTCTTTTTTATATATATAAATATATATTATATATATATATATATATATATATATATATATATATATATATATATATATATATATATATATATATATATATATATATATATATATATATATATATATATATATAAGAGTAAAATGAGAGAAAGAAAGGTGATGGTGTTGTTTCTCTTGTTATAAATTATGGTAAATATTGAAAACGTGGGTTGGTTGGTTGAACCTTTTTGTACAGACTTTTTTTCCTGTTGGTTCACTGGGTGTCTGTCGGTGGATGATGATGGATGATGGATGATGTTGTTTGGGGTATGGATGTACTCATGAATGTTAATATCAGGTTGAACATTCTTCATTCAATCTCTCTTTTACTTTTTTTTTTTTTTTTTTTTTTTTTACTTTATTTGCTTTGTGGCTGGTTTTAACGATGCTAACTTTACTTTCCAAGTTTGTTTTGAAAAAAAAAAAAGAGAGGATATTGTTTACATAAATCAAAAACAAGTTTTGAAGGTTCTATTTTGTCTTATTTTACAGTTGCAGTTAATATAATTTACACTAAAAACTCGAAGCAAGTTTTAAAACTTATCTTTTTCCTAGGCAGGCATCTAGTGGGGGTGGGTGTGCAAAACTTAATTTACACATATAATTGAAGTTTTATCTATTGTGAAAGTCCTTGTATTTACCTCATCTAACGGAAAAAATAAAGAAACTGATAAATGTTCGAAGATTTGAGATTTTATTACTGAAGTCATTTTTTTACAAATAAAATATGATCGTTTGATAAAAAATTGAAGGATTTTCTAAAAATGACTTTTATAATTTCGTTTTATTATTTTAATATAATTTTATTGTATTTTTTTTATCTAAGCAAAAATACTTTTATTGTAATTTCACTCTATTTTTTTTTTCCAAGAAAGTATTCTGATTATAATCTTCATTTATCATCTTTATCTTATCTTATTATAATCTTCTTGTTGTGTTTTTACTTTTTACTATTCAAAAAGAGATTGCAACGCAGTTTGTTGCTCGTTTACCTATTACATGTAAAACTTTTATGATCAATGTGAAAACAAATTAATGTATCATATGATAATCTTACTATAGTTTTTTGTCTAACATATGCTATTATTATCTTGCTATAATATAATTATCTTTTTTATTTGATAGAGAGGTTTAACATGTATTGTGTGTATGATATATATAAGATAAAAGATAATCTTAATATTTTTTTTTTTAAATGGATGCTTTTATTTGTTAAGTTATTATGTTGTGTTTTTTTTTTAAAACCTTACAAAGAGAATACAATAAGATAATTATCTGTATAGAAAAACACAATATAGTAAGACGATGAAATAAGATTATAGAAAGTCACTTTAAAAAAAATATATTAAATTTTAATCTTATTTTTGAAAAAGATATCTTATTTTGTTACTAACAATTGATATATTGAGATTATGTCACCGAGTCCTAACAAACTTTTGTCATTTTGTTTTAAAAGGGCCATAATGTTTTTTTTTTGGTAGTTAGAGGCTTAAAGTCTTTTTACCTGTTATTTGGACCTTTAACCTATTGTAGAAAATCCTAAGCACAATTTAGTACACTAGCATCCTACGTGTAAGCCTAGTCAAGTTCACAATATGTTGACGATTTAAATTCTTTAAATCGAAGATTTCAGGAAACCAAACCACCATATGAAAAGTCAAACCACTGAGATTGCTTGCTGGAAGCGGTGGGTTCACGATTTTTGAAACCGCCATATTAAATTCCTTCAACATACACCAACTCCAAATACGAGCTAAAAAATTAGATTCTTAAATCCAACAAAGTTACCACTTCGAATAGACATTTAATTTAAAGGTTTGTGTGCAAAAAGTTTCATTTTAAATAAGAATATAATTTCCTTACATGTAATGATCTGATCTGTAGACAAATTATAAGGGTGGTTGACGGGTCTATATGATTAGGCGAACATTGTTGAATGTTCTTTGCTAAACTTAGGTGGGTATTGATTTTCACTTTTGAGAAGAGAAGAAGTAAAAAAAGCGCTTGAATTGCAACCTGATGGCAGTTGAAGTTGATGACGTATATAAAGATGGCTACCATATTATCACATTTCAAAGGAATAGTTTCATCCGATCCTTGACTGAGTGAGATTAGTTGTTTTTGAATATGATATATCAATACTCCATTGGATTGCTCATATCTTCGAATTAATTTTGACCAGATCTCTTTAACAGTTTGTAAGAAGAGAACACTTCCAAAAATATCTTTTGATAGCGATTTCAACAAACAACTTATAACCATTGAATTGACTCCATTCTAATTTTAAAACAGTGCAGAAACTTCATCTAGTTGAACTTGGGATCCATCAATAAATCCAAGTTTGTTCTTAGCTGAAAGTGCCAGAATCATCCATCTCTTCCACATCGAAAATCAGATCCATCAAAAAATTTTGAAACTAGAATTGTGCTAGGATTATCAGAAGGTCCTAGAAACAACGAATTAGAAATTTCAGGCGTTCCAGGTGAACTTGTAGATGAAGATGGATTTGTAGACATGATGACGAATTAGATCAAAAAGAAAAGGAAAAAAAAAACGATCTAATGAGAGAGAAAAAAAAAATGAAAGAATCAATCTATAATTTGAATAAAAAAAATGATGTAGATTGAAAAACAAGAATCAATCTACAGTATGATTTAAAAACGAAGAATGCATGATCGTATTTTCCTTCTATGATACCATGTAGAAGTTCAAGATTTGAAAAGAATTCCTCATTGATTAACCCATCTGATCAAACAATACACACTATATATACATCAAACTAACAACCATTTAACTTAACTTTGATCAACTAACTAAACTAACTCTCTAACAGAAGGTCAAACATAGTCAACAAAGTCAATAATCCCAACTTAACGTATTGATGTAATAAGTCTGACGGCTTCCAACGATCGGAACCGATCGCAACGATGTTGACTCCTTTGCGATCGCAACGAAGCAACCGATCACAACAATGTTAGACTCCTTCTCCAACAGTTTTAAGGAACAAACAAGAGGTTTGAAAGCTTTGATTTGCATACATTGTGACCCCAAAAAAAACCCTAAATCCCTTCATGTGTGTATCTATGTGTTTGAAAAACACGAGTTCTTGAGTTTTAGAGAGGACCACAATTGAAGAAGAAATAGAATTGTGATGTGGTTATGTCATTAATCACCTTAAAATGGTTTTTTTTAACATGGAAAAATGGACTTATAGTTCTTAAGAGTAAAAATTAAAAAAAAAAAAAAAAAACAAAACAACCATTAGAGGCCTTTTAAAACAAAATGAAAACTTTAGAGTCTCAATGATATTATTTTCCTTTTTACCAGCTAAAATCCCAAATGTATAAACATGTCATTTCTTGTCCTCTTTGGTTAGAAAAAGTAAAAGTCGTTTATCAATTTATATTTTATACGGTATGTTTCAATTTGCTACTGTGTTACCCATTTGTGCGATAAAATGAATTTATTACCATCTAAATTGGTGATTTTTTGCTGACAAACTGGATCATGATCGCGTAAAGTGGTAAGAAATATATGTTGTTGCATACTTTTAGGAAAAACCTGTAAGTTCATAACCATAACCAAGTCATTAACCCTTTCACAGTAAGACTATGAGGGTGTTTGGCAAATGAGCTTATTACCTTATTACGGGTTCTACACTACTATAAGCTAAAAAAAATGTTTGGATAAAAAACAATTTATAAAGGTGGCAAACCACTAATAATTTATTTTTTCATTAGTTTATTAGCTTATAACCTAATAAACTAATAAGCCATAAACTTTTTTGCCAAACACATCTAAATCAGCTTTGCTTTAAAAATCCAGAAAACACATTTGGAAGCATTCATTTTTAGATCTATTCAGACAATTTCGTCAATCCATCAAAGATCATGTGCTCAAAAGACCATCAAAACAAACATCCCAATTTACTTCAATCTACCGTTAAAAACGAAAAATGTTATAAATCTTAAGAACAAGTATCCAAATATATAACACATGATCCAATCCATAGTAGTTAACAAATCAAATAATACAAAAAGACCAGGAAAATTTGAAGTAACACCAGTAGCCTCATCTACTGAATTTCTTGTTAAAAGCTCAAACACTAACCTGATATCATATCACCAGAATCTTCAAAAATCTTGATCCTCATTCTCCACCATTTTCATCAACTAGAACAGCAACCAACTTTCTTGACAGCAGAAACATCATCTTTTGAGCCAACATTAATTGTTTGCCCTTTAGGCAAAGCCCCAGGATCATTCCCAATATCAAGTGCTTTTCGGCTTACCACATGATATATCTGTGTAAGAACTTCAGTGAAAGAATCCTCCACATTCATGGCCTCAAGAGCAGATGTCTCCATAAAATACGTGTTTTCTTTTTCTGCAAATGTCTTTGCATCTTCTGTGGAAACTGCACGTAAGTGACGCAAGTCTGCTTTGTTTCCTACTAACATTATCACAATGTTTGAGTCGCTGTGATCTCTGAGCTCTTTCAACCATCTTTCAACGTTTTCAAAGGTTACATGGCGTGTTGTGTCGTACACAATCAAAGCACCAACAGCTCCTCTGTAGTAAGCACTCGTGATTGCACGATACCTGTAGCCAGAAATCAGAAAATAGAAAGTGTAATTTGATTCTTACTATGTTCCCCCAATTGTAATTGTAAACCCTAAAAAACCCATAAGTTGAGACAAAACCCTCATTTGATTACCATTTCACTAAGTACGTGATTGAATCGGATTGAATTGAAGCAAACATAGAGAAAAGAAGGTGGTAAAATACGAACCTTTCTTGGCCAGCAGTATCCCAAATCTGAGCCTTGATGATCTTCTCATCAACGCGAATACTCCTGGTGGCGAATTCAACACCGATTGTGGATTTAGATTCAAGACTAAACTCGTTCCTAGTGAACCTGGAAAGCAGATTAGATTTTCCGACACCGGAGTCTCCGATGAGAACGACTTTGAAGAGATAATCGTAGTCATCGTCAGCTCTATACGCCGCCATCAGGTTTCAGTTAGTATGATTCAATGAGAGCTTCGGTTGAAGAATGAGTATCAAGTAAACCACTTTGATTCTTAAAAGACGATGAGCAACGAGCAGGGATGATTCATGTAGACGCAAAGAGGCGCCGACCCGTCTCGAAGCTGAAGAGATGTTGGGCTGGCAAGGGACTGTCAACGAGGGAACTGATTTGCTCTTTTATCTCTGAATTTCATTTTAAATATGAATAAATAAGAATTAAGAAACTATAAAATATATGTGGTTAAGTGGTTTTCAAAATTCTTGCCCTATAATATCAGGTCAAACTTAAAGCAACTATAAGATATATGTGGTTTTCAAAATTGTTGCCCCTATGATATCAGGTCAAACTTGGAAGGGGTTTTAACTTTCTTTCCCTCTTTGTACATGTGGTTAGGTTTTTATTGCATTTTTATTGTAATAATTGTGCCACTATTTGCAAATTAGTTTTGTATGTATATGCATACATGCTCATCTTTAATTATGTTCTTATTGAAGTACGTCTTTTTTTTTTTCTCATTTGTCACAATTCTACTTATTTCTTTTTTTTGGATTGATGTTTCACTTAGAAGAAGAAGATTTCTTTCGATGCTCATTCCAGAGATCGTCCATCTCGATTATTTATTCTTTATAGATTGATGTTTTATTTAGAAAAATATTTCTTTCTTGAGTGGGGTTTCTGGGCTCATGTTGTATTTGGAAGAGATCACCCGGTCAATGGTCATAAATGCAAACAATTATAGTTGTTCACACCTTACCTCCTATTAGGCCGAAGGATGTGTACGAGAAACTTCTCTCATTTTTTGTCTGCGATTTCATCCTTTCCCTCACCAAATGTCAGAGTTTATGAGAAACTTCCTTCACTCTTTTTTTAAATAAAAGTAACTGAATTTGATGATATATATACTTTTCCAATTACTTAACGTTACAAAAAAATGGTCAATAGAAATCGGAGAGAGAGTGCGGCAACCGGATCCTCCACCTCTTTCCTGACCCACCGTTCCCGCAGTCCCGGTGCTGTGTTCTGGTGAGCGGGAAAGCTTCCTGCGGCTACTTACCGCTGCACTCCGCCGGGTCTTATATTATAGTGCAAAAAGCTATGCAACTATTATTTTTGACGTCAAAAGTAATTCTTTTAAACATACATTCGTAGATCTTAGGATCATAACATCTATGACCCACCCATTGGATTTATGATGTACTACTTTCTCATGTTTCGTTATTTTGTATGAGACAACTTTTAAAATAGGCTATCTCATAATGAAACTACACTCTTCAAGCCCGCAACGTAACTCTTATTAGATCCACACAAACATCAACCAATGTAATAATGTATGAGTAGATTTGCCTTCCAAAGGGTCAACCAAAACGATGCATCTAAAAAAAGTCCTTAACCATATCATTTTGATACTTGAATTCCGATATCTATCTACAATGTATCACATGCTCCCCTAAAATTCCAAGCATGTGTTACAACAAGCTAAACATATTTCATGGGGGATTTTAATGGCACCATGGTGAAAACCATTTAAGCAAGTCAAAAACACTATTAATCATTGTGGTGTTTAACATTTACTGTTTTATACATGATTGTTTAGTTATTTATATTTATTTTAGGTTTTTTTTTTGAACTAGCGAAAGAATTGATTGAATGGATATGTGTCAGTAACAAATTGGACTATTTTTAATCTATTAAATTAATGTGGCTATGAAAATCTGATTTTTAAATTTACATTAAATACCCTTATATTTATATTAATTTTCAAATAAAACCTTATACTTTGTAAAACTATATATATATATATATATATATATATATATATATATATATATATATATATATATATATATATATATATATATATATATATATATAGAGAGAGAGAGAGAGAGAGAGAGAGAGAGAGAGAAAGAAAGAGAGCTAGGTTCAAATGTGGATTGACATCTATTGCGCGGACGTGTGGACAGTGTTATTCTGTAACAATGACAAAGAAAAAATATGTTGTTTGATAATGTGAATACGTTCAATCGTACATAACAACTGTCATTATCACACATTCTCACTAATTAAATCGTCTATAAAATTATTATAAACATTTTATTATTATTCTAATTCATTCAGGATGTTTATTGAGTTGTATTATGTAAAAATGAAAATGAGTGAAAAACGATGCGTGAGAACAAAAATGAATAAAAATTAGTGAGAATATATGAAAATGAAATAATTGTGTGAGGTTTAACGTATTCACATTACTAAACATCTTATTCTTTTACTAATTCTCATAGAATAAAAAAAATGTATTTTTTTAAAAAAAATTTAGCATGTGTGTGTGTGTGTATATATATATATATATATACACACACACACACACATGCTAAATTTTTTTTTAAAAAAAATACATTTTTTTTATTTATAGAGATCTTAATAACTATAATTAATAAAACATAAACTTGATTTTATTAATTATCAAATATTATAACTGTAGAATTATTATAATTACTATATGTTGTCAATGGAAGAAATGTAGGAATTCAGTCGAGCATCATAAATAGTTTCCTATACAGCAAACCCTTTGAAACGTCCCAAAATTAAGACTAAAATTTTTCGCTTTTGAATTAATAATACTATTGGGCCCAAAACCCATCATGGGCCTAAATCCAAGGAAGCCCACAATGCTAGTCAAAAGCCCAAATCAGACGTCTAATATCCTAAACATAACAAACCATGGGCCGATATTGGTGTCTTCGACCCGTTAAACACAGTGAGGAAACTGATCTCTAGCTGTTGAAACACTCTAATGAATCTCGGTCTGCTGGCTCGGAAAATCCCTGTGCTGACATCATCAAAATAATATCCAATTAATAATTGGATCTCGACTTATAACCAAGAATCTAAGCTACTTGACCCATAACCAGGGTAAAAGACCATTTTACCCTTTTTCTTACTTGGCCCAAAACCAATGCCCAACCCAACTACTCAAAAGGCCCAAATTCTAAATGGCTACCCAAAACCCAATATGGCCCAATCTTCCAAATTGGGCCCAAACTGTAACATCCTGATTCAGATTGCCCATGATTAGAATTCGTGGGCCACGAGTCGGGCATAAGGAAGTCTCGGGTTGTGGCGAGTTGCTGGAATCATAAGGCATCTCATCACCTTTCCATAGGTATGAGGATATTTGGAATCGGAGTTATATCAAAGAAGCTATGGAAGTTTGAAGATTTGGCAAGATGAGTCCCTAAGTGGAGAAGTGTGGCAGCGAAGTACGATGGGCGTACGCATGCGTACGCTTAGCGTACAATTGCGCGTGTTCCTTAAGCAAGAGCCACCTAGTACACTGGGCGTACTAGGCACAGAGGGAAAACCCTAATATTTTAAGTGACCCTATACAAAGAATGAGATGGCCTCATTCCTGGCCACCTTTCTCAGAGAACAAACCCTCCAAAACCCTAGTCCTTCATTCTTGGAGCTTGTATGTGTATTTAAGAGCTTTTGAGAGTTTTGTGTGCTCTTGAGGAGAAGTGGAAGCCTTGAAGAAGAAGGAGTTGGAGTCCTAACTTCTAGATCTGAGCATATCTGAGATGGGAGCTTCGTTTTGAGGTATAAAGCTTCAAACTTTACCTCTCTTTTGTTTTAAGTATGTTAATGGGGGTATTTTAGGGTTTTGTCCCAAAAGGTGGAGACTTGATGAGATCCTGAACTCCAGAGACTAAGACCCTCCCCTTTTGAGCTTATTAGTGGTGTAATGTCATAAAAATGGGACCTTGGGTGTTGGAACCAAGTTATGCATGAGATAAAAGCTTAATGTGTAACGACCAAAAATTTCAACCAATTTAAAATTTTCGAAAACAACCCGATTCCATTAAAGTTATTACAAAAAGGTTTTCAATACAATTTATTTAAAGTATTCCCAGAATCTTATCACCACATAAATACGAGGAGCGGTACGATCACGCCTTCGCCTTGCCACGGTCTCCTGAAGAACCTGAAAAACATAAAACCACAACTGTAAGCCCGAAAGCTTAGTGAGATATCCCCAAAACACCAACCACATATACCATACACGCATAACATGCCATACACATCTGATCACAAAACAACCATGCACTTCGGGTCTACTGTGGGACTGGTCCGCCGCACCGGCCAACAGTCCACCTGGTCCACCCTCTGAGTCTAGCCATAACCTCGAGTCTGCAGTATGATTGGTCCGCCCGCATTGGGCCTACAATCCACCTGGTCCACTCTCTGAATCTATCCACATACATCGAGTCTGCAGTGTGATTGGTCCGCCCGCTCCGGGCCTTCAATCCACCTGGCCCACTCTCTGAGTCTACAGTATGACTGGTCCGCCCGCACCGGGCCTTCAGTCGGCCTGGTCCACTCTCCGAGCCTCAGCACGTCTGGTCCGCCCTCTTGGGGCCTACAGCTTATCCGGACCGCTCGTTGGGCCTTCGGGTCAACCGGTCCGCCCTGGGTATCTTGGCCTACAGCACAAAGCAGGACCCGCCTCAACCCAACTCCAGTCTAAACAACCATGTGCACATAAACATACAATCACATAGAAATTCACAGTCAACAAGCCGATCAAACAGATCACATAACATATCATCATCCTAACCAGGATACCGACCTAACCGATCACTAGCATAGCATCACTCTACATCTCAGAATACCGATCTCAATCAGGTCTCTAACATATACCATCCTAGCTACCAGGATGTAAACATATCAAGGCAATAACATAACAACAATACCCGGATCTCAATCCGATAAAGGCCGGCCTTGGTGCCTTAGACCTTGTTGATATAGTGAGGATAACTCACCTCGAAACTGACGGCTGAAAGAATAAGATCCCGCTGCTCCAAACTCCGACACGAACTCCTCCACTGAACAACACCCAAGCACTGAACTCAATAAATACCCATAATTACCAAAATACCCCTGGAAGACAACTGGTCAACCCTTGGTCAAAGTCAAAGTCAACCCCTGACTGACTCTACTCGCCGAGTCAACTCGATGACTCGCCGAGTCCCCAAGCTCATAACTTCCCTCAATCCGCGACCTAACTCGCCGAGTCACCCCGAGACTCGCCGAGTTCAACAATTCTGAGTCCACTCGCACACAACTCACCGAGTCATCCCTTGACTCACCGATTCTCGACTCAACCAGAAAATATTGGGACTCTTCGACAAGACTCGTCGAGTCCAAGAACAGACTCGCCAAGTTTAAGGCTATCTTCAACCTACTCGCCGAGTTGTTCTTCCAACTCGTCGAGTTCCAGCTCATCTTCAAGCCACTCGTCGAGTCTACCCATGTGACTCGCCGAATACCACCGGTCTGAATCCATACAGAAGCATTCCACGCCATGCAATTGATCCAAAACATAGATCTAGCCTTCTACCACCCATCCATCACGTAAAGTGGCAAACTTTACGTGAATCCAAAGAGATCTTGGCCTTTTACACTTTAGGGCTAGGTTTTGGGACATGATGGCTTCACTAAACACTCAAACACAGGGACTTTAATGCACTCTAGACCTTCTCCATTCCAGATCTGAGGTAGCAACCTCAGATCTAACCTCCAAACTCCAAAACATATCAAGATGAGCTCCCATAAACCCCAAAATGATGAATCTATATGATTAACAGCCCAAGAACGAGATAATACCTCAAAAGAACGCCCCAACAACAATGAAACTCGAATCCAAGCAAAGCCCCTTGCTCCAAGCCTCCTACCCTTCAAGATTTCCTCAACAATTGCTTCTCCAAGCTTCCAAATGCAACTTGATCCACTCACACACGAAGGTTAGGGTTTCTGGACTTGAGGATGAGTAAGGAGGCTGGGGGAATGGATGTTATGTTCTTTATATAGGACTCAACCCCAAGAATTAGGGTTTTCTCCACTCAGCGCCTACTCGCCGAGTCCAATACACTGACTCGCCGAGTCGGCCACTTAACACGCGGCCAAGTCGCGACTCTACTCGCAGAGTCCACCCATGGAATCGCCGAGTCTCTCTTTCCCATATTACTCTTTTAGCCCTTCAACTTTACTCTTGCTATTCCGGGATGTTACATAATGGGTAAAGAGAATAAGTGTTTTGTGTGCTTGTGACTTCTTCAGCCATGCAAAGGCTTAAAGTCGTTAACTTTATGAAGTAGGAGATGTTAGGAAGTCCAGATCCAAGAGATGAGTTACGGTCTTAACGGGTTAAGACCCATAAATTGATTTAAGCAAAAATGAGAGTACGCCCAACGTAATTCTAGTACGCCCCGCGTACTGGGTTGAGGTCACCGATCAGATTTGTGCATGCTTGAGTACGCTGAGCGTACCAAAGGAGGTACGCCCCACGTAACCCCTCTGTGGGCTTTTGGGCTAAGTGATGTGTTGGGCCTTGAGTGTTGGGCCTGGGGTTCAGACTTCACGCAATAGAGCCTTGGACCAGAGAATCATATGTATGTGCTTTGGGCCCTTTGGTTGGGCTTGCCTCTTAGTTTGGGATTTGGGCCGTGTGATGGCCCATTTATTATTGGGCCTTGGTGGGCCCAATGGGCTTAGGGCATTAATGGGCTGGTAGGTGGTCTATCTTTAGACCCAATAAGTGAAAGGTTGAACTTAGCTCCTAATTGAGGTAATTGTGGGTTTGGCACAGGGTTAGAGGCCGGTGCGTAGCAGCAGTGTCTATAGGAGCTGTTCTTCACCCGAGGTGAATCTTCTCACTATACTTTACCTAGAGTGGTAATTAGAGTTATGTGACAGAGTATTTTGTATGATATTTATGTAATGTGATGCACTGCGTTATTTCTATGTGATTTATGTTGTGTGTGTTCCAGAGTATACAGAGTTAGGACCAGAGGGTCCACAGAGTTAGGACCAGAGGGTCCATAGAGTTATAGCCTCGAGTGGATAATATGTGTTTTATGTGGTATTTTGGGGAACTCACTAAGCTTCGTGCTTACCGTGTTATGTGTTATGTGTTTCAGGTTTTCTTGTCTGGATCGCGGGACGGCACCGACTTGATTGTACACTCCAGAGAAAGAGTTGAGAGGGTCCTGGATTAATAATGGAGTTGTGCTTTGTAATTAAATAAAAGAGATTTTTATAAGATATGTTATGAAGAGTATGCATTTTAAAAATGAAAAATTGTTTTAATATTTCACGTCGTTACACAAACCCATCATGGGCCTAAATCCAAGGAAGCATAAAATGCTAATGAAAAGTCCAAATCAAAAGTCTAATGGCCCAACAAGGCCCAAATCTATAAACGCCAAGCCCATGCGTTCATCTGCTGAGTATGTGGGGCGTACTCAACTCGTACGCTTAGCGTACTCCGTCTGGGGTTAGTATGTGCAGTGTACCGGCTGGGTATGCCCAACGTACTTCCCAGACTACCAAACCACTTCATTAAGTACTTAAACAATTAAGACCTTTTGCCAAACTCTTAACTCTTGTCCCTAAGGGTGAATTAATACGTAAAGTTGACAACTTTACACCCATGCATGGTTTAATGGGACCCAATACTAAAAAAGAAGCTTAATAAAGCTCTTAACACTTGCATGGATCAATATCTTTCACAAAGTCCGTATTTTTATGAACAAGGGACCTCCATGGAGCTAAGATCTAACATCCATTGCTTCTGGAGTAGATCAAAGGCTCAACTTTAACTCAAAGATTGCATATAGTCGGACCTGGTGGCGAGTTCGTAATCTTATTGGACCTGGTTCGCTTCTACTCTTCTCTCAAACAAAGATAGGTAGAGGGAGATTGCGGTTCCCGACGGTGGGAGTCAGAGGGAGATGGCACCCAATAGATCTAGAGAGGTGGTGAACTACTAGATCAGGAGAAAAGGGAAAGGAAATGGTTGGCTGATTCAGGCGTTGGTCCGATGATTTCGACGACGGATGGTGACTCCGGTAATGGTCCGGTGTTCTAAGTGGGTGGTGCAAGTTCAAAATAGGCTGAGAGACATCATAGTAGGGTGGGGGCTTTTGTATTAGTCTAATTAAAAAATGTTCTCATATGTTTTCATTTGAACATACCTCTCTCTCTCTCTCTCTCTCTCTATATATATATATATATATATATATATATATATATATATATATATATATATATATATATATATATATATATATATATATATATTTGACAAGACATAACTAGTTATTAAATAAACAAGAGAAAAAAAGTTTGTCTATTTTTTTGTTTGTGTTTTTTCACAGCATAATTTAATTAGTACTTTCATTTGTTTTCAATTAAGATTAGTTTTTAAAAATGTTACAATCAAACAATTAACCAAATGATGACTTAATTGATATCGGGCACAACAAACGAGTGTTTATATTTAAATAGTAAAAAACATACTTAATTTTTTTTAAATAAAGATTTCTAAGAAAAATATAATCTGGAGCAATGTTGAGTTGAATATGAAAAGAAAACACATAACAAATGTAAATTTATCATTAATTGTTTGCGTTCATCTTATCAACTCTATGAAAAGGAAAAATAAAAAGTAAATTGTTTGACTTTTTATTTAAATAATATATAAAATAAAGTTTAAACATATAGTTGTTTAATAGGTTGACATAAATTGTTTTAATAAGCTGTCCTTTCAATTTGGGTTTTGGTTTTGACCATTTAAATGGATCAACACCATCTATATATGTATATTGTATAAAAAAAATGTTAAAACATGTAATGCTCAGAGACACTTAGACATAGCTTATAGCTTGTAGAGAGACTGGACCCCTCATGTATCTTTTTCAACTACAACTCACATTAACCAAATAAATATTACTAAAACAAATGCTCTAAACAATATTATATTATACATTTATATGCAAGTAGAAAATTACAAAACTTGAGGGTAATAAATAGCCTAACTTCTACCAAAACTTTGAGACACCCTCTCATAAAATACAAAAAGATAATGGACATTTGAGTTTGGCCAATAAATACATGACCCTCTAAGCGACATAAATTCCAATAGCATTCTCCACGTGCATCTTCAAAATTGAGATTTCTCGACTCTTTTCTTTTTTTAAGTATGTACAAGCCTTCACAACATACGCAAATTCCGAACCATAAAGATGACACCCCGAAGCTGCTTTGCAAGCTAAAAGCTCCACGTTACCTGTTCACAGTGCAACATGACATGTCAGACTTGTACTGTGCTTGTCAACTAGACAATAATTACAAAAAGACATAAATGCCCTCTCTGTCCTCCTCATTGAAAATGTTGTCTAGGTTGGTGGATACCTGAGGAAACTTCGGATGCGAGTATGGTTTGGGTGAAATGACGTGTCAGCCACCATCGACAACGTATTCTCCAATTCTTTCTTGATGTGTTATCTTTAAACATATCAGGGGTATTCTTGGAATGTTTTCTGGAACTATCTTTGCCTTCGCCCACACAGCTTGACATTCTGTCCTCGTCACATTGAGAAAGCCTTAAGAAGCAAGAAGCAAACTCTCTCCAGATATGGCAGTCTGCATATGTGGCATCTAAATGCAAAGCAATCATTTCTACTAAATTTTCTGTATTGTAAAACCCTGGAAAATTATATAATAATCAGACAAACAGGCACTTATGATTTATAGCAATCTGGACAAAAAAAAAACTCAAAGAAAATATATTAATATATGCTACATGTGAAAGGAAAGGTTTAAGATGATAACATACCATCATGATGAAAGCTTATTAGCTTTGAAATTGAATGGCTACAAGTTGGATCCTTTTTTAATGTCTCCTCAAAGCATGCACACAATTTGGTTGCATCCTCATTGGAAAAATGCTCCTGAAGACTAGCTTTTAACCTTCATCATTAAAAAAAAAAAGAATTTAATTAACAAAAAGTTGCAAAAATTAATCGACATAATGAACCAACTTGACACTTAAAACCCTAACATTAAGTTTTCGGCTCTCACAAACAAATAATAAAAAATGATCACCTAAAAGGAAGTGTGGCATCAGAAATCTGAACAACACTTTCCACCTCTTCTATAGCTTCCTTCACTTGATCCCCAAACAACAGCATCTGACAAAATGGAAATGGTGCAAATTTAGTTACATTGAGATAATTAGAGGGTTAAAATTGTCATTTTGCTGTTTAACTCCATAATCTTTTAATTGTATCCAATAGGTCATTAAGCTTCTCCTGTGGCATACAGTTGGCGAGACTGTTTACATTTTGTAAATGGTATTTATAGGGCGCCCATTCTTGTCATTGTATCCAACTGTATGCCACGTAGGATGCCATGTCAGAGTATTTACCGGTTAACCAGGTTAAAATTGGTCCCAATGGTGTTCAATTGAAAACACATTAGATGTTTAATGAGCAATTGAAGACAGTTAAAAGATTAGGGACTTAAATAGTAAAATGGCAATAGTTTGTGGCTAGATAGTGACATTAACCCTAAATTAGAAAGTGCAGAGAAATGCTGCTTGCCTGTATGAGAGGAAGTAAAGCCTCAAAAGCTGGTGGAGTAGAATGAAGAGCACCTCTTAAATGCTTCACTGCAGCCTTATAGTGATCAGTGTGTATTCTCTTTTGAAAAGAGATAAAATCCCCGAGCTCTTTTGTGCTTGGAAATTTCAAAGGCATCAAGAAATTTTCAAGATCTGTACAAGTATATACCAAAAGAATGCTTCAATGACTGAATTTTATTCAATATATTTTGTACAATTAAGCCCCTATTACTTACCATGAGCATAAAATATAGAACCATATCGCTTGTTGCCAGTATGAGGGAATTGAGAAGAGTCGTCAATTTGATCACTCTCAAGAGAGTTTAAATGTAGTTCTTCATATTGCATTTCCTTTTTCACATTATAATCAACCTCCATTGGAACTACTCTATTTCCATCAATTGTTTTGCCAATTCTGATAGAGGTGTTTGAATCCCTTTCGAAGGCGGAATCGGAATCTTCGACTTCAACCACACATTGTCCATTGGAATGGTCAATTCCAGACATTCCTGACTGAATGGAAGTAGAAGGTTCAAGTGAATCCTGCAATTGCATCTCTTTTTTAATGGAATTGTACCATAGATGAGAAAAGGCTAACCCCGCAACCAAATTTGCTATTGGGTCACTTGTGAAGTCTGTTTCTTGCAGAAAACTGATAGAATGCCATTTAGTTTGATTAGAATTTACAAAAAAGCCCTTATATATACAGACTAAAGAATAAAAAGAAAGGTATTTGAAGAAAATAACCTTATAACAGCCTGGTAAGCTCCATCTGAGTCACCTTGTGAAAGACAGTAAAGGAGGAATTCTAACTGTACATCAAACCTACCCTGCCAAAAATCCAAAACTTCAATAAGGGCAAAAGATAACATATTTACATAAAAAGTATGTATCAAGACTATACATACCTTTAACCACCGCCTATTTTTTGTAATTGCAAAATTCTTTTTCATCCATATTTCATATAAATGATGGATTTTTCTTGTTTTTGTTTTCGCAGATCCCATGTGTTCTAAAAGAGCCAATGTAGTCTACATTGTAAGTGCATAAACAAGTAATTAGTTGAGCAGCAATACCATAGGTTAAACTAAAAATAAGAGCATATTTTGAAAACTAGGCAATGGTGATCAACAATTGTTTCATCTGTATATGATGCTGCTATAGTTGCATAAAGAATATGACAGGATAGAAACCATTCAAGGTGCTAAAGGAACAATCAGCTACCAAACTATGGGGGAGCACTGGAAGTCAAGAGAATTCCTACTAAACACTAATAATAGGACGTTTCTAGTTGATTAGATCAATTTCAAAATGCATCTCTGATTTCCAAGAAGATGCATTCTTACTAAATGGAGGAAGATTAGGCGTAATGGTACATGGTTTACAATGTGTACAGTCGCCTTCTACGAGTTAAATCAATTGCGTTAGGCTTGAATCTTGGACCATGGGACGTAGTAAGTTGATAAAGTTGAAGTGTATCTGTAATTTCTTTATAAAAGGCAAATGAATATACCCAATATTTAGTCCGATTCGTCGATAAACTATTCTCTCTGTGCGTCCCCTTCAACAACACGCTCAACACGCCGGACGCTTCATCCCAATTTTGACGCCGAATCAGTTGTCGAAGAAGGTATCGCAGTTTATTCCGATGTTCCCACCGCAAACTACGCATATCTCGCCCTGAGCCTCTCTTTAAAGTATATGAGGGCTTCGTTACAGATAATATGATTCTTTTAATGTTCCTCTTCCCCGACGATGCAACGACGACTGCGTCATCGATCTTACTCCGATTCGCCTTCGTTGCTTTTCTCTTTTTCAGTTTGTTAATATCTTCGTCTTCATCGATTTCCATGGAAAGGTCCATTGGGTATACCAGTTTGTCAATACGTAGGGCTATCGCATTCTGTAGTTCGGATAGTTCGCAGGCGAGGTGCTCCCCTTATTATGGCGGCGACCGAGGAAAACTGAAAGTGAGTGCTCGGCGAGAGCGACCGAAGTATTCCGGCGGGGACGTTTGAACTCTTGCAAGGGTTTTCAATTTTGTTGGGTTTGGTTTGGCTTTGGCCCTTCATAGTTTGATCCATTTCTACTAGCAGGATCCGTCAATTCGGTCCAATAGGGTTGCATTTGAATAGTAACCAGTTTTTTTTTTTTTTTTTTTTTTTTTTTTCCTAGTAGAAAACTGAACTTTGAAAAAAATTCAATTTGAGGTATATGAATCTTTTTTTTTCCTTAAAGATAAAATTTTTTGTTTGTTTTTATTTTTACTCACATTTAAGTTAAATAAATTTTATATTTCTCCATTAAAGATAAACAATTTTTAGGGGTGTTTGGATTAGCTTTTTAGCTTATTGCTTATAGCTTATTTGTGGTGGGAATAAGCAATAAGCAATAACCATGGGGAGAGATGCTTATTAAAATTAGCTTATTTAGCCTAATAAGCTGAATTTTATCCAAACACTTAAATTAGCTTATTGTGGGAATAAGCAATAAACACCTTTTTTTTCTATCCAAACACCCCTTAGTTTTGTCTATCTTGATTGTTGCTACCAAAACAGGTTGTTAGATGTGTTAGTTGATAAAAAATAAAAACAATACATGTAGTTTGGGATGGATGGATTGTGGGATGAGATATATAAAAGAATGACGAAAGAAAATCTATGTAACAAATAAGTTTGGAGAGATCAACCCTAACATCTGGTTATAATAGCCTCAGTTTGAGCCATTCATTTGGTTCCCAAAATAGAAAATACCAAAAACTTGTTACCTTAAATTGTTGTTATTAAAGTTGGGAAGGTTTACCCACAAAACCCATTATATTTACAATAAATCGTTGTGACTCCAACTTTATTTTTTTCCTTATTTGTCACTATATTTTAGAAAACCTTTTATTTTTGGATCATTGGCCGGTCACCAAAAGGTCATGATAATATGTCGGTTTCGTATTTTTCATAGTTTGCATTTAGCCTTAATATTTAGCTATTTACGTATGACTTTGCAATTAACCCCAATATTTTGTTTGTTCCCCATTTGTCATTATTTTTTAGAAAAAAAAAATCATTTTAGCCATTGGCCAGCCACGAATAAGTATTTTAAAACGTAATAACTTAAAATGAAAAAAGAAAAATACGAAGGCACGAGTTGAAACTACGACCTCTCCTTGACGGGTGGGACGTGTTAGCTACTAAATCAATGACTATTTTTTGTATTATTAATCTTTGTTGTATTTAATATACACGTGTATTTTAAAATGATGAAAAAAAACTAGTGTAAGTCATGTGTTCGCGACATCTAATAAACAATATGTCATGGTAATCTTTAAGCCAATTTAAATTGTTAATTCATTCATAACTCATTTAAAAAAACAATTGACTATTTCTAATGACAAGTTTATTGGGAAACTAGATACTTCTAAAGAGTTAAAACAGTGACTTCTCCTGGAGGGGTGGGGCGTGTTAGCTAGTAAGTTAATGATTTTTTTTGTATTATCAGTGTTTGTTGTATTTAATGTACACATATATTTTAAAATGAAGGAAAAAAAACATAGTGTAATGTGAAACAATTTTTATTTTTTCATTCTCTCCCGATCTACACAGTCTCTTTAACCAGTCACTCATCCTCATGATTCCAAATTCCGCCTCCTCAATCCTACTTTTTCCATTTTGTCATCTGAACTTGCTATGACTTTATCTATTTCGTCTCCCAACTATTACTTTTGCCTTTCTTTTTTGGCTATCCGACTCTTACTCCTTCAACATGTTTAGTGTTTCAACCTCAAATGACATATTTCAAGGTATATCGCTAACACGAAACCCGACACGAAAATAAATGGGTTGACACAAAACGATACGTTAATTAAACGAGTCGGATTAAGGTCAAACACTTTCAACTCGTTTACTATTTCGGCACAACACGAACCTGCCCGACACGACACGACACGATTGCCACATCTAATACTGATGTTAAGATCACTGCATCCAAGCGTTGTCTATATACTAATGAAAGACTCATAGTATCCGACTATCAACCCATGAAAGCCTTTGATTTATGATCTTCGACATGTAAATCCTTTGACACATTCCAAATCTAACAAAAATATTCTCACAATTCAAATGGCCCCTAAAAGACTTTTAATATTTTCTATTATGATTATGATTACATTCATGTGGGAAATTGCCACTGGATCTAAAATTTACATTGGGTTTTGTTTAGTCTAGGTTTAGTTTGTGATGTTAAACACTTTTTATAACGTTGGTTTTATTCTTGTTTTGATATTAGTTGGAATTTTCACTATATTTGTATGGATACCTAGAGTATATTGCTATTTCCCAATAGGTAAATTCATGGGTGTTTCATAGCACATATGTGACATCCCAAAAATACGAGCCAAAAATTTTCATTTTTAAAACATATACTTTGCAAAACATTAGAAATAAAACATTCGCCGATCATATCATTTCATAAAAGATGTTGCGTGCGTGGAAACCATTTTATAAAACATAATAATGTCATAGTACAAATCCCCAGGAAGATCTCATAGTGCGGAATACAAAGCATGTATGTGATGTGCCGCTACCGCGCCAGCTCCTTCCCCTTCGAAGAAAAGGTACCTAAAACCAAAACTGAAAACTGTAAGCACGAAGCTTAGTGAGTTCCCCCAACATACCACATACCATACAATCACATAACATACATATATTGTCAGGCATATCTGGGTGCCCGACCTACCCCTTCGGTCCTCTCGACCGGATACAGACTAGTATATCTGGGAGCTGGCCTCCCCTTCGGTCCTCTCGACCGGATACTGACTAGCATATCTGGGTGTTGGTCTCCCCTTCGGTCCTCTCGACCGGATGTTGACTAGCATATCTGGGAGCTGGCCTCCCCTTCGGTCCTCTCGACCGGATACTGGGGACTATTTCACCCCCTACTACTACCACATAACACATATATCACATAATCTATCTAGCATGGTTGGGCACGACCGCCCCTTCGGCCCTATCGACCGGTATTCTGGGGGACTATCTCCCCTTACTGTCACTAGCACATAGCATCATATCATACTAGCACAATAACATATCACAGGTAGCAGCAACCCTAGATGAATATCACAGAGACAAACATCTATCATACAATTCCTACTGGTGGGCCGACATTGTGGCCGTAGACCCACCGCTACTGGAAGGTAACTCACCTCAAACTAGCTGCTGATCTGCGTGGGAACTGACTGTCTTCTGCTGCTGCTGCCTCGGAAATCCTCCAGCTATAATTCCCATAAAATACTCAGTCAAATACTGCTAACTGACCTCAGGGTAAAATGACCATTTATCCCTAACCAAGCTAAGAGTCAAAGTCAAAGTCAACTTCCAGTTGACCCGACTCGCCGAGTTGGCTTGCCAACTCGCCGAGTCCCTATCCATTCGATTGACCATAATCCCGTCTCTACTCGTCGAGTTAGGCATTGACTCAACGAGTTTTCTTCTAACCGATGTCCAATAGTCCTTCATCCTACTCGCCGAGTTGTATGAGCAACTCGTCGAGTTCATCTTCATCCGAAGAACATGCTATGCCGAGACTCGCTGAGTTGTATGAACAACTCGCCGAGTCTGTTCTTGAGGCAAGAAGATTTCCTTGGACTTGCCGAGTCAGGGTATTGACTCGCCGAGTTACTTCATGGGTGAGTCTGGCTTCCGATTCACTGAGTCACGCCCCATGACTCACTACTCCACTTCGCAAACACGAAAAGGGGGAAAACTCGAGGACTCGCGACTCGACTCGACGAGTCTGTCACATGCAAATACTATATAGTCGATTTTGCTTGAATCCAGCTCATGCCACACCTAGATTTGGGTTTCTAGGGCTTGATTAACACGTAAAGTTTCCAACTTTACGTGTAAATAAACACCAATGAAGGTTTTAGGGATCAAAATGCACTAAAAGAGTAGATATAGGGCTTTCATGCAATATGGCTTCATAAAGGTAGTGGATCCGAGCTCCTGGAGCTCAATCATGCCTAGATTTAAAGGTTAATCAACTTATTACAGACCCTAAATCATACCCAAGCTTGGAAATGGCTCAAGAAGGACTTTAATGGAGCTATAAGGGACTATAAGCATGAAAACAGAGGGAAACTGAGTTATACCTCAAGGAAATCACTGAAATAACACCAAGATGTCTGGCCTCCTTCTTCTCTTCTTGATCTACTCTCCTTTTCTCTCAAAATCTTCAAGAAAACACACCAAAGCACTTCAATCTCACAAGGAACAAGGGTTGGATGATATAGGGAGCTCTGAGGGTGAAGGGGGCGAGCTTGGGGCGCATAAGGTTGGTTTAAATAGGGTGCAAACCCTTGGAATTAGGGTTTCATCAGACAGCGGGGACTCGCCGAGTCCAGAATATGGACTCGCCGAGTTGCCAACTTAAACGTGTTCCATATCTCGTCTCTACTCGGCGAGTCGGGCCTACAACTCGCCGAGTCCAAGGCTAAAAATGCAAAACACTTAGATAAATTTCACATACCAGGAACCAGGTGCTACAACATATCTTCCCTCTATTAAGTCAAATCTTGATTTTTCAAATTTACTTCCAACTTGAATCATTTAGTCATGTTGACTTCTGAAAATAACACAAGTAGACATTAGATGTCTTGTAGAAAAAGAACCTTGCAAGACTTTGAATGAGTAATTAGACTAACCAAAACATAGCCATGTATTGACCAAATTACTTTGGATCAAGAGTTCGAGACACTTTTATTTATATATGTTAAAATAGTTATACAAGCATAAAACCTTCTTAAACCATTCAAAACAAGTATATGATATAACATTTGAAATTATGGTTTGCTTAGAATATTAATTCATAGAGTTGACATCAGTGGAAGCTATAACAAATTTCTTCCTTTGGAAAATTCTAACCAACCGTGTGATGGACGTTTGGATACAAAAGAAAATATATTATGTATTGAAATAATTATATGATTCCAGGGAACATGCAACAACTTTTAAGATATTTATATGAATCTACGTAAAGAATAAAGAAGAATCTAAATGAACATGCATAGTTGTGCATGTTACCTGGTCTCTTTGGTTGCTTTCTTAATGTTGTGGTTTCTTCTGCAAGCATCAATGATCACTGCAAATTTCAGCATTGGTGTGATTCTTGATCAAACTTCTAGGCCTGGAAAAGAGGCCAAAGTAGCCATTGAGATAGCAATTCAAGATTTCAACATCAAAATTCAAAACCAATCAGACAATTGGTCTATATCTTCAAAACTCTCGAAACAAACCCCTTCATGCAACTATTGCAGGTAAAGTATTATGCTTTTCTTAATAAAAAGTTGTCAAATTCATGTTAAAGAAGTTTGATTTGGTTGTATAGAATCGTAAGATGATGTGGGAATGCAACAAAACATCTTATTGATGAAGACAATGTGAAAGCCATTTTGGGAGGTCATACATGGGAAGAAGCTTCTGCCATAGTTGAGGTTATCAGTGAAGCTGGTCATGGTGTCCTATTATTTCTCTCACTAGCTAGTACTACTAGACAGTTAACAAAGATGAATGCAATTGCTGCCATATTACAGTCATGGGGTATACCCCAAGTTACTCTCATATACGAAACTTCACATCTAGCCTCAACAACATCGATCATTTCTGACCTCTCTCAGGCATTTCGACAAACAGGTTCTGAGCTAATCCATATCTTGCCACTAGCAATTGGTTCATCGTTCTTCGATGAAGAGCTTGACATGCTCAAGAAACAACAACGCCAAGTCTTTGTAATTCATACGTCTCTGCAACTCGGGATTCGCCTCTTTCAAGCAGCCAAGAAGATGGAGATGACCGAAGACGGGTATCTATGGATTGAAACTAATAGACTCACAGATCTTTTTCATTCCATTAATTCCACCATGATTTCTTCACTGAAGGGTATAGTTGGAGTCAAAAGCTACTTCCCGGAAAAGACACCAGATTTCCTAGATTTCAGGAAAAGATTCCGACAAAAGTTCCGTTCCGATTACCCAGAAGAAGAACAGGACGAGCCTGGAGTTTTTGCCCTGCAAGGATATAATGCTGTGAAATTGTTAGAAAAAGTTTCACTTAAAAACTTTGATCACAAAAGACCATTCAAGCAGATTCCCTTCGAGATCGTTAACGTGATCGGAAAGGGATATCACAGTGTGTACTTGACTGAAGAATCAGGGTTTTCAGAGAACGTTGACGGTGAAATCAATGGAGCAACCGCTTACTCCAATTCTATGGATAGCGTGGGACAAGTTTTGTGGCCGGTGCAACCGTGGTATGCTTAGAGAAGACGCCGAAATCTCGCCGGAAGTTTAGAGCATCAGATGAGGGTCGGCGTTCCTAGTCGATCTCTATTTAAGCAATTCGTGAATGTGGAATATAATCCCGAGAAGAATCAAACAGTAATCGGTGGATTCGTAATCACTGTGTTTGATGAAATAATGAGAGAATTGAATCTCTCATACGATTATTTTCCCTTCAATGGTTCTTGCGATAAAATGATGAGAGAAATACCTGCAAAGGTCACCATCATAACCTTAACAACTCTATAACGAACCAAAACTTTTTTGCACATATCGCTAATTTGGTATTTTTTCTCTCGAATCGTTGCAGACTTTTGACACAATAGCAGGCGACGTAACAAATGTGTCGACCTGGCATGAGTACTTGGATTTCACACGACCTTATACGGAATCAGGTTGGATATGATTGTCCCCATTCGATCCAGAGTATCTAACCGGCCATGGTTGTTCATGAAGCCTTTCACTGCAACAATGTGGTGGTTAATTGCAGCAATCACCCTTTACAACGGTTTCATCATTTGGTTAATCGAGAGACCCCATTGCAAGCATTTTCAAGGCTCCATCATAACCCAAATCGGAATAGTAATTTGGCTTGCATTCACCACACTCTTCACTTTGTGAGGTACCATTTACAAACTTTCTCTAATCTTTGATCTCGTCGTTTCACACATGATCAATTTCAGGGGACTGGTTGCATAGCAATCTGTCAAGAATGGTGGCTGTCGTTTGGCTGTTTGTGGCGCTAATCATCACACAGAGCTACATGGCTAGCTTTGCGAGCATGCTCACAACTCAACGACTCGAACCCACCACAACCAGAGTTGAGATGCTCGGAAACATGAATGCAACCGTGGGGTACTGCAACGGGTCCTTTGTGAATCACTACTTGGAAGATGTTCTTGGTTTCAACAACATCAAAACCAACATCTATAATTCAATTCATAGATACGCAGAAGCCCTAAACAGTGGTGAAATCGTCGCCATCTTTCTTGAAGTTCCGGCAGCCAAAGTATTTCTAGCTCAGTACTGCAAAAGCTTCGTCAGAACCGTAGAGACATTCAAAGTTGGGGGTTTCGGTTTCGTAAGTGCTTGTGAATTGTGATTGATTTTACCAAAGTCAAGTCTTTAGACCTAAAAATTCAAACTAAATCGCAGGCATTCCCCCGGGATTTTCCTAGGCTTTCGGATGCAAACAACATAGTGATTAGGGTAACAGAAAGTGGGAAACTGAAAGAACTTGAAGATAAGTTTCTAATATCTGAGAAGTCTGTGGATGAAGAATCTTTTCCGTATATGGTATGGGCAACTTGAAGTGGTGTTATAACAAGAAGCAACAAGAAGAGGGGGGTGGTGTTCATGGTGTTAACACCATGTTAAGAGGAGATAGATAGATAGATAGAGAGAGAGAGAGGGAGAGAGAGAGAGAATTTGTGCAACCAATAGAAAATCACGTTTCATCTAGTCATGGCCACAACAAGAAGCAACACAAGTAGATACAACAAGAAGGGGGGGGGGGTGTGGTGTTGATGCATCTTAACGACATTGAGGATGCTCCACCTCAGCAACAACGAGATGCAACATGTCCCATACCTTATACTCTAATGAAGATGAGAGTCTTAGCCTTCGGAGCTTCTCCATACTATTTGAGTTAACAGGAGGAACATCAACGGTTGTTGTTGTCGTGTACATTGTCATGAGGACTAGAGTATTTAAAGAATATATTCAGGGATTTGTAAATTTTTTCCAACTAATATCGACATTTATGAAAGACCAACGACATCAAATGAGACAATCATCGAGAGTAGTTTCCGATGCAGAAAACCCCACACGCCCTCCGGTAGTGGACAGTGGTTGATTTGGATGGCAGGATGGTCAAATGAGACATTCATGTTGGGATCGTGGCATACATTTAGCTTATAGGAATATTATTTTTTCTTTCATTAGTGGGTGTAGGGAAACTAATTAAGGGGTGTTAGTTCATTAAAACCCGCATCCCATAAGATAATGTCACGCCATGGTAAGGCTCCACCACGTTGTGGCCACCCAAAACAATATTGACATTTGTAAATTAAATTTGTACCTGAAACGGGTGTTACACTATGTGTCTATTAATGAGTCACATATCTTCAATGATAATTGTACTTTTTGGTGATTCACATACGAACATTCGTGTCTTAAGATTAATAGATACATGTTAAGATATCGTACACATTTCTTTGATAAGAATTGAAAAAGGATATGAAAGCATTGAATTTATTGTACGAGTTTTAATACATCATCGTGAATCTAATGTATTATAAATAGGAGTATCGATTTGAATTTGAAGCATACCATTCAAACATAAATTTTAGAAAGAAAGAATAAAAGATATTTTGTAAGAGGGAAATATCAATTAATAAGAGATCGATGAATTACTGTAAGAACTAACTACGATATGAGATATACACCCGGTGGATCATGTGAGTGCATAGTTACTTTCAGCGTACACAATTATAGATAAAATAATTTAATACTTGAATTTCATTATGTATTATATGCTTATTTAATGTTATCTATTATGTGGATAAATTGCATGACAAGATTATGATTAACTTGGTAGGTGTTTGGGAATGCTTTTTAAAGAGACTTATTAACTTATTGAATTTCCAAAAAGCCATGAATTCCTGGTTTTTTCCAAAAAGCCAATAAGCACTTTGAGAAGCAATCCCAAACACTCCCTTAATGGTAAATCATGAAAATAATTTTATAGCTTTATTACTAAAATTATTTTATTACCATAATTAATTTATATTTAAACTGGGTAGTGAAAGACAAATAGTGGTGTGAGGCCATGACCATTAATGCACATACTATTATGCTACAGGGACAAGGCATATGTCGAAGTAAGATGATGATCACTGATTATTCTAAACAGTCTAGTGGAACCTAGCAGACTTATTACTGTTAGACGTTAATAATCATACTTTTCATTAATTAAAAGTTAATTAAAGATAGTATGTTTAAATCATGTATTTTTAAATCGTTTAAAATGCACCTTACATATAATTATGATAGTTTATATTTACTATATGTAAAACTAAAAGATTTTAAATTTATATATGTAATATGATTACTATGTGTATAACAATCATGCAACATGTGTCGTCACATGTTTGATTATACATTGCTAGTCAAATTAAGAGCATGTCTCATTCATGATACCATGCTATAATAGAGGTATTGTAACACCCCATTTATTAAATAAATAAATTAATAAACATATAGTAGCCCTAAAATCGATAATTATATATCCAGGGTTGGTCTCGAGGGGTTAATTGCTACTATTTTAGAAGTTGGTGGTTAAAAGTATAAGTTTTGGATTGATTTTGTAAGTATTTATGAAGGCGGGGACTAAATGGTAACTTCTGGGAGTTAATTTGAAGATAATTTGGGGCTAAGGGGCTAATTGGTAAGTTTTAGACCTAAGTTAAAAGAAATTGTTATGGAGAAGGGCCATTCCTGCCATTATGGAAGGAAGTTTTATGAGGAACGGTATTTAACTATTTCATTGCCATTCATAACCCTAAACCTAACCAATGTTCATCCGCCACCCTCTCCACCCTCCTTCTCCTCCCGACGCCATCATTTCTTCCATAGTTACTGTGCACCACCGTGCGGAGGACGCAACCCATCGAGTCAAGCCCCGTTGCCTTCGTTCCTGTTGTTGCTGGAGACGGAGACCGATGATGGAGCATAGTTCAGTCGGAAAACAACGGGAAGCAAGTCGTAGCCACCTGATGTCGCCAGTAATGTCGGAAATGGCCGGAGAAACCCCCGAGATCGGAGTGTGAGCTGTGAACGAGGAAGAGCGGGGTGCGGACAACCAAAATCTAATTGTTAGACCAACTCGTTTCGCATTTCTGTCCTTCTCGAGGTGTTCGACATCACGATTGCCACTGTTGCCGTCAGAAATGGCTTCAGCCGCCACTTCAACCTGTTCCAAGTGCCAACTTCTTCCTAGTCGATGGTTTGGAAGGTGGTCTCGTATCGGGAAGGGATATACGTTACTGTGGAGGCCGTAAACCACCAACCACATTCGTCGTTGCAGTTGTTTCATCGGCCCTTTCGTCGCGCCGCCGTTTGCTTTCATCTTCCGTCGCCACCGCCCACCATGGAAGGTGGCTGTGTGCGTGTTTTACTATGTGTTTAGGTGTGTGTGTGGCTGTATTTTCCATTGATAGTGTGTGTTGTGCATGTTTTGTCTAGCCGGAAAATCATGAAAGCCACCGCCACCACGTGCCACCGCCGGCCACCACTAAGGTGGTTGTGTGTGTGTTTATGATAGTTAGTGTGTGTGTTTAGTTTTGGATTGAATCATTGTAATTGTAATTAGCAAAAGAATAATGAAAAGAAACCCTAACCACCACCGTGAGGTGGTGGCTGCCGCCACCGGTCGCTGTGTCGGGTAACGTTGTACCTTGTTTGTATTGTGATTCGTTTGAGATGTTTGGACAAAGGGACTAAAACCCTAATGGGCCTAATGAACCCTAACTGATCAATAGACCTAGCTACTGGGCCTATTGGGCTAAGATGGGGTTGGAAACCCTAATTAGGGTTTTGAAAACCCTAATATTGGATTTATGGGCCTTGGACTTATCGGGACCCACATTTGGGCTATTGGAATGGGAGTTGTGTATAAAGCCCAATCACACCATATGACTTATTTAGAAGAGTGATGGACTTAATGGATTAAGTCCTTAATGGGTTAAGTGAGAAACACTTAACCGTAGTTGTCATTTTATATGAAACCCTAATTTTGGGAATTTGATTGGGAACCGCACTTGAATCATTCATTAAACTTAATATATTAATTAATAATCATTTGCAATCAACCTAAAGCAATATAGGACTTGATGGATTAAGTCCTTAATGGGTTAAATAGGAACACTTAAACATAATCATCATTTCATGTAAGAAACCCTAATTTTAATTGGGCCTTGAATTGAGCCTTTCTATTGGGCTTTGGTAATTGGGTTATTAATGGGCCATCCAAGAACAAGCAAATGGACTAGAATAATTTAATGGGCTTTAGGGTAAGCCCCACATGAGGGTTTGGCCCCAATCTGGAAAATTGGGTCGTAGATGGGCTATAGTTTCGGCCTTGATGCTTATATGATATTGGGCCATTGGAAATGCCAAATGTTTGGAATGGACTATGTAGTTGGGCCTTTAATTATGACCATGTAAAGGGTTGGGCCCAATTTGGAAAATTGGGCCATATGTTGGGCTTTGGACCATTACCTGACTTTTGGGTCTTTGGAGTGTGAGTTTGACCTTGGGCTTGGAGCCCAATTATTAATTGGGTGTTGTTTGATGTTGGCAGTTCAGGAATTTGTCAATCACCAGCCGGAGCTTCATCTGCGGGACTTCAACAGTGCCATGTGAATTATCCTCACTATATCAACATGGTCTACGACTCCAAGGCCGACCCTTTATGGATTGTATCCGATTATGGCATGATATGTTTATTGATTACATCATGGTAGTTAGGACGGTGATATGCTTATGCTTAGTGGCCTGGTTAGGTCGGTGTCATGGTCATAGGATGATGCTATGTTAGTGACCGGTTAGGTTTGTATCGCGGTTATTAGGATGTTGCTATGATTAATGATTTTTTAGATCGGTTTGACTGTTATATGATATGGGCTAGCGTATGATATTTATGTGGACATGTTTGTTTGGTTGTGGGTTGGGTTGAGGCGGTCCTACTTTGTGTTGTAGGCTAACATACCCAACGAGCGGTCTGGATAGGCTGTAGGCCCTGCGAGGCGGTCCAGTCATGCCGAAGGCTCAGGAGCGGTCCAGATAGACTGTAGGCCCTGCGAGGCGGTTCAGTCATGCCAAAGGCTCGGGAGCGGTCCATATAGGCTGTAGGCCCTACGAGGCGGTTCAGTCAGGCTGAAGGCTCATTATGCATGCTGTTATGTATTTGTTATATGATATGGTTATATTTGTATGGGGTTGGTATTTTGGGGGAACTCACTAAGCTTGTGCTTACGGTTTCAGTTTATTGTTTCATGTGCTTCAGATGTCTCGGCAGGGCGAAGGCGTGACCGTACACATTCTCGTGTTTTGGACGTATGGTTTCTGGGATACTTTGATATTAAACTATTTTGAAAACGTTTTGTAATAATTAATGGTTTCTGGATCTTTGGAAAGTTTTAAATTGGCTTGATTTTTATGGGTGCTACAGTTATAAGGACATAACCTATAAAATGACCGTTAAATGCGTGTCCTTTCACTCACTGCCTCTTTATTTGGTTAATTGTCATTAGCCAAAAGGGTTCGGTAGGACAATGTCTCCTCAAAAGTATAACATGTAAAATACTAGAACAAAATTCTTGTCCTAGTTATATTAGTAAATGTGAATAGTTGCTAACTCATGAAAAGTAGGGTTGTTCACTATTTAGATAAAAATGAATTATCCAATTGGACAATTTGGATTGAACTATTTGGTTTGGATATTCGGATTTTTTGATTGGTTTTCAACAAAACCGAATTATTATTTTGGATTTCGGATTGGTTTTGGTTTATAAAACAAGAACTGAATAGTCCAAAAAAACCGAATAAACATTTATTATTTATCTATTTATAATATATATCTATAATTATTTATTAATTTTGTAATTTATTTTTTCAAATAGGTTCAAAACGTTTCACCCGATAAAAAAACATTAATATGCATTTTCTCTCGAAAGTTTTGTATCTATAAAATATTTAACTATAATATATCTTCTTATGAGTTGTTTATAAATTTCAAATCACAACTAAATTATTTGTTTTTGCTTCTGTGTAAAGTTCGGTAATATTATAATTATATGTCGTTTTAAAATGTTGCGGTTTTTGAAAACCGAATTATAAAAACCGATCCAACCGAATTGTAACTGGATCGGATCGGATCGGATTTGAATTTAATTTGGACAATTCGGATCCATGTTTTGAAAACCAAAATCAATTTGGACTTACTTGATTGGATCAGATCAAACCGATCCATCTAAACGAACACCCCTAATGAAAAGCACACATTATTTCTTATTGTCTATTTATGGAGCGTGTGTGGTTAAGCGTCACATAAACTTGATATGTAAGAAGAAGATGATGTGACACTTGTGGTTGTGGTTTGTTGGCGAATCGTGTGTGTGGTTAACCGACACATCAATTAGAGAACCACACCATACTCAAGGGGTTGCACATTTTTGCATGGTTGGTTCACAATCTTATTTGTGAGACCTTAGTATCCCAAGCACAAATAGAGGACATGCAAATCCGATATTAACATGCAATTAATAGTATTAATAGATCTCAAAAGATGTATGACTTTCATGGATATTGAAACTCGCAAAGGGCATTGCTTACCTAAATAATTTCATGGTGTGTTGACGACACCCCTCTACACATTGCAAAGCCAAATATGGATCCCATCCTTAATAAACAATAAATTTGGGTTGAAAATTATTTAAATGATAAATAATACAAACAAGAATGAAATTAATATTGAATGATGTCTACAAGATAATCCACTAAAATCTACTGCTCAAAGGATTAGTTGGAATGATGATCAATCTAATCCAAATTCGTAGTTTGAGAATAGTTTTCATTTGTGAATAGAAAAATCATGCCTAAGACAAAGCTCTTCCTAAGGTTCCTCTAACCAAGACCCGATAACCGGACTCCGCGTTCACATCACCAATAACAAGACAATGTTACAACCGACCTCCAACATAATATTATGTAATAAACAAATGAGATATGTTTACAGGAAAAAACCATCTTGATGTAGAAAGAGTGTATGTATGGGGGAGAAAGAGAGCTCCAAAGTTTGGAGATTAAACCCCGTCAACCTCATAATGTGGAATGATGGCTCTATTTATAGGGACAATGAAGGCATCATAAATGACAATGGGGAATAAAGCTTGCTATGGATTATTCCGCACATGCTTTTCTACTCGATTGGTGCTATGCTTAGCCGATGTTGTCCCGCTCATCAAACCTTATCCTACACAACCTAGTGTTGCTCTGCATGGCTAGAATCAACACCTTGGTCAATTTAGTCACTTCAGTTAGGTCATGAATGGATCCAACACCATTAGTTGTGTAAATAACAAGAAGTGGTAGTTAAAGGGTATTTTTGGTAAAATTTGTTTGTAACTAGAAACTGAAAGTTTGTAGTTGGTAGCTGCTCTACAAGCTAGAAGACATAAATTTTACGTGCAAAAAATAGAAGTTTTCAACAAAAGTAATTATAATCTTTTAAAATGTATAAAAGAATATATCTACCAATAGCTCTAAAAATTTCTTGAAGTACAATTTGGATTAAAAGTTTTATTCTAAAAATAAAAGTTTGACCGCAAACAAAGTTTTTAATTTAATTCCAATCATTTAAATAAAAAAATTAAAATCTAAAATTTTATAACAAAAAATCGAAAGCCAGGAAGTAGGGGTGTTCGTTTGGATGGATCAGTTTGATCCGATCCAATCAAGTGAATCCAAATTGATTTCGGTTTTCAAAACATGAATCCGAATAGTCCAAACTAAATTTAAATCCAATCCGATCCGATCCAATTACAATTCGGTTGGATCGGTTTTTATAATTCGGTTTTCAAAAACCGAAACATTTTAAAACGACAAATAATTATAATATTATTAAACTTTACACAAGAAGCAAAAACAAATTACTTAGTTGTGATTTGAAATTTATAAACAACTAATAAGAATATATATTATGGTTAAATATTTTATAGATAGAAAACTTTTAAGTGAAAATACATATTAATGTTTTTTTATCGGGTGAAACATTCTTATTTGAAAAAATAAATTACAAAATTAATAAAAAACTATAGATATATATTATAAATAGATAAATAATAAATGTTTATTCGGTTTTTTTGGACTATTCGGTTCTTATTTTATAAACCAAAACCAATCCGAAATCTAAAATAATAATTCGGTTTTGTTGAAAACCAATCCAAAAATCCGAATATCCGAACCGAATTGTCCAATTGGATAATTCGGTTTTATCGGTTAAAAATGAAAACCGCCCGTTTTTAGGCGGCTGACCGGAGTGGTCCTACTCTGCAGTCTGAACCATGTCCAGCCCTACTGTGGAACCTTTGACCGTTACAAGATTTTCTTCTTCTTCTGTCATTCCGGCCCAAATTCTCCCGATATCGCTCGTTCTTTCGTTTTGATGGTCGTTTCGGGGTGCTTCCGATCACTTGAATATAAAGATAGTCGCAATCGGGTCTCATCAACCAAATGATGAGGCTGGTGTAAAGGCTGGTGATTGCTGCTATTAACCACCGCATTTTATCAGGTCTCTCGATCAACCAAATGGTGAAGCCATTCCAAAGGGTGGCTGCTGCTATTGACAACCACATTTTAGCACTGAAAGGCTTCATAAACAACCATAGCCGGTTTGATGATTTGGTTTGAATGGGATTGGGGACAATCATCTCCAAAACTGATTCAATGCACGGTTGCGTGAAATCCAAGTACTCGTGTATTCTCGACAATGCATCGTAATAATCATATGCCAGATTCAACGGTCTCTGAAAACCTTGATTATTCTGCTCAAGTGGTATTTTGAGATCAAAGTTTTCAGGTGAAATTAGTTCAAACAATTCCCCGACACTATTATATCCTTGCACGGAAAAAATTCCAGGTTCGTCGTGCTCTTCTTCTGGGTAATCGGAACGTAACTTTTGTCGGAATCTTTTTTTGAAATCGAGGAAATCCGGCGTGTTTTCCAGTAAGTAGGTTTTAATTCCATCCATACCCTTCAGCGAAGAAATCATGGTCGAATTAATGGAATGAAAAAGATCTGTGATTCCATTCGTTGAAATCCACAGACACCCGTCTCCTGCCATTTCCATCTTCTTGGCTGCCTTAAACAGGCGAACCTTAATAAGTTCCAGCGACTTATGAATTACAAAGACTTTCACTTCTTGTAGCTTGAGCACCTCAAGCTCTTCTTCTAACAAGCACGAACCAGATGTTAGTGGTAAGATATGGTTTAGCTCAGAACCTGTTTGTCGAAATGCCTGAGAGAGATGAGAGATGACTGATGCTGTTGAGGCTAAATGTGATCTTTCGAATATGAGAGTAACTTTGGTCTCTGTTCCAGTGGTGAGTGAAGCTTTTAGAAGAAACCACAGCATTGAGAAAGCAACCAAAGTGTTGAGGTAACTTGAAAACTTATGCATCTTCATTGATATTCTTCCTTATTCATTACATAGACTCTTATATATCTCAAAAGTTGTTTCCTATTCCCCAAATGGTCATTCCAGTATAAAATAATTTTTTTTTGTACTCAAGATTCCATCACACTGTTTGTTAAAAAGTTTCCCAAGAAAAAAATTTGTTGTAGCTTTCGATGAAGTCAAGCCATCAGCAACACTTACATTGTGAATGTTGTTATAGTAAATATGAATGCAAATGTCTTAATCCGAAGAGCTACCAATGGTTTAAACTTTAAAATGCAATGAAATTTTGGTTATTCTTAGTTTACAATGCATCTTATGTCAACTTGTGTCATTTTCAGAAGTCAACATGTACGTGGCTCTGACTAAATAACCCATATTCTCTTACATTAATACCCATAAAGAATTGTAATTTTATTGTTTGACTATTTGTACAAACTTTAAACGCCCTCTAAAATATGTAAAAAATAAAGGGATGCTAGGGACCAATATCAAATTACAATGTTGTAAAAAGAAATGAAAGTTGGACGCGATAATAAACAAATTAATGGAAGTACTTTGTCATTTTTTGCATTTACTCTATTTATTTCAAGTTCCATATGAATTTCCATAGAGATTGGATTTTGGAGCCACACCTCCTGTTTTATAGACAAATAAAACGATTCTATGTTCTTAAATTTGTTTAATGTTGTAAGAAAATTGAGATTCAAGTATATGCCACTTAGGTCAAAATAATGCTGATATCAATCGAATTGTGTAAACAAATATCAAATAAGATGAATCTGTTGATTACTACAAAGATGGGTGAAAAAATACAGATAAAATTCGACTAAAGTGATTGTGGTTTTATGTGTGTGCCAAGTTTGAACAGAAACAAGAAAAGCGTAAATTGAGCAAAAGTGAGAAAAGGGCCAACTTACAAATGAAAAAAAATAAAAAAACATCTAGCAACATGAACCCAAATCAAGCTATTAATAACACTACCTCCACACCTTACAACATGAATTGATATTTCAAAAAGATCATAATTGATATTTCACCCCTATGTGTTAGTATCATGAATTCTAATATGAGATAATCACCGAGGATACTTTCTGATTCATATACAAACTAGAAAGCAACATAGTAGAGTTGTATTCTTGTGTAGGAATGTTCAAGATGTTAGGATAACAAAAAAAAGCGTACAGTATATTGATTATATATATTCATACTATTTGCAAAATGGATAAAATTAACGAAATATTCGGCAGTTAATAAATGTTTCTCTGGAAAATAACCGTCACATGTGGATCAAATTCACTTTATGAAAATGTACACTGATCAGCACATCTTACTTGTAGTAGATCACAATTTGAGTCTTTTTTGATACTCATATATATTCTAATATTTACACTCGGTTGCCTTGTGACACCAAATGACCAACTTTTCTAAGTTGTTTGATGTAATTATTTATAATTATAAATTAGCATGAAACAATAATTGAGTTATTGTGGTTAAGTTAAAGACTTCACAAATATTTATTTTATATCGATAATTATATTTAATCTAAACATTAATTTCATTAGTTTGTTAATTAGATTCTAACAACCCGTTTTCTTGCAATTCAGTAAACACAAATTCGTAAACATGGTGGAAAGAGTCAACAAGAAGAGTATGCCCTACGTAGCATTATTATTATTATTATTATTATTATTATTATATTTTCATCCAATTGAAATTTTATTATATAGCTTGCTTTTTTTTTCAGCTCATAAAATAATATGTTTTTTTAATCATAAAGTCAACTAAATCATTCAGTTATTTTTGTACGTAGCTTTAAACAAATAACCTTCATTTTCTGAATACAAAAACTTGCTTTCCATTAGATTACATAAGAGTAATTCGAGGAAAGTGCAATGAAGTTGCTACGCATACTAAATAAATAAAAATCAAAACAATATCTCTATCATACCAGATAAGTCTTATAGTTTGATTTTTTTTATTCTCTTATTGGTTGACATCTTACTTATTAATACAATTGTAATTACATGAAAATTTCCCTAAACTATCCAAATGACTGGGACTTATCATCCAGAAGCATACATATTATTTTCTTACCTGTATGATTTGGACATAAAATGTTGAACATTTCCACGACTTTCTATATTCCTTTGCAATTTGTGAATGAAAATATAGTTAGTCGACTTGAATACACTGAAGAGATATTTCTTATGTCATGGCTAAAACCTTGAAATCATTTCTATAGTCTTTGTTGACTTTTCTTATAATATAATACTCATATATACTTTCAATAATAACTGAATAATAGTAAATCAGTTAGATCACACCTTTTCCTATATATATATGGTGAAAGAGTACCAATAAAAAATTGGGTGGGATTGTCTTTTACTCTGTAGGCATACTCTTTCTTTTCCTATAATGAAAAACAAGCTTATGTCTATTATTGTTATTTTCACCATTTGTTTGTTTAAGATACCTTTTATTGTTAAAATCGATGCCAAATCTATACGAAGTAACTCTAGTGATCCATTTGTCATTGGTGCAATTGTGGATATGTCATCTCGAGTAGGCAAAGAGGCTAGAGTTGCCATGGAAATTGCCATAGATGATTTCACTGCAAAAACAAATCAAAACTTGACGCTTTACACCACAAATTCGAAAGGAAATATTGTTCAAGCAATCCAAGAAGGTAACTCAACTCATCTAATGCCATTTGTTTTGTTCAATATGTTTCTTTTCTTTTTGGTAAAACCAATATGTTTCATGAACTTGGTTGAAATGCAGCCACCTATCTCATTGAAACACATAAAGTGGAGGCGATTTTAGGGCTACACACCATGGAAGAAGTGGTTTCAGTTGCAGAGGTATGTAATGAAGCACAAGTTCCAACTTTCTCTCTTTTTGACTCAGTTCCTCAATGGGCACTAGATCGGTGGGCCCCCTTCCTATTTCAAGCTTCGCCTTCTCAGTTTCCTCAAATGAAAGCTTTTGTTGCTATTCTTGAATCTTACGGATGGAGTCGTTTTACTTTCATATACGAAGATATCAATTCAGCATCCACTCAAATCATTCCACATCTCATGGAAGCCATTAAAGAATCTAGTACTGTAGAAATAAGCAGCATTGTAAAGCTCTCGCCTTTATCCTCTTCCTTTTCATTGCCAAAAGAACTCGAAAGAATCAGTAAAGAACAATGCAGAGTGTTTCTTCTTCATTCCTCTTTGGAAACAGGCGTTCGCCTTTTTGAAAATGCAAAGAACATGGGGATGATGGAAAAGGGTTATGTGTGGATCACAACAAGTTTAATCACAGATCTTCTCCACACTGTAAATTCCTCTACTTTTTCCACAATGGAGGGCGTTTTGGGAATTGGGAGTTTCTTCTCACAGTTTGATGAATTTACCACAAAGTTCCAGAAAAAGTTTAAACTCGAACAACCTGAAGAAGAAAACAACATCCCTGGGGTTTTTGCAGCTCAGGCGTATGACGCTACATTGATTGTGGCCTCTTTACAATTCGTTGACCAAAAACCACTTGCATCACATATATTTCCAATCATAAATGTTATAGGAAAATACTATAGAGAACTAGGGTTTTGGTCAGAAGGACTCGGTTTTTCTGAGGTTATTAATGATAAAACCACTTATGATCCCTCTTTGAAAAGTTTAGGCTACATTTTTTGGCCTGGGAAACCGTTGCATACTCCAATTGGATGGGCTATTCCTACAAATGCCAATCCATTACGAGTAGGTGTCCCAACAATGGCCATGTTTAAAAAGTTTGTAGAAGTGAAATATGATCATAAAAATCATAATCTCACTTACAAAGGCTACTCAATTGAGCTTTTCAAAGAAACCATCAAGCTCTTGCCTTATTACTTGCCATATGAATTTCATCCCTTTAATGGAACATACGATTCTCTGGTGAAGCAAGTTTATTTGAAGGTAAATCAATGACTCAATCAATCATATATTGTTCTTGTTATTGGTATTAAATTCTTTCTTTATTCTTGTAGAAATTCGATGTGATAGTTGGTGATGTATCAGTAGTATCGAGGCGATATAAGTATGCTGAGTTCACGCATCCGTATACAGAAACAGGGCTAGTGATGATAGTGCCTGTTACATCGTATCATGGACAATGGTTATTTGTGAAGCCCTTTACATTAAGCATGTGGGCTTTAACAATTTTAATCA
Source organism: Lactuca serriola (assembly GCF_051521515.1). Classification (NCBI taxonomy): domain Eukaryota; kingdom Viridiplantae; phylum Streptophyta; class Magnoliopsida; order Asterales; family Asteraceae; genus Lactuca; species Lactuca serriola. The sequence continues at coordinate 273,738,920 of NC_136412.1, read as the reverse complement.
ATATATATAACGCCTTTGTGATATGGCTGATTGAGCACAAAAACACCCCTGAACTTGGAGGATCCGCTTTGAATCGCACTGGAATTCTTCTCTCTTTAGCCTTCACTAGAATGTTCTTCACTCATGGTAACTTTTTAATAAAACATTCCACGCACATTTCAATCCTCTTGTAACAGTGTTAATCTGTTATCATCATCATTATCATCATTCAGGTGATGAAGTTCATAGTAATTTGACCAGAATGACAACAGTGGCGTGGCTGTTGGCGGCAATAATCATCGGGCAGTGTTACACCGCTAGTCTCACCAGCATGCTCACTGTGAAACGGCTGATACCTAAAGTAGCAGATTTTGAAACCCTAAAAAATGGTAATGCAGTTGTGGGGTATGGCCAAGGAGCCCATGTTGCCAGTTATTTGGTGGATGTTCTTGGTTTCAAGAATCGAAACATTAGGGCTTTCACTTCTCCAGAAGGATACGCACGTGCCCTTAAAAACAGAGAAATATCAGCGGTTTTTCTTGAAGCTCCTTTCACTAAACTGTTTCTCGCTAAGTATTGCAAGAGCTTTATCACTGCTGGACCTACATTCGGGGATGGAGGATTTGCATTTGTAAGATTATATAAACTTTTCTTAATCTATCATTTGAATATCTGTTGGATTTGGGGATACCGAGTTGTATCTATGTTATATGATTTGGTTGCAGGTGCTTCCGAAAGGTTCTCCAATGGTGGCTGATTTTACTAAAGCGTTGTTGAATGTGTCTGAAAGTGGAACCCTACAAGAGATAGAGAGAAGAATGATTGGGTCTGAGAAATGTGTAGAGATGGATTCGGATCATGATGAGTATGAAAGTTTGGGTCTTGGTAGCTTTTGGTCGCTTCTTGTTTTGACAAGTGGGACTTCGACTATTGCTCTTGTAATTTATGTTGTTATTAGCTTGAGGGATTATTGCCGGATCGAACAGAAAAGTATAATTTCAATTTTTTCAGATGTTAAGAAATACTTTGTGATTCCAAGGAAACGAATCTCAAGGAAAGTTAGCGATTTAGAAAGTCCTAAAAATCTCAACTTGGAAATGACTTGAGTAAGTGCACCAATTTTTAAGTTGTCACAAATATTAAAAATCAGAGTATCCATCTTTGTTGTGTTTTTATTATTGATATTGAATGTATAGGTATTTGGACATTGGTGTGGACAAACTGGAAAAAAGAAGAACAATCATTAAGTTCAAATAGCAACACCATGATGGGGATGCCATTCATGCACATGATGGACATCAACAAGAACAATTCTCACCATGCTGTCATGTGACAAATGGATCACATGAGGTCAGCCACATCTACCAACCTTTTTATAAGTAAGGATATTATGAAAATAGATCATATACCCTATGATTAAATTTTTCTAATTTACTTGAAAGATAATCCCGACTTGCATAATGTGATCCTCTTATAATTGTATTAGAGGTATGCAGATGGATTGGGCTTTCTGGGCTTTTATGGATTAGATTTGGATTGGGCTTTAGATGTCATTGATCAGGATCTTGGAGCTTTGCAGAGGTTGCAAATATTTTGGTAGGACGGGTCCTCAATTTGGCTTTATCTAGGATATTTTTTTGATAGATTTGGGCTGGTTGGACATTTTGTTAGCTTTTTCTCATTTGGTATCTATATAATCATTTTTTGTAAATTTTCCATTTGTAACAGTTAGTATATGCAACATCTGTGATTTGGTTTTGTTGTGTTTATAAAGGTTAATTGGTTATAAATGTGGCAAGGTATATTAAGAAACAGTGAGATGAGCTTTAAGGGTTGATAGTGAGAAGAAATTAAAGTTAGCTGCTATTAGTGAGTTTGACCAGCATTGACATTGGGGTCAAACTCAAGATTATGAGATTTAGTGAGATGAATGCTTTGAAAGGTAAAATGGTACAATAATGTAAGTAATTAATGAATGGTCGGTGGTTATGCGGTCATCATTTCCTAATTATCATAGACATAGGTGAAATTAAGGTGTAATTTAGGTAGAATAGATTAGATTTGCCGTTTAAAAAAAAATTATCATGGATCTTTATACCATACTTTTCATACACTTAACACATTGCCCCAAAGTTTCATTTAAGGAGAGAAAGGAAAGGAAGCGGGAAAATTGATAAAAAAAAGCATTGCTCCCGAGTAGGAAGAAGAGAGAAAGGAAAGGAAGATTTTTACTAATCTTACTTATAAATTGTCTTCCCAAATCGGGAGGAAATGGAGAGAAAGGAAAGGAAGATCAATCCCTTTCTTTTTCTTTTCTCTCGTTTTTTTTTTTCTTTCCTTTAGTGAACTCGGGAGCGAAGTTAATATCTCTTGAAGAAGATGAGTTGTTGAAGACTTGAATTGATTCACACATAATATGTTCTGATTAGGGAGGACATCAACCTATGTTTTAAAAAGTGCGCCTAAGGCGCTAGGAAACAAGAGAAATGCCTCCAACCTCCAAGGCGATGTCGTGTATAGGAGGCATCGGTTTTTTTCTATGAATTATTGATTTTTTTAGGCACCAAGGCCGCCTTTAGGGATTTATGTACCATTGGGCTTTGGTTTGGGCTCAATTCTGCCATATACATATTAATTATTTTTATTGCTTTTTAACTGTAATCATATTTATGTGTTGTTTATTAGTTCATGCTTCACATGCATCGATGTCGACTCTACATTTCTTTTGGGTATTCTAAGAGTTCTCGACAATCACCATAAATCCATGTATATCCTTCCCTCATTTATTTATCGATGCAGTTTTCTTCCCTCGTTCTCTATTTTCTTATGTTGCCATTCTTCTGAAGTCTTTTCTTTTCGTCCCTTCTTCCCATTCCACTGATACTATGGACACCAATAATGCTACTGTTGGTATTGATGATGCAATGGATCCGGGCAAGAGATATGGTACACCCGACCCAACAAATAGGCACAAATTTATTTGCAAATTTTGTGCAAAGGTAACTTCTGGAGGAGTTTATCGCATAAAACAACATTTAGTCGGTAGTTTCAAAAACTGTAAAAAATTCCCAGTATCCGGACCTTCGAATGACCCAAAAGAAGTGGAACAAAATTCAAGAACTACCGAACCTTCGAATGTATTGGAACTGATGACTACAATGAAGATGATTATGGCTTGTGACAAAGAAGTAGTAAGCCCCCACCTAAGAAAACCGAGAGAAAAGGGTCCTGTAGACAAGTTTTATGCTAATAAACCAAATAACATACTCAAAGGTAGAAAATGTGGGAAACAACAAACAATAAACGAAGTGTGTCGAAAGACCTTAGGGAAGAGGCTTGTAAGGATATAGCTCCTTGGTTTTATGATGCGGTGCTACCTTTTAACACAACGTCTTACGATGACTTTCACATTGCAATGGAATATGTTGTATAATTTGGCCCGAGATTCAAACCAGCAAGCATGCATGAGCTTAGATTTCCTCTGCTTAAAAATGAAGTGAAATCCACCCAAAACGTGTTGAAAGAATACAAGAAAGAAAGGGCAGTAAAAGGTTGCTCGATTCTATCAGAAGGATGGCATGATTTAACTGTTCAGAAAGATATCGTGAACTTTTTAGTGAATTATCCTAAAGGTTTAGTCTTTTAAAGTTCTTGGATATCTTGTGTAACACCATAAATTTCAAAATAATTTTCACAATTTATAAAAACATTTCCCATTAACTTTTCATAAAAACGTCAAGTTTAAATCTCAATTCACATTATACAAAATCCCAAGATCACAAGTATAACAAAATCCCATGCGTGTGTACGGATCAAGCCGGCGCCTTCCCACGGTCATCCCTAGTACCTGAAACAACAACACTAACACTGTAAGCACAAAGTTTAGTGAGTTCCCCAAAATACCACACATAAAACACATATTAGCCACTCGAGGCTATAACTCTATGGGTCCGTGCACCCAAACTCTGTGAACCCTCAGGTTCTAACTCTAGGAACCTTCCGGTTCCAACTCTATAAACATGCACAACATAATCACATAGAAATAATGCAGTACAACATATAACATACATAACATACAATACTCTGTCACATAACTCTGGTTACCTACTCAAGGTAAAGTATAGTGAGAAGACTCACCTCGCGTATCTCGATGACTCACAAATCCTGAAATCCCTCGTGCCCGATCCTCCGAGCTATAATCCTCCTATAGCATCATATGTCTCTAATTAACACTTTTTTATCTCTAAGGTTGACTATCCCTAAGAAGTCAACACATGTCAACTCTGGTCAACGGTCAACGATCAACTTTGACCGGACTCGGCGAGTGCACAAGAGCAACTCGGCGAGTCTAGACGTTTTCACCAACTCTCTAGGATTCCCTTCTTACACGTCGAGTACTCCCCCTGACTCGACGAGTTCCACCTGGAAGAATCGCGGGGCCACCCCGACTCAACTCGCCGAGTCTCAAGAACAACTCGGCGAGTCCCAGCTTGACTCAGTCCACTTGACCACCCTTCCCTAATTCGCCTTGACTCACTGAGTGAACCCATGACTCGACTGGACCACTCACTGGCCGATCCAAGGCAATCTTCAAGCTACTCGCCGAGTCTGCTCATCGGACTCGGCGAGTCCATGCCATGCAATCACTCAAACTCGCTTCTAAGGTCAGATCTGTTCCATCAATTCATAGATCTGGCCTTCCTAGACCGCTTCACCATGTAAAGCCCCAAACTTGGTGTACATACAACCTCTATATGTCCATATATGAAGAATTATCAACAAATATCACAACTCAAGGTTATAACCTCCATTGTTCTTCATAAAGCTTGATGAATGAGGCTCTCTGGACCTCTATGGATCCAGATCCAAAGCCTCATCACTAGCAAGGGACTATTTGGCCATCAAATCAACCCAACAAGGCCACAAGAAACCCTAAATCCAAATATACTTCACAAAACAGAAGATGAGCCAAAATCATACCTTTAGATCGATGATCTAAGCTTCAAATCCGCAGAATAACAACCTCCTCTGCTTCCTCTTGGCTAGAACCTCCCTCTTCTTTGCTAAACAACACACAAGGGTCAAGAAATGCTTCCTTTCTCTCTCTTAAATCGCTAAAGCACTCTAGGGTTTCTCTCTATGGACTCCTGGGTACAAATGACGGCCATAAGGCCCTTTAAATAGGTCCCAAACCTGAGAAATTAGGGTTTCATTAAACAGCGCGGACTCGCCGAGTCCATATCCTGGACTCGCCGAGTCCAGGCGAATCCCGCGTCCAGAATCGCGTCCCTACTCGGCGAGTCTGAGCTCCGACTCGCCGAGTCCCCTCTCAAAACACCAAAATCATAAACAATAAAGATACCTGGAAATCCGGGCTGTTACATCTTGGAAATCAAAAAATATGCAAACATATTGTTTAAAAAGGTTGATGATATGGTGGAAGATATAGGAGATGAGAATGTAGTGCAAGTGGTGACATACAATGCATCTAACTACGTTAAAGCAGGTAAGTCTTAGTAAAACTCTTTTTCTTGTTAGTTAATCTTACCTGTTAGTAAGACTCTTTTACATGTTAGATATATATTTTGAGTACACATGTCTTACTCTTACATAATTACCTGTTCGCCAATATCTTTATTATTTTCTCAAACTCTTTTAGGAATAATGTTAGAGGCAACAAGACCACATTTATACTGGACTCCTTGTGCATCACACTATATCGATTTGATGTTGGAAGATATTGGAAAGATCCCACATGTGCGAAATACTTTGAAGGGAGTAGTCATCAGATTTACAAATTAGAGATACCTACATAGGCATGCAATCATTAGATTTGCAACATTATTCATTACTCTCTCCCAAATGCATAAACAAAAAAACACTTTGTAGAAGATGATCACGTCTCCAAAATGCATACACACTTTGAAGGGAGCCATGTTCTGCAATGGCTATATCTATAACCATGTTGGCATTGTCAACATGACAAAGAGGTTTACAAATTAGAGATACCTACATAGGCCTGCAATCATCAAATTTGCAACATCATTCATTAATCTCTCCTAAATGCATAAACAAAAAAAAACAATTTGCGGAAGATGATCACTTCTCCAGAATAGAACAATACCAAGTGGTTAAAAGATGTTGCGGGGATGAGACTAACATCAACTTTTTTTGCAAGAAAGGTTTTGGGGAAATATAGTGTACTCTTTAAAGTTGAATGGACCTCTTGTTATGGTTGATAGAATGACAGATGGAGATAAAAAGCTGACCATGTAATACATTTATGAGTCCATGGATAGGTCTAAAGAGACTATCCTTGCTAGTTTCTTGCATAAGGAAGCACAATATAAAAAATCATTTGAATTTATTGGTGAAAGGTTGGATTACCAACTCCTTAGACCATTGCATGCAAACGAGTTCTTCATAAATCCGGAATTTTGTTACAAGAATCCCAAGAATGCAATGTATGTAGAGGTTATGAATGGATGGTATGCAATTATTCAAAGGTTGGTACCTGATTTGAGCACTCAAGATAAGATTAGGGAATAAATAGACTTATATCAAAATGCCCAAGGTCGTTTTGGCAACCCGATGGCCATAAGACAAAGAGACAAAAGAGCTCCATGTAATAAAACACACACACACACATACACACACACACACACACACACATATATATATATATATATATATATATATATATATATATAATTGCTCAAAGGTTAGTGCCTGATTTATTTTTATTGTTAGTAGCGGATTAGTGGTCTGCATATGGAGTGTCGACACCAAAATTATAGAAATTTGTGATCCGAGTTCTTAGCTTAACTTGTAGTGCTACGGGTTGTGAGAGGAACTGTAGCGTTTTTTCAACAAATGCAATAAAAAAGGAATAGATTGGAACAAAGTCGATTAAATGACATGGTGTATATTAAATTTAATCGTGCTTTGTAAAGAAGATATCAAAGAAAGGACACCACATATCCTATTCTTTTGAAAGAAATAGATGAAAGTAACGAGTGGTTCATGGGCCATATAGATGAGTAAAATGTTGAGGAGGATGACTTTGTGTTTGATGAAGATGATTTTACTTGGTCTGGTGTTGATAAAGCTTCATAGGAATCTGAGCCTACTTATTCCACTAGGAGGTCATCTACACCAAGTTCAAATTCATTAAGAGATAAAGGAAATGGTGTTTTTGAAACCTACACTCGTAGAGGGGATTTTGGTGGATTTAGATTTATTGATGAAGTTGATGAATAGATAGAAGAAGATATTGTATTTTCTGAAGATGATGGGGAGAAGGTACATGGGATTGATGTTGCTGATGATGATGCCTTTTAGGCATTTTGTGTTTTTGAGATATGGCATTGATGTTTTTACTTCTTAAGTTAATTATATTAAGTTATTTTGTGTATGAGGTATGCTTCTAAAATAGTTTTATTTATTTATTATTTAGTTTTTTTTTTGCAAATATAAGCCCTCGCGTACATGAATTCCTCGATTCGAAGAGCCTTGAAAAATGAGGCTCTCAGGTTGCTAATTGCCTTAGAGCGCTTCACGCCTTTTAAAGATAAGACATCAACATAGTTGATGTTGGTGGAAATTGGATGAGGATGGACTCCAATTAGTGATTCTTGATGAAATTTTGGAATGCTTATGTTGTAAATCATATAATGTTGTTAGATCAATGATATTATATTTTCAATTTCATTATTAATGGGTTTACACCTTTACAACAACTCAAGAAATTAAAGGTTTGAGATGAATTAGGGTTCATAGATTTTTTTTGTAGATTTGATGATGTCTATGACCTTATAATGATATACTTGTGTTATATGATGTTTGGTATATCATTTTTGTAACAACCCAAAACATGATAAAAAATTTTCATTTTTAAATCAAGTACTAAAAGTATAAAAATTGTTCCAAAACCATCACAATGTATAAATATCACAACATCAGAGTACAATATCAAAATACATAAATAATGGGAGAGAATGCTGTGCCATCATGCTGGACCCTTCCCCTTAGTACCAAAAGTACCTGAAACCATAAACATAATCTGTAAGCAAGCGCTTAGTAAGTTTTCCCCAAAGTAACACATACAAACATACAATTTATTGCTATGAGACTGAACCGGATGACACCCTTCCAAGGTGACACCTTCAGTAGTACCAAATCTCCCACTTGAAGCTCAAGGTCTGAACGATGTTGATCAGAATAACTCTTCTGACGACTCTGTGCGACCCGCAGCCTGTCGTGCACCTGCTGAATCAACTCAGTAGTCTTGAGCACCACCTCGGTGCTTCCCATGAGCCGATGTCTGACCTCCCCCCAATAAATCTGGGTCCTACACCTCCTTACATTTAACATCTCAAAAGGAGGTCGGTCTATACTAGCATGATAACTTTTGCTGTAGGAGAACTCTGCCAGTGGAAGGTAAGTATCCGAACTTCCTATAAAATCCAATATGCAAGCCCGAAGCATATCTTCGAGTGTTTGGATCGTCCGCTCTCTCTGACAGTCGGTTTGGAGGTGGTATGTTGTACTGAAATGAAATTGAGTACCCAACTCCTCATGGAACTTCCTCCAAAACCTGGAGGTGAAATGAACATCGCGATCCGAGACCACAGATACCGACACCAGTAACTCAACCTCAAATCTCGGTACATCTTCATGGCCCTCGGGTGGATAAATTTTGACGAATGTGCCTATGCTAAATTCGTCTGTCTCTCCCCACCTGATGTCGGAACCCAAACCCTACCACACTGTGTCAATAACCCCTGTTTGTCTCTAACAAACAAAGGAATCTGCCCTGTAATACGCTTAGTCTTATAATTTTCCTTTTTTCAATCCTTCCACCTGAGCCTCCTTAATCATATCCATCAAAGGTGAAGTGACAGTCATCCTCAAACATATATCTTGGATCGATGAGCATACCGCCTTATGACTCAAAGCATCGTCCATCCCGAGGTGGTACAAAATCTTGCAGTCATAATCTTTTACCATATCCAACCACCTTCGCTGCCGCATATTTAAATTCGGCTGATCCATCAAATATTTCAAACTTTTATTATCGGTGTAGATAGTACACCAGACTCCGTAAAAGTAGTGCCTCCAGATATTGAGGGCAAACACCACCTCCCTTAATTCCAAATCATGCATGGGGTAATTCACCTCATGAGGCTTTAGCTGCCTCGAGGCGTAAGCAATCGCATGCCCTATCTGCATAAGAACAACTCCCAATCCTGAAATAGAAGCGTCGTAGTAAACCAAAAAATCATCCAATCCCTCAGGTAATGCAAGAATCGGGGCTTCACACAACCTCTGCATCATTGTCTCGAAGGCCAACTGCTGATCTGAACCCTACCGGAATGTCACATTCTTCTTGGTCAGACGAGTCAGAAGCACTACAATCTTGGAGAAGTCCTGAATAAACCTCCGATAATACCCTGTAAGACGCAAGAAACTCAAAATCTATGATTTGTTTTTCAGAACATCCCAACACATCACAACCTCGATCTTGGCTGAATCCACCAACATTCCATCCTGGTTGATGATGTGCCCCAAAAACCGCACCTCACGCAACCAAAACTCGAATTTGGAGAAATTTTCATACAATCTCTCCCTTCTCAAGGCCTCCAAAACCTTTCGCAAATGCTGCTCATGCTGCTCCTTGGTCTTGGAGTAGACCAAAATATCATCAATAAAAGCAATCACCAATCGATCCAACATCGGCCTGCAAACCCGATTCATGAGGTCCATGAATGCTGTTGGGGCATTGGTGAGCCCGAAATGCATGATCACAAACTCGTAATGACCATAACGAAATATAAAGGTTGTCTTCTGTACATCCTCATCCATGATCCTCATTTGATGATACCCTGACCGAAGATCAATCTTGGAAAACCAAGAGCCCCCCTGAAGCTGATTAAATAGATCGTCGATCCTTAGAAGTGGATAACGGTTCTTCACCGTTCGCTTATTCGGTTCCTTTTAATCAATACACATCCTATGCGAGCCATCTTTCTTCATCACAAAAAGAATCGGTGCTCCCCATGGACAACTGCTCGGACAAATAAAACCTTTGTCTAACAGCTCCTGCAGCTGTGCAGACAACCGCTGCATCTCCGGTGGTGACAGACGATACGGTGCCTTGGCTATTGGGGCAGCACCAGACACTAAATCAATCCGAAACTCAACCTGCCTCTCAGGAGGAACTTAGGGCAAATCCTCGGGGAAAATATCAGGAAAATCCCTTGCAATAGGTACTCTGCTCAACTCAGTTGAGGCATCAGCCCGTGTGTTAGAAACATAACCTAGAAACCCAGAACAACCCTGTTGTAGAAACCTCCTAGCCCTTGCAGCTGAACAGAGATCTGGTCCATGCGAGGCTCTCTCACTAGGAATGACTAGCTCTCCCCCACTTGGGGTTTGAACTCTCACTAACTGCCACTCATAATCAATCATGACCGCATTAGGCCCCAACTAGTCCATCCCGATGATTACCTTCAATCCCATTAAGGGAATCGATACCAAATCAATAGAAAACCTCTCACTGAACATGTTCATAACACACCCTTGGAAAACCCTCACAACACTCACATTATGGTCATCCGCGATCTCTACCTCTAGAGGGGAATCCAAAGTCTCCAAAGCGTCCGAAAACTTCTTGCTGAGCGCAATAGATACAAAGGATCGGGTAGCCCCCGAATCAAACATAACATGATTTGGCAACCCATTGAACAAAAAGTCCCTATAAAAGATCATAATAAAAATAAGTACAACAAGAAATCAATAAAAGATAGAGTTAATTCACATACCAGTAACTACATCCGACGCTGCACGGGCCTCGTCAGTGGTCAGTTGAAAAGTTGTGTCAACCGTCAAAATTTGAGACAATTCTAGATTTGAATAAACTTAGTTCGACATATAGGCATGACACATACTAGACTTTGTAACTAGGAACTATGTTATAACCTACTAGAAACTTGGAAACAAGTAGAATCGAAGGATAATGTACTTAAATTTCACATTGGTATGTGAATTCTACAACTACTTAACTGTAATGACTATCCATATTCGGGTCATTCCTTGAATTGAACATCTTTGCATGAATTATGTAGACACATCATGCACTTGACCTAGAAGTAGAAGTTAGGTCAAAGTCTCATAGAAACTTAAGTTAAAGTTGAAACTAGGACTAGTATACTTGATTCATCAACTTCACTTGAATCTCGAAACCACTACATAGAATGCCAATAAACCGACAAAAATAAATTACAAACATTATTTCTAACTTGAATAAGAGTTAGGAAACACAAAAATAATTTGAAGTCTCAAATATTCAATTTATTTTGATATCCAAAGATTTACAAAATTCCTTAAAACCCTAAAAGTCCCACAAACTTAAATTTATGAAGTTTTACATTAAAATCCCATGAATTTTTTTTTTATAAACTCTACAATATCAAATTAAAATATTTAAAATGTGGAAATATAATCAAGGAAATTAATTTATTTCATTAACATTAACCTTACTTTTATAAGCTAAAAAATCTAAGAGTTATGAACAAAATTTATATAAAATAAACATTTTATATAAATTGAAAGAAATTTTATAGAAATTAAGGAATTAAAAAAAAGAGAGATAAGAAAATAAAATATCCTCTTTCCTCTTCAAATTTCGAAATCCCTCTCTCTCCCCTCTTTTCTCCTCCCAAAGTCAATCATTTTCACTTCCCATTCACTCAACCTCCTACTTTTCTCTCTCTAAAACTTCCCTCTTACTTCTCTCTAACAATGACGAACTTAGAAGTAGGATAACTGAGAGAGATTTTTACATTCGATTCTTCATGAGTTCATATACATCTCAGTATTTTGGTGGAGAGAAACCCCAAAGAGATGATAAGAGAGATTGGGTATCCAGACAGGCATAATCTCTCTTTTCTTCTCTCTAAAACCCCCATTCTTTCCCTCTATGAATTAGCTCCAAAACCCACGAAATTTCCATCAAATATCCCACATTTTACTCAAGAATATTCATCATTTGAAGTTGATATTCAAGGTAAAATCAATCTCCTTACATTTTGTTCACTTTTCTTTCAAAAATATCAAGTTTTCTTGCATTTTTCTTCTTCATAAACACTTTTATTGGAGATTATTCACATGCATGTCGAATTTGATGATAATGGTGGTAGGATTTCACCCAAAAACAATATACATGTTGTTAGAAACTGAAATCCAATGATCAAAAACTAAATCAATTCCATCAACTTGAGTTTTACAAGTTTTAAAGATCCAAAACCACATGCATTCAAGTTGTTCATTTAAAAACATCATTTTGAACAAAATAAGTTTATTTATGGTCTTCAAATCATAATGCATGTTATGAACATCAAACTTAAATGTTTGATTATCACAGTACATTGTTAAGAATGCTCATATCCATTTGTTTATAAATATCTAAAACTTCTTTTATGCTCAAATCCAATTTTTCCCAGAATCCAAACAAAAAAATAAGATGATACAGAAATTTTCAGAAAATCACTCGTTTTTCTCGATTTATTGTAGTTTTTGCAAGAAAATATATGAATAATTCATATAAAATGCTTTTGATGTTTAATAAAATTTGGTAAATATCGGGCATCACCTATGCACTGAGTAAAGACTTTTCATGAAGTTATATGCATTTCTAAGGCTGTTTTCTGTCGATTTCTAATTTATTTTTGTTGAAGAGAAATAAATAGAAAAATACAATAATGAATGTACAAAGCCATATTTCATAATTTTCACATCTTCTAGACATCATGAAAATTTTTCCATATTTTTCCAAGACAATTTCTTATTTTTCCCGATTTATTGAATGTTTAAGGGTTTTAATTGATGAAAAATAGCTACACTTATCAAAAATTTATGAAACTTCATCAGAATATCTTATATTACATATAAATCATATATAAAAAGTTTAGTGAATTTTACCTACTATTTAATACTTTTTCACAAATTAATGCTTATTTAAATGAATAAAACAAAGAAAAATAGTTAAACTATTTGAAAACCAGATTTGATATTTTTTCCAGCTTAAATATGTTAAATAACAGCTGTACAAAATGTTTGGAGAATTTTGTAAATTAATTCCTATTTATTTTGATTTTTTCTTTAACAAATACACAAAAATCATAAAACTAGGTTAAACTATTTAAAAACCACATTGAGTATTTTTCCAAATTTATATACATTGTATAACAGTTTTTAAAAAATATTGGGAATTTTTATTAATTGTTTATTCTTTTTCACGATTTTATGATGTTTTCAAGGAATTAAATGGTGGAAAAATAGTAAACATATTTAAAAATCATGAAAAATTACAAGAGGGTTCTAAATTATAATTGGAACTGAAATACAAAGTTTGGGAAGTTTTATAACTTATATGATTTAGTTTTAAAGATTTAACCATTTGAAACACTTTTCAAAATGTTATAGTTACACTTCAATCGACATTGGCAAAAGTGGGGTTTTTTACTTAAATTTTTTATTTAACAGAGTCATCCATGGAAATCTGAATTTATAGAAAAATGTTTGCAAATTATACAAAACCTAATTTTGACACACTATTGGCATAATTCTATTGTAGAAATTAAGTATACTAGTGTTAGATTTTCGACTAGAGACTTACTAGTGTGTAACCTTATTGTAAGGAATCGGAAGTAGGACGTGAGGGAAGTTAGCTCAAGGTATCACAAATAGCTTTGCATATCATTGTCAGTATTCACGACTCCCCCTATTTTCGGTTTTAAATGTTTTGGGGTGGAAAAACATGTCCAAAAACTGTTTATTGTTTGTTGTATTTAATTTGACTTGTATCAAACTTGGTTGCTATATTTTGTTGTATATGTGTATGCTATTGTTAATTCATGAGGCTTTATCGCGTTTAAGTCCCTGGAATCAGTTCACACAATTAACTCATTTGAGCCCATTGTCATTATGGATAACACTATTAGGAGGTAGACAACTCCTCACTCGCACGATTCGCTTGAGTGCATTTTACCATTATTTCTTCCTATGTTAGAGATAGACATAGCATTCAAGAGGGCATTCAATCTTAGGCTTGGGTTGTGAACTCATGATTTGATCACTACGCACATACAAACCTTGTTTCTCATTATAGCAACAAACTTTTATTACTAGAAACTTATTTACTTGTCTTAGTAATGAACTTGTTTGCTCTTTGTAGCAACGAACTTGTTTGCTCTTTGTAGCAGTGAACATGTTTACTCATTTGAGCAACGAACTTTGTTTCTCATATTAGCAACAAACTGCTATTTATGGAAACTTCGTTACTCGCTTTAGCAACGAACTTTTATTTATGAAAACTTATTTACTTATTTAGTAACGAACATTTGTTTATCAATATTCTAATTTTCATGACTTCAAACTATATTATGTTGTAAACCTATGAGTAATCAACAACTATTTTATAGTTTACACTCGTTTTACATGCTTTTTTAGGAATCATCTAGTATGAGGCACCTAAGGACGCATCACTTGTAGGACCATTCGCATGTGTGATTCTTTTTATACACTATAATTACTTTTAAAAGTTGTTTAAACTTAATGTAAATTGTAAAGCTTTTAATACTATGGTTGATGTTGTCTTTTATCTTTTGCTATGAGACCCTTTGTACTGCCACACCCCATATTTCCGGTTTTGCAGGGTATGACAAAAGCCCTGCTCTTCACCGTAAGGGCCTCCACCTTTCCCTGGCGGCCATCAATAATCCTCAAGGTGGCGGGTGTAGGCGTCACCACTGCTCCCCCAATCAATCATGGACAATCGACCTTTTTATGGCCAGTCTGGTTGCAGTGGAAACAAGTCAGACCCCTCTTAGGGTAATCCCTTCTCATGTGACCCACTTGGACACAACTACAACATCCGGAGCCTGTAGATTGAAAGGCTCCACTGTGCAGCTTGCCGCACATGGCACATCGGTCCCGTCCCTGCCAACCTCTACTGTGAGTATTGATGGTCGTGGGCTTCTTCGCCTGGCCCACTGCTGTCTGCACCTGCTCTGACTTCGCATTCTTCCGGAGCTTCAAATTAGTTTCCCACTCATGGTCCTTCTCAATCATATCATTCAGGGTCTTGCACCCCGAAAAGCTTACGAATTCTCTGATATTATCCCCCAATATAACATGATATCTCGTCTTCCTCATCTCTTCATCCGCAACATACTGCAGAACCAATAATGCCCTCTCCCTAAATTTGGCGGTGATCTCCGCCACAAACTTTGTAGTCTGGTAAAAGTCCTGTAACTCCCTCACCAGCTGTTATACCTCTGTGGCCGGTGCAAACTCCTGAAAAACCTTTGCACAAAATCCTCCCACGTCCTCACTGTAACAACTGGTGTCCCAACCGACCTGGTGACCTCCTCGCACTAGTCCTGCGCTCTGTCCCTCAGCAAACAAGATGCGAATTCCAACTTTTCCACCTCGGGGAAAAAGCTCGTCCGTTGGGCATTCTCCATGTCAGCGATCCAGCGGCAGCTAGTGATGGGGTCCTTAACCCCAAAGAACTAAGGCGATCTACACGCCTTGAACTCCCGGAATAAGGGAGTTCAATCCCCAATATGACCTATGACAATCTCGACTCGAAATGACCTAAGACGCTCCTCCATGATCTCCATAATCCCCTCCTTGACGGTATAGAAATCACCGGGGTAGTGTTAAGGATGCCGCGGGTAACCTCGTCTATGATAACCTCACGTTGCCTCTCATCAATCGACTCAATGCCTGAACTTGAACCCGAACCAGAGCCTGCTACTGAACCTGAACCTCTTCGAGTAGCCATCATGTAACACCCTGTTTATTTATTAGATAAATAAATAAATTAATGAACGGATAGTAGCCCTAAAATAAATAAATATATATAAAAGGATGGTCTCGAAGAGCTAATTGTCACAATTTTCGAAGGCGGGGATTAAAAGTGTAAGTTCTGGACCCCGTTTATAAATATTTATGAAGACAGGGGATCCGTAGTAATTACTTGGATGTAATTTAAAAAGAGTTGAGGTGGAAGGGTTGATTATGTCATAATTAAGATATTGGGGGCTGTATAGTAAATTTTGTACCTAAGGTGTAAAGGGTTTTAATGCTGAGGGTTTAAAAGGTAATTATTGGATTTAATTTGACGAAGATTTTCAATGTCAGGGTAGAAAGGGTAAATATTGGATTAAATTTGAAGGGATCTTATGGGGAGGGACCAATTCTGCCATTATGACAATATGTTTATGGTGTCGGGTATATAACCCATAAGGGAACCCTAACCCTAGTGGAAGAACCAACCGTCATCTCTCCTTCTCATATCCTCTATACCCGCCACCTTCCTTATGCCTCCCATCACCTCCGGTCGTCGCCACCATGGAAGCCGCATCCGTCACCGTTATTTCCCCATCGTAGCAACACCATTGGAGGGGAAGTAGCAAACACCCGGGAGGTCCACCGCAGGCAGGAGGCGGAACGAAGATTTATGGTGGGTCGCGAATCACCGAGGTTGTTGCTGCCTTGCGCAGTTGTTGTCGAAGCCGGAGACACCGAGAAGCGCCGTCGCAACCCAATCGCTGAAAAGGACATGAGCAGGCGCCTCCTTCTCCTGCCACTGCTGTTGTCGTCATGGCTTGCTGTCGCCGATGCCACCCTCTTCACTTCCTTTTCTACTTCTGCTGTCGCCTCCATGTGCCATTTGGTGGCTATGAGTTGTGTGGGTCTGTGATTGTGATTCAAGTGCATGTTTAGATGTGTGTGTTTGGGTGTTTTGGTTAGCCGGGATTCACAGAAAAGCCACTGCCACCACCGAGCACCACCGGCCACCACAAGGGTGGTTGTGTGAATGTGTTTATTTTTAGTGTGTGTGTGTGTTTAATTTGGATTATTTCATTGTAAAATTGTAATAGAGGCTAGAATAATGAAAAGGAAACTCTTAACCACCACCGTAGGGTGGTGGCTGCTGCTACCGGCCGCCGTGCAGGGTGGCGGTGTGCCTCGTTTGTATTGTGATTCGTTTGGGACGTTAGACAAGGGGCTAAAACCCTAATGGGCCCAATGAAACCCTAATTGACTTAAAAACCCAAACATGTGACTAATGGACCTAGTGAAACCCTAATGGGCTTAAGGACTTGGTTTTAGGCCTATTGGGCTAAGAGGGGTTGGAAACCCTAATTAGGGTTTGGAAAACCCTAATGCCATGAAACCCTAATTTTGGGAATTTGATCGGGAACCACACTTGAATTATTCACTAAACTCAATATATTAATTGATAATCATTGCAACCAACCTAAGTCAATATTGGACTTAATGGATTAAGTCCTTAATGGGTTAAGTAGGAAAACTTAACCTTAATAATCATTTTATGTGAAAACCCTAATTTCACTTGGGACTTGATTTGGGCCTTTCTATTGGGCTTTGATAATTGGGATAATAATGGGCCACCCAAGAATAAGAAATTGGACTAGAATAACTTAATGAGCCTAGGGAAGGGCCCATGTAAGGGGTTTGGGCCCAATTTGGAAAATTGGGCCATATATGGGCCATAGTTTGGGCCTTAATGATTATATAATATTGGGCCATTAGAATGTTGAATGTTTGGACTGAACTAAATGGTTCGGCCTTTGAATGAGACAATGTAAAGGTTTGGGTCCAATTTGGAAAAAAGTGCCATATGTTGGGCTTTGGCCCATTACTTGAATATTGGGCCTTTGGGGTGTGAGTTGGACCTTAGGCTTGGAACCCAATTATTAATTGGGTATTGTTTGATGTTGGCAGTTTGGGAACCTGTCAACCAGCACTGGGGTTTCATCTGCGGGACTTCAGCAGTGCCAGGTGAGTCTCCTCACCATATCAATGGGTCTAAGGCAACAATTCCGACCCATTTTGTGATATGTGATACACTAGTTGAAGCTGTATTACGTTGTATGTTAGCTGGTTATGTGATAGGGAGTATGCTAGTGATTATGTGGTATGCTAATTGATTTTGTGGTACGTGATACACTATTGGTCTTTGTGATACTTGCATGGAAGACCTCGTGGGGTTCCCGGGGCGCTTAGGTGTAAGACCTTGGAGGGTTTCCTTGGCATCCTAGGTCAAGACCTCGGGGGTTCCCGAGGCACTTAGGTGTAAGACCTCGGAGGGTTTCCTTGGCATCCTAGGTTAAAGACCTCACGGGGTTCCCGAGGCATTGAGCTAAGACCATGTGGGGGTTCCCATGGAACCCGATGTAAGACCCTGGAGGGTTTCCAGGGCTTCCCTGTATGATTTACGTGAGTATGTGAATAAGACCGTTGAGGGTTTCCATGGCATATTTATATGTGTACATGCATGCTTATGCGATTGTTACATATTTATATGTGTATATGCATGCTTATGCGATTGTTATAGTTTATGTAGCTGTTATAGCTGATATGGATTATGTGGTTATGTGGATTGTGTGGGGTATGCTCTGGGGAACTCACTAAGCTTCGTGCTTATAGTTTTGTTTATTTTTTCAGGTATCATCGGTTTGGAAAAGAAGGGCTTGGATTGATCGCAGTGCACACACCCATGTTTTCCGCATTGAATGATTTCGGGTACAATTCCTGTGCTTCTAGTAGTACGGGCCCAATACTACCTTCCACACCTACTTATACCTTCCTCAAGGTCAGACATGATTCCTCTAATTCACCATACTATACTCATGAACAAAACCTATACAACACAACACACATATCCTAGACTCTCCTAGAATTTCTTAACCTTCACAGAACCGGGAACCTCAATCAAAACTGATGGTTGCCTTATGCATGCAATTTATACATAAATTGTATCACATAGAATGTCAATAAAGTTTCTACCCTAAGTCCAAAACCAAACAAGGAACAGGAAATGAGGCAGAATCCATCATTTTGGGACTATGCATTCCTAATTATATATAACTTTGAAAGCATACACTTAGCAGCAACTGAGTCAACATCAATTCCATGTAATACATGATATCTAATTTTCCTAGCTATAAGGCATTACACAAATCAGGAAATTCCATCGTATAATTCTAATAGGTATCCTTAGTGTAACGCCTGGTTTCTGGTATGATTTTATTTCAAATTATTGCATTTTTCCTGGATGAATCGTCGAGTTGAAAGCCTCAAATCGATGCGTCAAAGTTATTTTGACCACAAAGCTTAATGATTCAAATCAACAAGTTGAGGTGCCTCAACTCGGCGAGTTGGCAGCTGGGAAGGAAACCCTAATTTTAGGGTTGTGCACCCTATTTAAACACCTTATGTCTTAGGTGTTGGCCTCATTTCCAGCCTCCATAGCCCCTAAATCTAATCTCGAAATGCTAGAGCCTCCTTGAGTGTTGTGAGCTTATTGTGGGTGTGTTTTGGTGTGTTTCTAGCTCATTGAAGGAAGAGAAGCTTGGTGCAAGGTGGTGATTCAAATAGGAGCCTTCCGATCTTGATTCTTTGCACCATTTCCAGCATCTTTCGGGTATAAACTTCTAACATTGCTTAATATTTTCTTAGATCTCTTTTTGGTTTAGTTTATATGCTTTTAGCCATGTTTGGGTGGTTGATGGGGTTGTAGGGCGTCCCAAGTGTTTCTTTCAGATCTATGATCCTCATGAGCTCTTTTGGCATAAAGGTGCCAAGTTTATGGTCTTAAGGGCTTCATGCATTCATTAAGTGCATCTTATGGCTTCTTTTGAGCATTCGAGCTTCTTCTAGGCCTACATGAGTGTAAAGTTGGAAACCTTACGTAGTCATTCAGCTTTTAGGGCCCGATCTATAGTTTGGGGTTATGCCTTTGGTGGTTAATGATTAAGTCCTTACCCTTTTAAGCCTAGGGTTTGGGTTTTGAACCCATTTTGGTGGTTCTTAGGGGTAAAGTTTTAAACTTTACCCTTCTTGAGGCCATTTCAGTTAAGATTTGAGTTATGAAGCTCTTAGTTTCGTTAAGGTCGGCTTAATGGATTAAGATGTTGGATTTTTGGCGAACTCAACGAGTTTATGGATGAAATCGGCAAGTTAGATTGGTTTCTTCCCGACTTTGTAGAATAATGGGTCAACTCGGATTGGTTTCTTCGGCGAGTTGAAGGACAACTCGACGAGTTTAGATTGGTTTCTTCGGAGATTTGAAGGACAACTCGGTGAGTTGGGTCAACTCGGATTGTTGACTTTGACTTTGACTTTAGTCTTTGACAAAGTTTGACCTATAAGGGGATTTTGGGCATTTTGTGTTGTACTTAAGGAAATCTTTTATTTTTAGGGGTTGAGTGGAGTCGATATTCAGAGTCGGGATCCGTTCAACTACCTTTCTATATTCGAGGTGAGTTCCCTTACCGGGTTTAGCGGGTCGAAAGCACCAAGGCCGGCCCGTGTTTATATTATGTTGTTAGTATGCTAGTTGTCTTTATGACTCTTGCGTGTGCTTGTGTTTATGTCTTCCGGGCTAAGGCCCGATGCCGGGCAGGCCTGATGGATATCTGTATGCTATGTATCTCCGTGATTATTGCATGTGTATTTGTTTATTTGATATATGTTGTTGTACGTTGGGCGGGGCCTGTTTTACCGAGCTCAACTAGATGCCGGGCGGGGCGCACTATATGTTTATTGTATGTTAGGTATGTGGTATTTTAAAGAACTCACTAAGCTTTGTGCTTACAGTTTTTAGTTTATGTTTTAGGTACTTCTAGTTGTAAAGGGAAGAGCTCGGGATGACTGCATTGCACACACCATTGAGATTTCGCTATGATGTTTTACTCTGATTTATGACAAGTTGATACATTGGTTTTATTCAAATGTTTGGATGTTATGGGAAGAGTACAATTTTATTTATTATTAAATTGAAGTTTTTGGTACCATATTTTTGGACGTTACACTTAGACCTACTCTGGCATGTAATTCACATATCAAGCATACTAATCGTAATACATGAGCATGAGTAATTTGGGAAACACTTACATGAGCTCGGCTGCTCGTACGCATTGCACTCTCCTTGTTTACTTAAGAAAACCCTTTTTCTGAAAAATTTCAGTGATTTTTCTTTTAAAAAGATTATCATTTCCTCATTTTGTGTTCTGAAACACCTGAAAGTGTGCCTGAATCCCTCAAACAAGGCTATGATACCATTTGTAACCACCCAAAACATGATAATTTTTTTTCATTTTTAAAACAAGTACTACAAGTATAAAATTGTTCCAAAACCATCACAATGTATAAATATCACATCATCAGAATACAATATCAACATGCAAAATTAACGGGAGAGAATGATGAGCCATCATTCCGGGCCCTTACCCTTAGTACGAGAAGTACCTGAAACTATAAACAGAATTGGTGAGCAAACGCTTAGTAAGTTTTACCCAAAGTAAGACATGCAAACATACAATTTATTGCTATGTGCCAAATCATAGTCTTACGTATAATTCTTGCCGATGGCCAAATCCCTGTCTTCCACGCAATTGCTAGGGGCCAAATCCTGATCTTTCATGCAACTGCCGGGGGCCAATGTGACATCCCCAGTTTCACGGCCAAAATAGACCGATTTGTTTATTCTTTGTTTTAAAAATCAGAGTAATCCTTCAAAGAAAACGGTTGCGGAATTTGTTCCCGAAACAAGATTTTATAATAACTTATCAAAACATTTCTCAAAGAGAATGTATTTCCATTAAATAACAAAATCTCGGGATGTCAAGTTCCGATACAGACCAAAAGCATAAACAGCAAAAATAGACCTTACAACAGTCATTTATAACTACTAATCTATTAATCCAAAATCTCTTGTCAAGTCCACCGACTTATACTCTTGTGTCATTACCTGTAATGCAAAGAAAACTGAGTGAGTCAGGCTTGGGAGCCTGGTGAGCATATAGGGTTTTCGACCCACAATAATATAATTATTATATTCAACCATCAAGCAATCAACCAATTACCCATCCCCATTATCTTCCTTTATTTCTTAGGATTTTACCCTAAGAATTCAACTACCCGTCATTCATTTATTCCTAAGGATTGACCTAAGGAATTGACACAAAATCTATTGCTACATAAGGCGCATCTACCAACATCCTCCTTTAAGCGCCTCTGCCAGGATTCCTTCATACACTATGAGGCGTGACTGCTAGGTTTATGACATTCTCTTTTAGGTGCATCTGCCGACATTATCCTATAAGCGCATCTGCCAGGATTATCCTATAAGCTCATCTGCTAGTATTATGAAAATCTCTATTTGGCGCATATGCCGACATTATCCTGTAAGCGCATCTGCCAGGATTACGACATTCACTACTTGGTGCATCTACCGATATTATTCTTAAGCGCATCTGCTAGTTTTATGACATTCTCTAATTGGTGCATCTGCCAATATCATTCTTAATCATCTTTCTTTAGGGTTTTGAGCATTCTAACACTTCCTAAGTGTACATGCAACCCTAATAACCTTGGATCTATGTTTGTCTAATATTCATGCAAAGTTGTTTTCCAAGGTTATGAACCTATCTAGCATACATGGGGTACAATTTTCTTTGTATAAAAGATAGAACTACATACCTTGTTGTTGAAAGTGCTCCTTGAAACCTTGTGAGCCTAGCACCTCAAGTGTGATGCCTCAAATGCTTCACACAACACCAAATGCAAAGAATAAACTTGAGAAAATACTCTAACACATGCAAAATCGTCCAAGCCCTCTTGTTTCTTAGTGTAGCCGATTTTGGGGAGAGTTACATTGCTTATATAGTGTGTTGCATTAGGTAAACCCTAATGTTCCATGACTCTTCATTTCTTGATCCATGGGTTAACTCCATGGAGCATCCATGGAGCATCTTATGGGTGGAACCCAACTTGATAATCCATGGAGCCTCTTAGCCCACTATATAAGATATGGAAGATTTACTTAATCTACCCATATATCTAATTAGTTATCTTTTGATCACTTAATTAATTCTAAATTAATTCTTGATCAAAACTAACTAAATAATATTATTAATATATTAGAACTTATAATATATTAATAAACCATATGTGTTATTTCTCTCATTTAGTTTATCCAATTGCATGGTGCCATGCAACCTAAATGGACCATGCCGGGTCGGGTCAAGTACTTACCAGAAATAGTTATGGACTTAGACACCTTATCCAACACTTTCATACCTCCTCATTTTATCACATACCAACTATCTCATCTACCCATGTTCTACCCAACATATTTGTAGATATAAAATACATATACATTTTAACTCATTTAAAAACTATATAAAACGTCCATTCCACACTCATCTCAAATAAGCAAACAATGTATAAACACATAGCACGTATTTCATAGCAAATACTTCATATCTATGCGGTAGAAGAAAGTAACTACATACTCACACATATAAACAACAATATAATTAATACATTCAAACAATACTTGTATTATTATTGTGTTTATGAAAGGGACTATACACTCACTCCAAATAAACAACAATATATATACACATAACACATATTTCAAAGCAAATACTTCATATTTATGTGTTAGAAGAAAGTGACCACACACTCACCTGATCAAAAGATGATCGGATAGCACTACGGCTTGTAGAAGTAGTATTCTTCGGTAGATCTGGAAGATCTTCACAAAAATTGGCTTCTCGCAGGCAGAGCTTCGGCTTGGGAATTTCACTTCTCGGGATCTTTGAGACTCTCTTTGGGTCTCGGAATGATACAGGGGCTTCGGTGGGTTAAAATAAGGCTTAGAGAGAGTATCGGGAGTGGGAGAGTAAGAGATGAGCAACCTAAATCGTCTGACCCTTAAATTCTATTTATAGGGAAAAAAAATGCTAAACTCACCTCGTGAGTTTTTAATTCTCACCTCGTGAGTTTCTAATATTCACCTCGTGAGCTTGATACGTCATTGCGTTCGTCATGGCCACTTGCCCTGGAAGACGTCCATCATCTGCTCACCTCGTGAGCTCTGACAGGGGTGGATTGTGCCCCGAACTTCAGAAATTCATATCTTTTGCATACGAGCTCCGTTTTTGACGTTCTTTATATCCACGCGTAGGTGAGATTATGCTATACAACTCTCGTTTAGACTCCGTTGGCTAATTTTGACTTTATTTTTATTATATTATAAATATATTATTTTTAGTAGGCCGGGACAGGAAAACTCCGTTCGAAATTCATAACTCCTTCATATGAACTCCGTTTTCGTCTATCTTTTTATCGTTGCACTACCATTGACGAGATCTTCGATTCTCATTTATATTGTTTTGGCTAAAACCGCTCGATCTCAAATCAAGTATTCAGGTTGTCTACTGCTAAGCCGGAATTTCGAAAAATCATAACTTCCTCATACGAAGTCAAATTTGGGCGTTATTTTTATGCACGCTATCGATTTAATGAAGTCTACGACTTTCGTTTAGAATACTAGGGCTAAATATCACTCTATCTTAATTTCGTATTTTACGTCATTCAACGTCGTGCCGGTTCTGTCGCGAAACTTCGACATGTCATAACTTCTTCGTTATAACTCGGATTTTGGCGTTCTTTATATGTATAGAATCCTTGTAACATATACTAAAACTTAGTTAAGATTATTCCTTCAAAATAATCTTCCATCAAAAAGTCATTTTTTTGACGCTTAACGTCTCTAAATTTACTAGCCCTGATCTACGGGCGTTATAGCCAAATCCTGATCTTTCATGCAATTGATAGGGGCCAGATCATGGTCTTTCATATGGGTGTTAGGAGCCAAACCCTGGTCTTTCATACATATATCACACAAGTAATCCGTATCCTATAATACAAATAATGGGATGACCTTGGTGCCTTCGACCCATTGGTATATTGAGAAAAGTCACCTCAGTCTGTTGGAAACACAATACGCTCGTCTGTTGAACAGAAAAGTTCCACACTATCACAAACAAATAGCCCTAATTAACATTAGGTCATGATCCTAAATCATGGGCCTAAACCCTAAGTGTGAAGTCCTAAGATAAGGGCCTAATTGCCTTTCCCATAATGGGCCTAACCATTCTTCACCCAAATGAAATAACAGGCTCCAAGGCCTACAAAGGCCTAACTACACCACTTAAGGTCTATTAGCAGAAGTCATAGGCCCACGTGCTTTAAATAGGTCAAGGCCCAAAACCAACTAAGGCCCAATGACCCAAAAGCCCAACAAAAGTCCAAAAACCCACTGGTAGCATATGCACGACGTAATCTCAATATACTCGGTGTACTTGACCGCTATGCATTATGCGATGTGTACACCTTGGTACACTCAGTGTACTGAGTTGCTCAGCAC
Source organism: Lactuca serriola (assembly GCF_051521515.1). NCBI lineage: Eukaryota > Viridiplantae > Streptophyta > Magnoliopsida > Asterales > Asteraceae > Lactuca > Lactuca serriola. The sequence goes on along the minus strand of NC_136412.1, from coordinate 273,713,623 downwards.
CTTTATCTATTTAGTGCTTAATCCATGTAGCCACTTAATCTAACTTCCAGATCTCGATCATTAAGGGGGTCCTAGGGTATAAAGTTGGCATCTTTATGCCTTAACATGTATCATGGGAGTCCAAGATACATTTTTGTTCATCAAAGCACACATAAAGGACCTATATTCATGCATGACTTCATATCAACAACCAAGATAACATATTTATGCTTCTAACACGCCAAAGAGACTAAGATCTAGCATTTCTAGTTTCTGGAGTTGCCCAAACTTCCAAAAGAGAACCCATGGACCAAAAATCAGCTTATAAACAAACCCTAACTCTAGCTATCAAGAGGATCAACAAGGTACAAGCTTTTTACCTTTAAAAGCTTCCTAAGATGATGTAGATTCAAGATCTTGAAGCTTAACCACATGCAAAGCTTGAAGACCAAGTTCTTTTTCTTGTAAACACACTAAAAACACCACCAAAGTTACTTCCAAGCTCAAAAATCACTCTCAATGGCAAACTAGGGTTTTAAGGATGATAATAGCAGTGGAGGCTGATAAGAGTGAGTGTCCAAAGGTCATAAGTGTGCTTAAATAGGGCGCATGCCCTAAAACTAGGGTTTTAACTTCTGGCTACGTACGCCACACGTACGTGGCTCATAGACCCGATTCAGCATGCCCATGTACGCTAAGCGTACATAGACGTACGCCCAACATACGAAGGACCTCATTCGCAACTATATATTTATTTCAAGGACTAAAAGGAAAAATACCTGGATCTGAGTGTTACAATTTTGGATCAATTTTATGCTTTAAAACATGTTTGTGGGTATTTTCGTAGAAATTCGCAGTAGAAATCGTGGATTCAGTGGCTTGGTTCGACATTATGGGATTGTGTGAGGAGGCTGACACAACCATCCATGCGAATTTACGAATTTTAGTGTAAAAGGTGATATCCCGTATATGCATACTACTGAAAATTTGAAGTTTTTATCTAAAAGATGAATTAGGGTTCAAGAGTTCTTATAAGTGCATTAGGGTCCTAATAATTAGAGATGTAAATTTAAATCAATCCATTGGGGAACCTGGTTTATCTGCCCTGTACGAGGTTGATTATTCCTCGTAAAATTTGGGCGCGCGAGGGGAGGGGGGGTTCCTCGTTAGGCTAAAAACCAAGGCTGGGTAAGGGCACTCTACTCTCAAACTTACTTTGTCCCATTTTAGATACATATAATCACAAGTGATTAAATACATGAGATAAATTATTGAGTGAAAATGTTGAAAATGAATCTTATCTCTATAAATAATATGTGATTAGATACATATAATCACACGTGATTATATGTATTTAATCATATATGATTTATGCGATTAAATACATATAATAATATATGATGTATGTGATTATATGTATTTAATCACATTTGGTGGTGATGGATGTAGGATTGGTTGGTGTTGGGTGGTTGTGAAGATCGGTGATCGTGGATGGTGGGTGGTGGTGGAGATGGCTGCTCTTAGATTGCAGGTAGTGGGTCGAGGTGCTAATAGTAGTGGGTAGAGGGTGGTGGTGGTGGTGATGGATGGTGGAGGCGGGTGATGGTGGTAGTAGTGGGGGTGGTGGTGGTGGCGGTTGGTAGTGATGGGTGATTGTGGTGGGTGGATGTGTGGTGGTGAGGTGTGATGGTTGGTGGTAGTGGGGGTGGTGGGTGGTAGTAGTAGATGGTGGTTGTGGATGGTAATGGTGGTTAGTAGTGGTGGTGAGTGGTGAAAACTGGTGGCCGGGTGGGGGTGGGAGTGAGTGGTTGTTATAGGTGGTGGTGGTGGGTGGTGGTTTAGGATAGTGGGTAGTAGTTGTGGTGGGTAATAATGGTGGGTGGTGGGTGGGGGTAAGAATGTGTGGTGGCGGTAATGGTGGTGGGTAGTGGTGGTAGTGATGAGAGATAATGATGGTTGGTGGGTGGTGGGTTGGGGTGGGAATGTGTGGTGGCAGTAATGGTGGATGTTGGGTAGTAGGTGGTGGTTGTTGGTTTTTGGTGCTGGGTTGTGGGGTTAGTGTGTGGGGGTGGTGGGTTGTAGGGGAGGTGGTGGTGGGTTATAGGTGGTGTTGATGGGTGGGTGGTAGGTGGTGTTGGTTGGATGGTGAGTGGTATTGATTAGTGAATTTTTTAATTGTTTTTAATTATTTTGAATTTATATAAATATTATTTTTTGATTTTAATTAAAAAAATTGTATGGTTCAAATTTGTTTTCGAAATAATAAGTGTTTTCGATTGAAGGTCTCTCTCTCTCTCTCTCTCTCTCTCTCTTTATATATATATATATATATATATATATATATATATATATATATAGGTTCAGGTTCCTTTGAGACCATTCTAATTTTGTGAGACCGTGAGACAAAATTTAAAAATAATTTTAAAATGCAAAATAAATGGAAAAATCTAAAAATTCTTTTTTTAAATATTATTTTCGGAACTTGAATTAACTAAAAAAATAAAAAAAAATAAAAAAAATTCCATTTTTTTTTGAAAAATACGTGAAATATTGTAATAGAATATTACACTGTACATATTCTAAAAAATAATTTTAAAATGCAAAATAAATGGAAAAATCCAAAAATTCTTTTTTTAAATATTATTTTCGAAACTTGAAATAACTAAAAAAATAAAAAAAAAATAAAAAAATGCGTTTCACGGTCTCACAAAATTAATCCGTCTTTCATATATATATATATATATATATATATATATATATATATATATATATATATATATATATATATATATATATATATATATATATTGGCGGAGGCAACAGAGGGGCTGGCCGGTGCTTTGCCCCCCTAATACCATTTGTTTAAATGCTATATAATGACCCAATTAAATAAACCCACATCAAATGCATAGTCCCCATCTATCTATTTAATTAGCCTATCTATTTAAATTGGATGATTACTAAAAACCTTTCCTCTAATAATTTAAAATAGATATTTTTAGTTAAATAATATTTGCAATACTCATCCACGGCAAACAGTTAATTTTGGTTTGGTTACTACAATGGTACGATCTCCAAATTAGGGCTAGGATCTCCAAATTTGAAAGTTGACCTCTAAATTCAATAACAAGTAATTTTTAATCCTTATCAGATATTTAGTTCTTTTTGTTTTGTTAATTTTTGTAATTTGTAATTTAAATTAATGATATTATTGTAGTTGGAAATTTGGGTTTTTATAAGTTTAGGGTAAATCATGAATAAGAAAATAACAATCGTTTTTTTTAAATGATAAGAAGATGTGAATGACCCATATCACATCCATTAGTGATAATATTAGGTAAGATGTTCACAATACATACTCACAACGTGAAAGAGCATTCTCAATAATGAAAATTGTGAAAACATGGCTTCGAAATACAATATGTGATGATTTTCTTAAAGGTTATTTGTTAGTTAACATTCATAGAGAGAGATTGGCGATACATTTTACACAGATAAAATTATAGATGAGTTTTATTCTATGAAACAAAAACGAGTCCAACTTAAAGTGAACGAGTGACTACTTCTTATATTTGAATTCTAACCAATTATTTTAACTCTAGAAGCTTAATGGATGAGAATCGATGCTTATGATCGTTTGAAAAGATTTGAAGATTGATTCATTTTTACTTTATCAATTGAGCTTAATGTAGCTCATATTTGGACATTTTTACTTTATCAATTTCTTTTTGAATCTTATAGACTTTATTATGTTATTTGGATATAAAAATTATTTTAATATTTTATTCCGATGTAAGCCCCATTATCATAAAATCCTGGCTTCGCCCATATATATATATATATATATATATATATATATATATATATATATATATATATATATATATATATATATATATATATATATATATATATATATATATATATATATATATCAAAAGTTGTTGCCTATTCTCCAAATCATATGGTCATTTTAATCTAAAATAAATCTTTTTGTGCTTAAAATTCCATCACCCTCTTTGTTATATTTTTCCCAATAAAGAAATTTCTTGCATCTTTCAAAGACGTGGATCCATGACCAAAAACTTACATCGTATGTATAAAATAACGTTGTAAATCATACTCACAAACATTATATCATACTTTTATTCTCGTTTTGCGAATGTTGTTATAGTAACTATGAATAATAATGTGTTAATCCGAAGAACTACCAATGGTTTAAACTTTAAAATGCAATTAAATTTTGTTATTCTTAGATTACAAGGCGTCTTATGTCAACTTAATTGTGTCATTTTCAGAAGTCAAGATGTACCTGGCTCTGACTAAATCATGCATATTCTCTTACATTAATACCCATAAAGAATTGTAATTTGATGGTTTGACTATTTTAAATGATACCCATAAAGAATTGTAAATTGATTGTTTGACTATATTAAATACTTTACTTGTCCTCTAAAATATGTAAAATATAAAGAGATTCTGGGGACCAATATCAAAGTATAGTGTTGTAAAAAGAAATATAAGTTGCATGCTATAATAAACAAATTAATGGAAGCACGTTGTTATTTCTTGAATTTAATTCTTTATTTTACTGTGATATGTTGTCCTTTCCTCTATTTCTTTCAAGTTCCGTAATGCAGATATTAATTGAATAGTTTACAAAAAAAAAAAAAATACTGAATAAGATGAATCTGTATGGGTGAAAAAATACAGATAAAAGTAGCTAACGTGAAATTGTGGCTTTGTGTGTGTGTGCTTTGTTTGAACAGAAGCAAGAAAGAGTAGAAAGTGAGGAAAGGGCCACCTCACAAATGGAAAAAAAATACATCTATCAACATGAACCCGAATCAAACTATTACCAAGGCCTACCCTCCAAATGTTACAACAGGATCAAGGGCAGTTCGGTCAAACTGCAAAAAGATCTTCGATAATCAAAAGAATTGTTGGAAATCTTGAGGATGGTGTATAATTTACTGCCCATATACGTTCATAAATATATCACAAAATCTTATATGAGATAATCCCCGAGGACACTTTATGATTCACACACAAACTAGAAAGCAATGTAGTAGAGTTGTGTAGGAATGTTCAAGATCTTAGGAGAACCAAAAAATGGCGAATTGTGACTATATATACTCATACTATCTGAAAAATGGAAAAAATTAACTAAATAACAATTTTCGACATTTAACAACAGTTTCTGGAAAATAACCGTCTCATAGCTCGAGCTGCCTGGTTCGTTGTGTTTGGAACTTGACCCTCATATTTGCCTGTGTTCCGGATCAAATTCATTTTATAAAAGTATGCATTCGGCACCAACAAACTTGTAGTAGATCACAATTTGAGTCTTTTTTTATGCCCATAAATTCTAATATTTACACTAAATAACCAACTTTTTTAAGTAGTTGTTTAATCTAACAACCTATTTTCTTGCAATTCGGTAAACACAAATTCGTAAACATGGTGGAATGAGTCAACAACAAGAGTATACCCTAAGTATCATTATTATTATTAAAATACTATAACAATAGCACCTTATACCGACGACATTTTCCTACGCCGACGACAACTCGTCGGTATAGGCTATACAGACGACTTGTCGTCTGTAAAAGGTCGTCGACATAGCCTGTCGTTAAAAATAAAAAATGTTGTTGGGATAGATGTCGTCGGTAGAGGTCAACCAATACCGACGCCTTGTCAGAAAATAGTCGTTGGAAGTGTTTTTCAAGGAAAAAATGCTTTATTATATCTTTTCCCTACGACAAATCATCGGTATAGAGGTCATCTATATCGATGAGTTGTCGTCGGGAAAGGTGTAGGGAATTCAGACGACATGTCGCTGGGAAAAACTGGTTACCGTCTTTTTAGTTAAGAGTTATATCGAAAACATGCCGCCAATATAACTTTTTTTTAATATGTTTCATAGTTTTTATCAAGGTTATAAAAATCGTTTGACGATAGCTCGATGGTCGACTGGTGTTAAGGGATTAATCGGTATTGGCAGGGATTAATCGAGGATTAATCGGAGACCGTAGATTATTAATAAAATATTAAAATTAATTAAATATTAATATATCTTAAGAAAAACAAGTACTTCAAAATTAGAAAATAAGAAAAATTGTAATCTGGAAATACGAAAATATGAACATTTTGGTATAATATTTGAAAATTTGAAAATTTGAAAATTTTGGAGTAAAAAAAAGTTGGTTTTTTGAATTTTTTTCAAATTTTTTTGTCCTTTTTCGACCTTTTTGACTTTTGTTGACTGATTAATCCCGCCAAGGCCGATTAATCCCGCCAAACCCCATTAATCATAAATTTCCGATTAATGTCCTAATCCTCGACGGTTGGAGAACGCCAAACGATTAATCCACGATTAATCGCCGATTTCTGCAACCATGGTTTTTATTATATATACCAAACTTGTTTTTTAAAACAAATCTAGACATTATATATGCATAATAATGTCAAACACTAAGAGATCTACTAGATACCAAAATAATGTCAGAAAAATCCATCAATGTTCAAATTCAAGATCTACATACAAAAAAAAAGTCTTTAACAAACATTGTTCAAAATAACATAAGAGATTAATCACAGTCTTCATCGATTCCCTCGTTCTCCCCGGTCTCCTCGGTCCCATTGGTTGGTTCGGAGGGTATTTTGTGGAAACATAAATTGTGGCATTGGTGGTGGTTGGAAGTTATGAATTACAGACGCCAATGAGTTATCATACACTTGTTGCATTTGTTGGGCCTGAGCTCTTCTTGCATCTTCCTATATTCCGCTCGAATCTTTTCCTAAAATAAAGAAATCAATAAACATACATTAATTACAAATAACTAAATTTAAAAACTTAAATAATAATAATATACCTTAAAAACAATAATAATAACAATAACAACAACAACAACAACAATAACAACAAACATATTTATCAAAGAGCATATAACTTTGTTTATTACTTACCCAGTCTTTGTTTTGCTTGTGATGTACACCAACCATGACCTTATTTAAAGCGCATCTGTCTCCAACCCGCAATATATTGTGGGCTTAGTTCGTGTGCAACATATAATAAGCCAATAACAACTAATATATTTATATAAGTGTTAATAAACTTTTTATATAATACAAATAAATTTAATTACCTCTTTACAACATCTGTCTGTATATGATCTACTACCATGAGCACTTATACGTGGAAGTTTAGTTCTACATTCTTTCCCTTTTTCCAACCCATTCCTATAGCCCTCGTTCAAAAAAAGAAGATCAGTCATGTCAATCCAAGTTTCGTCGTCCATAACTTTGGGTGGATTCATTCTTGTACCTTCCACATCACCATATCCGCCAACTTCATCAAAATAGATTTTCAAAACATGTTTGTGTTCTTTATAAGCTCTTTGACAGTTGGCATTTACAGTCGCTCGAACGCCTTTTCATAAATTTGTACCCCGATACATATCAAGATCAAAATATGTATGCAATAAAAAAGAAAAATTAATTAGTAAAAAAATATTTAAAAATTATAAAAAATTTAACATATAAAAAATATTGTGTACTTACTTCTATCTCATGATACATATCTTCTTTGTGCTCGAGAGGAACATGCTGCCAAGACCTATAATGGAGTGGTATATGTTCTGCCACAAAACTTGAGATAAAGCTTGTTAAGATTTTGCCATTTTTCTCTACGAACCGATAGGGTTAAGGATTTTCACCAATGGTCACATACTTTTTATGCATATTCAAACTTCTTCCTTTAACCTGCACTTTCTTCAGGTTTGCTACAGTGACACATAGAATTGAAAATTTATAAATTTATAACTTTAAAAATATATCCAATATACTTAAGAATTTCATGTAACTTACAAGATTCACAACCCGCTGCTATCTTGCGTGCACCACTGTGTGGAGGTCTTTCCCTGCCGTCTCCTCCATGCCCCCTCGCAACATGTGTTGTCATCTGTTTAACAAATATTATACATGTAAATACAAACACTTTAACTTATCAATTAAGCACTTTACAATACAAACAATATCATTTACATACAAACAATTTACCTTATCAATTAACAACTTTGTCACTTCATCTTATACACTCAAACTAGTAAACCTAAACGTCTAACACAATCATACATGTATACAATACATTTAATTCCAATTTCAATTTCGTAAAGACATCATGTGGTTCATGATGTTTTCTTTGATGCTTGTCGGTGTGCCGGTATTTCTGCGAAGAAAGAAGCGCCAATGAAGTTTTTGACGGACCTGCGGGATGGAAGGTCCACACTTAGACCGGCTGACATTTTGGTCTTTGGGTGGATAGGAGGGAAGCATGTGTGCGTGGATTTTACTGGGGTCTCTCCTCTCGTTGGTTTGTGGAGCGGGGGTTTCACAGCAGGGCATGCCGCTTTGAAAGCCGCTGCTTGCAAAGTGGTAAAGCACGAGAATGCATGTATAGAAAATCAACATGTGTTTGTACCTTTTGCCTTCGATATATGTGGTTTTCTCGCACCAGAGGCGGTTGAGCTCATCAACAGAGTCCAACAGGTCATGCATTCTAATGTCATATCTCCTAGATCCACAAATGTTGTTTTCAAAAGAATTGAATTTTCCATCCAGAAAGGGCTAGCGGCGCAACTTGTTGCCCGTTTGCCTTCAATCGATATGTATTGAACTATATTAGTCGAAAATGTTTTGTTTTAATTTTAGGGTTAAGAATTAAATTGTTATTTCATACTATGATGTAACAAATCTAAAGAACTAACACAATCCTACATATTAGACATTTTAGGCATCCAATTCCACTTTCCTTCAATCGTTTTAATACCATTTTTATACAATCATACAATACATATAAACACAAAATCAAACAAATTATCCACAAAATTATGAACCTTAATCATAAAACATGAGCAAAATCAGTTCCATACAAACAAATTATACCTAGAATCAATTTCATACAACCAAAATCAGTTTCATACAACCAAAATCACTTTCATACAACAATATTGCATGTATTTTGAAAAAAAAGAATAAAAAAATAAAAGAAAAAAATGGGACTGTATAGAGGGAGGTTGCCAACAATGGTGGTGATGGCCGGTCCAAAAAAACCCCAAACTTCCCTACAAAATTCAACCCACAAAACCTCCATAAAGCATTAGATATCAACATAAACACGAAGGAATGAAGAAATTACCGAACCAGTGGAATACATCGGAGTCGCCTTATTGTCAAGGGAGAATTTTGGGGGAAAGTGGCAACTATGAATGGGAGTGACTAGGGCACCAATGAAGATGAAACCCTATACCAACGACATGTCGTCGGTATAGGACATATGAAAACAACGACGTTTCGCTTTTTTCTGCTTCATTTAAAAAAAATAAAAATAATATACTTATTCTGATGACTTGTCGTCGGCACACATGTCACACGGATTGACCTACCTCTATACCTCGTCGGTATAGAGGTCAAAGAAACGACATCGTTATCGTTTAACTGTGACATTACAATTCAAATATAGAAATTATTTTATAAAATCTATACTGACGATGTGTCGCCGGAATAGATTTTCAGAAAAGCGGGAATTACTTTTATTTTCACGCCCTACCAAGGGAGTATTTATGTATTGTGAAGGTGGGTCCTAGGACCCACCTATTTTCTAAAAAAATAGTATAAATTATGCATGCAAAAAATAGGAACTACCTTATAATTTTTCAATGACCTACCTTATAAACTTTGTCAAAAAGAAAATAGATCAGAATGTATGAAGTCTATGGTTTATATTTCAATCCACTTAAAATATGTGACATCCCCAAAATCACGGCCAGAAAAGACCGGTTTCATTTATGCTTTTAAAATAGTTTAGAGTAAATCCATTGATTTAAAAGAGTTGCGAAATTTGTTCCCAAAAACAAAATATGATAAAATAATATTTACCAAAACATTTCATAAAGGAATGCATTTTCATTAGATATCAAAACTCGAGATGTCATGTTCCGATACAGACCAAAAAGCATAAACAACAAAAGATAGATCATACAACAGTTACATATAACAACTGGTCTAATATCAAAAGATCTTGATAAGTCATCCAACTTATGCTCTCGCGCCACTACCTATAATACAACAAAACTGAGTGGGTCAGACTTGGGAGCCTGGTGAGCATATATGGTTTTCAACCCATAATAAATAATAATATTTAATTTCACCAACCAACAATAACCCGATTACCCATTCCCGTTATCCTCACTTTACGTCCCTAAAACAACATCTATCTCAAGGGACCTAATCTAGGAATTTCATCGGGATGGACTTTACCGCGAGGGGTTTCCTCAGCAATAAAAGTCCTAAGGCAACCATGAGGGGGATAAAGTACACCGGTGAACACATTGTTCACAACACCTACAGGTTATGAACCTGCCAGCATTCCACTGGACTGTCTAGAAAGAGTCCGTGGTCATCATCCATACTCCGCTAGATGACTAAATCAACAACAACATCGAGGCCTCTCATCTGTTTAACACACATCAATTATCTACCCATGTTCTACCCAACATATTAGTAGATAAAATATATATTTTTATATATAGTTTAAAACCTGTATAGCATGCTTATTCAATACATATTCTAGATAACAGATGAGACACATACACATAACATGTATTCACTAGGAGAATAAATCATATCCATGAGTTAGAAGAAAGTGAATATATATTCCCACATATAAACAACAATATATACACATAACACGTATTTCGTATCAAATACTTCAAATTATGTGTTAGAAGAAAGTAACTACACACTTACTTGATTAGAAGATGATCAGACAACGCTACGGCTCTTGAAATAATCTTTTGCGACGAAACCGGGATGTTTTCCTCCAAAACCGGGCTTCACGCGGGCAGAGCTTCGGCTCGGGAATCTTACTTCTCGGGATCCTCGGGGCTTCGGGACTTCTCGGGGATGATACTGGGGCTTCGGGATATTTCTTGCACGAAAAACGATGCAAAACGGGAGAGAGAGAAGAGAAAATGAGCAAGAAGGTCGGCTGCCCTCGCACCCTTTATATAGGGCCTGAACCCTCACATTATGCTGGGCGTAATGCTCAGCTACGCGGGGCGTAGCATGAATTTGTCACTGCTTACGTCATCGGAGCACTCGAGTCCAAGGCGGTTCATGTACCAGGGTCCACTGGGCATACTCAACTACGCTGGGCATAGTTCGGATCTTATCAATGACTCCTTCAGATATCTATCCGAGTTAAAGATTCAATAAATAAATATTAATTATTTAAAAACTTCAGAAATTCATATCTTCCTCATACGAACTCCGTTTTCGACGTTCTTTATATCCACGCGTAGGTGAGACTAAGCTCTACAACTTTCGTTTAGACTCCGTTGGATGATTTCAAATTTATTTTTATTACATTATTTTTAGTAGGTCAGAACAGGAAAACTCCGTTAGAAATTCATAACTTCTTCATCTGACGTCCGTTTTCGTCTGTCTTTTTATCGTTGCACTACTAATAACGAGATCTTCGATTCTCGTTTAGATTGCTTTGGCTAGCAATCACTCGATCTCGTAATCGAACTTCGGGCTGCATACTGCTAAGTTGAAACTTAGAAAAATCATAACTTCCTCATACGAAGTCAGATCTGGGCATTCTTTTTATGCACGCTTTCGGTTTAACGAACTATACGACCTTCGTTTAGATTACCAAGGCTAAATATCGCTCCATCGTAAATTCACTTTTTACGTCATTCAGCGTCGTGCCAGTTCTGTCGCGAAACTTCGACAGATCATAACTTCTTCGTTATAACTCGGATTTCGGCATTCTTTATATATTCAGAAACCTCGTTTCAACTACTACAACATTATTCATAGATATCGGCTTTATCTAATATTTAATTTTGACGCTTATTTTCATACTTAATTCAATTAAGTCACACAGTTATGCGCAAAACACATAATATTCAAATAATACACTTTTATTATTTCAAAACGGGTTACAAAGGTTAACCTAGACTATTACATCAACATTAATGACAAGCCCAGAAACACAGACGTTACAAAATAGTTCAATGCCTCAATCCATTTAAAATGTAATAATTAGGCAATAGTCCATCCATTTAAAATTAAACAAAAAAGGAAAAAAAAATAGCAAAATAGGCTTGAAATATGAAACGCCGCTTGGGCTGAGGCGTGATCAACATCTCTGAAGCATCATACAATGTCGCCCTAATGATTGCTCCCACCCGGCCACCGGTTCCGCTCCTTGTTGTTTGCCGTCTGACCATCGCTATCGGCCCAATGCCGCCCCTCCGCCAGTTCCATCCTATGTCATTCACTGTCCGACCATCACTACCCTCCCAACACCGCCCCTCCGCCAAACGCTAGCCCACCACTAGTATTATTTACTCTTCGTTTTTCATTTTTACTTATATAAGGAACCACATGGTTTTTGGTTCTAGATTCGCCACTGCGCCCTATGTACGTAGATGACATGCTGTCTACTCAAAAAATGGTCAACATGACATTTGGTCAACTCTATTCCGACGACATGTCGTCTGTAAAAGTTGAGCTACACTGACAACAACAGATGTCGCCGGTATAGGATAAGATTCTTGTAGTGAAATAATATTTTCATCCGGATGAAATTTATTATAGCTTGCTTTTTTTTAGCTCATAAAATATATTTTTTTTTATCATAAAGTCAACTAAACCATTCAGTTGTTATTTTTGTACGTAGTTTTAAACAAACCACCTTCATTTTCGGTATACAAAAACTTGCATTCCATAAATCATAGATTACATAAGAGTGATTCGAGGAAGGTGCAATGAAGTTGCTACACATAAATTATAAAAGAAAAATCAAACAATATATATCTCCATCATACCAGATAAGTCTTATAATTTGATTTTTCTTTTATACTATTACTGGTTGACATCTTACTTATTAATACAATTACATAAAGTTTCACTAAACCATCCAAAATAACCGGGTCTTAGCATCCAGAAGCATAGATATATATTATTTTCTTTCTCGTATGTTCTGTACATAAAATGTTAAACATTTCCGCTTTTTTTATGCGTTTGCAATATTTTCACTTGCGTCTTTGATAACTTAAAAACAAGTTATTTTGATTTTTATACCCTCATTATCATTCTTTCCCATCATTTAAAAAAAGAGGTACAAAAGTGAAAGCACATTGTTTTTAAATGGATGAATTAAAACATTAGTGAAAATATCGATGAAAATGTAGTTAGTTGACTTCAATACACTGAAGATATATTTTTTATGTTATGGCTAAAACCTTGAAATCATTTGTATAGTCTTTGTTGACTTTTCTTATAGTATAATACTCATATACTTTCAGTAATAACTAAGTTAGATCACTGCTTTTCCTATATCTCACTCTAATCTATATGTATGGTGAATGAGCACCAATAGAAAGTTGGGTGAGATTGTCTTTAGGCATATTCTTTCTTTTCCTATAATGAAAAACAAGCTTATGTCTATTAGCGTTATTTTCACCATTTGTTTGTTAAAGATACCATTTATTGTTAAAACTGATGCCAAATCTATACGAAGTAACTCTAGTGATGCATTTGTTATTGGTGCAATTGTGGATATGTCATCTCGAGTAGGCAAAGAGGCTAGAATTGCCATGGAAGTTGCCATAGATGATTTCACTGCAAAAACGAATCAGAACTTAACGCTTTACACAACAAATTCAAAAAGAAATATTGTTCAAGCAATCCATGCAGGTAACTTAACTCATCTAATGCCATTTACTTTTGTTCGATATGTTTTTTTTTTGGTAAAAAACTAAAATCGATATGTTTCATGTAATAAATTGGATAAAAAGTTTGAGATATGACTAATTTGAACTTTGAAATGCCAAATTAATTATTTTCAAGTTTATATTTTTATTTTATTGAAAAAAGAGATTTTGAGACAAATGAATATTGACTACTAGACTCCCCTTCGAGAAAGCTTCCTGCCTTATTCATGGGGATTTTTAAATACCGGTTTCTAGCGACTAGTTTAATCTATGAAAGTACCAATTCCGAGCGTCACATTGATCTACTTCTTGAGGTTTCTCGATTTCATGAGCTTTTCAAATTTCTGAAGCACCTTTTCTACTATTGTTATTTGTTAGCACAATCTGATAGTAGGAGTATGAGATAATAGTGTCTTAGCAAAGCTTAACGATATGATTTCTACGTATTAACAATTTAACAGGTTTATTCTGTTTTCAAAAACCCTAGAAAACCTATTTATCCACGTACTATTCGTCGGTAAGATGCCTAGATGGTGTGTTAATTAAGCCGGCTTATATAGGGCTATGAGGATTCATTGTGTGTTTCAAATTAAGATGCTTAGTTGGTGCGTTAAATTAATCCTATTTATATAGTTTTATGAGAAATTTGCTAATTTAGCCCAAAAAAAGCCTAATTACTGTGTAGAAAAAATAGCTAAAAAATAACAAATTACACCAACTAGCCATTAAAATTGCAGGCAAGTAAGGACCATCTATGATTAAACCTGGCAATGGGGCGGGTTTGGAGCGAATCGACCTTAATCCAAACCCTTTTAACAAATTCCAAAACCCGATCCAAACCTGCTCCGTAACCCGTAGGGTTTTAAATAATCAAACCCATACCTTTATCCACCAAATCAGCAGATATCCAAACCCGCCCCATAACCCATAGGTTTTTTGAATAATCAAACTCATTATACTTAAATCATAAAATCACATTTGTTAAATAGAACAAATGTTGAGTTAGAAAACACATTATGTACTCGAAGAGTTTTGATTGGAATTAAAATCATTATTGTAGTTACTTCCGATCGGTTTTTGACCCTGGATTGCATTGATAGAGAATAGCAATTACAAACTTTCTTCCGATTGATAAATGAATTTATTGATTTATAAATGAAATTGGTGATTATATGATGAAATATAAATGAAATGACATCATGATTCTTGTGAGAAGATTGAAAGTCTAAAAGTTGAGTCCTCGAGTCCTATGTAAAAACAGTTTAGTCTTTGGACTTTCGATTGGAATTTAAAGTAAAACTTAGGAAATATAAAATATAAATGTATAATTCTAAAATTTATATGGGTCGGGTTATAAATGGAGCGGATCGGTGATGATCCATACCCGACCCATTTTAATAAAGAGGTTAGCGGGTACGGGTCGTTAACGGGTGAATGGATAAAAAACTATGCTCCAAACCCGTATAACTGTTAAGGGTTTGGATCGGATAAATGTCAAAACCCGCTCTATTGCCGGACCTATCTATGATTTCTTTAATTCATCTAAGAACGTACAACCCTTTAATGCATAGATATGCATTGTCGACTTATACGTTAACAGAATGGATAAACCATATGTGAAATGGTATAGCGAATCTACTATTTCTGCTTTATGAAGTATAATTTTTTTTTCTAAACCCCTCATTTTTGTAGTTACAAAATTGGGAAACTGTCACATTCTATAAATCAAGAATATAGCTGTCAAATCGGGCAGTTGTGTC
The DNA here is from genome assembly GCF_051521515.1 of Lactuca serriola. Classification (NCBI taxonomy): domain Eukaryota; kingdom Viridiplantae; phylum Streptophyta; class Magnoliopsida; order Asterales; family Asteraceae; genus Lactuca; species Lactuca serriola. The sequence goes on along the minus strand of NC_136412.1, from coordinate 273,698,097 downwards.
GTGTTTTTGTCTAACACGACACGACAAAGTTTTATATAACACGGATACGACATGACACGATGTCGTGTTTTTTTTATTAACACGAAAACGAACCAATTAAAATACGACAACACGACATGACACGCCAAATATAATATTACATAACTATTAGTGTATTTCGTTCATACTTAAAGATATATAACACCACAAAAACGACAAACACGAAAAACTCGACAGCCACATACTTAATCATGTCAATTTCGTGTCGATTTATGGTCACGAACACGACACGACACGACACGACATTGTGTTTTTTAATCTTTGACACGAAAACGATAAGAACGCGAATTCAAATTTTGATTTCGTCCTAATTTCGTTTCGTTTCGTCTATTTTTGTTGTGTCGTGTCATAAATTGACACCTCTAATCAAGAACATGGACGAAGAGCTCTCTCTGATTATATCAAGACACCGTTAAAGACATCGGAAGTTACATATAACTCTTTTTTGGGGATGATGTCAAGAATCAATAAATCCAAAATTTTTTCATGTTATATTATTGTAAAACAATAAGAATGTTCTAGTTTTGGATTAGATGGTATTAGTATGTACTTACAAAGAAAGAAAAATAAAAATAGAAATATTTTCCAAAAAAATCATTAACCCATTATTTAAATGCTAAAAATAAAAATAAAAATAAATAGAAAATTATACACAAGTTTACCATTTATCTTCTCTGCACACATCATTTTCTTATGAAAATCTCACATTTTGTATTTAAATTGCATTAATCTTAACTGTTTATATTTTTGGGGTTTCTTTGTTCTTAGGATATTTATTATTTAACAAACAAAACTCATTACACGCAGAGATTTCAATTTTGTAATTTTGTAACTATACAAATAAGTTTTCCTCGTCCATGTTCTTGATCAATAGAATGTCACTACAAGAAAAACGGAAATTAGTGGCGAAAAAGGTTGCCGTTAAAGAGTAGAAATGTCGCAGGTAAAAATTCGCCGCGCGCTACTGCTCTGTCACTATTGATCAAAATGTCGCCGGTAAGACAATTGTTGCCGCTAATGTTGTTGTCGCTAGTAATCGTCGCCGCTAATAGTGTCGCCAGTAATAATATTTTTCATTTTTTTTTTATTTTTTAATAATTTTTTTAATCAACGATTTTGGCGCAAAAAACCCGATATATAACGACATTAAATACATAATTTTTTTACATAATATCGGATTACTACGAAATAGTGTAATGATATCATATATAATTAATTTCATACTAAAATAAACAACCAAAGTTTTATAATTACAACAAGCTAATACCAAAGTGTCACGACAAGTCTAACATACAAAACACAAACTAATTATCTGATGAACCATCACTTCCGTTCTCGTCGTTTCGTCTTTGATCTTTCCCCAATTGAAAAAATATATAAAGCTCATCCTACATGCCGGGTCGTTGAACATTTCCCGGAGATTTTCCAACTACATAATAAATAATATATATAAACTTATAAGTTAAATTATCAAACATAAACAAAAAAATACCAAAGTACATTGTTATTTTTAAACTATGACAAAAAGTACATTGCTATTTCTTGCATTTAAAACATAAACACAATTACACACATAATTACCAAATCAGCATGCATTTATTGATCATGATATAGATACATGAGACTTTGAAATTAAATAATCTACTCTTTATGTGTTAAGGAACCATACATACGAGAAATACCAAAGTACATTGCTATTTCTTGCACTTAAATACAAGAAATACCAAAAGTATACTGATATTTCTTGCACTTGGGACAAAAACACAATTACCAAATCAACATGCATTTATTGATGCCAAAGTACATTGCTATTTTCAAACTAAGACAAAAAACGAAAGTACATTGCTATTTCTTGCACTTGGGACAAAAAACCAATTACCAAAGCTTTTAGCAAATAATCACCACAAACCAAAATTACCAAATCAACATGCATTTATTGAAATTAAATAATCTTGTTTTACCTATGATGGTTGTGATCACTGTGGTGGTTGTAACGTCCCGAAAACCACAAGGTAAAAATTTCATTTTTAATATAATCAAAACACCCATTTATCTTTTTTTTTTTCAACCATTTAGAAGTATTTCATAATAAAACATTTAACAGAGTACATCCCAAAATCACAAGTTGCGGAAAAACATGGGTGTATGTGCTGCGACCAAGCCGGGCCCACCCTTTCGAATCGGGAGTACCTGAAACCATGAATAGCAAACTGTAAGCAGAAAGCTTAGTGAGTTCTCCAACATACCACATATCATACATACATTTTCCATGGGCTACCCCGTGGTCTTTTCCCTGAAATGCCATGGGCTACCCCCATGGTTTGACATCCAAGTGCCACGGGCTATCCCCATGGTCTTTCCTTAAAATGTTGTGGGTTGCCCCCATGGTCTGACATCCAAGTGCCATGGACTACCCCATGGTCTTCCATACAAATGCCACGGGATACCCCCGGGGTCTTCCAATCAAGTATCACAAAGACAACTAGCATTCCATATAACAAGTAATGGGCCGACATTGGTGCCGTCGACCCATGGATATGGTGAGAAGACTCACCTCAAACCAAGATAACCGAACACTTGAAACGCTGTTACCAGAAGCCTCACACCAACTTCATTAAATAATATTCCATCAATAATTGATTCTCGACCCAAACAAGAATTCTAGTCCAATGACCAAACCTTTCAGGGTAAAAGACAACTTTACCCTTTTCCTTATTTTGCCAAAATCCAAATCCTAAAATATCCAAATTGGCACCACAAGACCCAAATATCTAAATTGGGCCTAAACCCATCATGGGCCTAATTCGAGAAGGGACAATATCCTAAAAGGCTCAAAATGTCCCATGGTCAACTCTGGTCAAACTTGTAGTCAATGGTCCAAGGTAAAAAAAGTCAACGAATCAAGAAAACCCAAAATACTGAGTACGCCCCACGTACTCAGTTGGTACGCTTAGCGTACGCCCATTAGACTAAGTACGTTTCACGTACTAGGAGGTACGCCCCGCGTACTCACCCTGCCCACAACTAACTTAGAAAATGTCTTAATCCCTTAAGCCAAAACGTCTAATGCTCATATCTAGTTCCAAAACATGTCTTAATCCATAAAGTTGTTAAATTTGAGCTTTTGCATGGCTCAATTGGTCCCAAATCCAAGTTATTACTTTGCAACTTCATCAAAGAGGCTAATACACATGCATGGGTTGATATTATCCATCAATATTGCATTTTTATGCATTTAGGATGCCTAAAACGTCCATATCTAGGGACCAAACTCTTGGAGCAAACTCATTCACATAAGGAAACCCAATGAGACCAAAATGTGCCACAACCACCCCAAACTAGATCCACCTAAAAGAGATAACAAGATTAAAGTTTTTTTTTACCTTCAATTGGTTCCAAAAGATGGGAAACTTCTGGATCTACAAGCCCCACTCCAAGTGATGATACTTCAACAAGCTCCAATCTCTTTGAGATGCACAAAAACACTTCAAGATTCCTCACAAAATCTTAAGAACTCCAAGATGGTGACTAGGGGTCAAATATTAGGGTTTAGGAGGCATGGAGGCTGATAAGAACAAGGCGCAAGAATAAATGAGGCTTAAATAGAGGTAAAACCCTAGAAATTAGGGTTTCTTGTTGAAAGGAGTACGCCCCGCGTATCCTTAGTACGCTAGGCATAATCAAAAGAAGATCGCGATCCATTTACCCACTACGCCCCACATACTTGGTGAGTACGCACCACGTACTCGACCAATCTGCTAAACACTTGAACTTCATTTGGCCGTAACTCCTTCGTTCTAAGTCCGTTTTCGAGGAACTTTATACCCACAGAAAGGTGAAAAGAAGCCCTACACTTCTATCAACTCACCTTCGCCTAAAGACCTTCCTAACAAAAAAAACCATAATTTCATAAAGGCCCGAACTGCCAAACTATGATTATACCGTTAGGCTCCGAAACACAATCGAACACTCGGATCACTTAATCTATAATAACCACATCTAAAAAGGGATAATCATATATTCCCCCAAGGCCCGAAACTTTAAGATAACTGATTATCGGGTAACGATCCCGAATGATGAAGCGATTAGAAACTAAGTGTTATAGTGATGGTTGCGGTGGTTGTGTAATCGGCGGGATAGCAGAAGGTTTTCGCCCGGTGCCTCTGATATGGCCATGTCATTCACCTAATACACTCTTGAAAGTAGCTCTTTGTTGAGCGAGTGTTAACTCTTTTTCACCTTCTGGCCCTTGCGTTTGTTGTAAGAGCTATCCACTAACCGATTCTGTGTTTACCAAAAGTGATTAAGAATTAAGTATATATAAACACTTAATTATATGATAAAATTATAATTAAATACTTACGTATTGGTGTTCTGCCTCGACACTAACAAATACACAATTCTTATCGACATGAGCCTTGCAAAACGTTTCCACTATCTTTAGGTTCTGTTTAACATTAAAAATTAGATTATATTTAAAAAAATTAATTACAAATATCGTACATTACCTTCTTATACATGTACTACTATACGAGCTCGACCCCCCATGGTTCACGGTCGTTTGCATTTGACAGACTTTTTTGTTCTTTTCTGAAGCAACTATGTGTTCAACCGTTTGAAAATACTCAACTGTTTTCCTCCTATTTTCAACCTCCATATCATGTGGGGGGTTGGCTAATGCTCTCAGGATATCCTCATACCCTCCGGCTTGCAAAAAATATTCTTTTGAATTAGTTTGACGCTCTCGATAACCTTTTAACAAAGCCGCTTTAAAACTCTCTAACAACATAGCAACGTTTGGATCCCGGGACATCCCATCCAAATCAAACTTTGTCTACAAAAACAAAAAAAGATAGCCAAGTAAAAACCAATCATAATTAACCATATAAAATATTCTTATATAAATAATTTACCCCTAAATGTTGTTCTACTCTATCCTTTGTCGCGGAGGAATTTTTTTTCCATGTCCATTTATCAAAAGGGACCATCCGCCACATTATTTTCCCAACTTCACGTGCAAACATGTCATTCAGCTCTCCTACAAGATCATATCTCATATCCCTATCATACTCCATGTCAATCCGTTTGCCCTTATTTTGTAAGAGCGCTCTTTCGAGCTTAAGGTTTTTTTGCTTTTCCTCATACTCTTCTGTGTAGCACAACTACAAATATAATTAAAAATTATTAGAAACGGTATTTTATATTAATTGAACAAAAATATTAAAAAAAATTCATAATAAAACTTATCATCCTGCTCATGATGACCAGCACCTCTACCACTTAGGAAAGGTGGGTCCTCCACTACATCCCCGTCATGTCCATGGCCCATAACATCAACCATGGTGTACAAAAACCAAAGTCATATCGACATCATTTCCTGTAAACTTATAAGATATATAGATACAATTTCTATTAGAAAAAACACACAAACTAGGAATCCAAATAAAGTTTCAATTATACATTATACTTTACATGACGAAATGAATTATAGCATCATACTTTTTATTTTTTAATTATAGCATTAAATGACATTACAATTTATAGCATCCTACTTTTTTTTAATTATAGCATTGTAGTTTTGAGGCTTGCCTAATTAAGTCATAAAAAATTAAAACATCCTACATACATACATTCTTATTGCACACAAATACACATATATCTATCATACATACACAAATATATACAATATATACAAATACACATATGCATACATTATACACACATAATTTTTTTATTGCATACAAATACACATATACACAATATACATACATCCATCATACATATACACAAATGCATACATTTATACACACATACATGATTTGCATACCAACTACACATAAAAATAAACAATACACTTATAAACATATAAACTGTTGGATTAAACAAATTTGCATACCAAATACCATATGTTTGTATACCATCAAATTTATGTAATAATTGTTAGATTTCTTACCATAACCTTAAATATGAAAAAAATAATTCTATAATTATTTTAGCTCATAATAGTTTGCATACCATTTGTTTTAGCTGAAATACCATTTATTTGCGTACCAAATACCATCTATTTGCATACTAAAGAGAGTTACTAACCTGAAATTGAAATCAGAAGCCCCTGTGGTGGTATTTTCGCCAAAAAAAATTTGCAATGGCGGTGCGCTCGCCGGAGCAGCAACAACAATGGCTATTTGTGGATTTCTTGATCACAAAAAATTATTTTAGAGTGGACATACTTCAGAGGAGAAAAAAACCGACAGGAGGGACGAGAAATTACTTACAGTCGGCGGTTTTGTGGTCGAAGGGTCGCCGAAAACACACCAAATCGCCGGTAAACGCCCCAAAATCGCCAGTATAAAACCCCGGTGGTGTTCCTATCAGTTAGAGGTGGTAATCGGCTGGTGAACGGTCTTAAGCTTTCGAAAGGGTTGGAGTAGAGTTGGAATTGTCGGAGAAGAAAAGTGGGAGTGATAGTGAGAAAGCAAAATGTCGATAGGTGGATGAAATTGACTTAAGCTACTACCCGCGACGGTAATAGCGTCGACTGGGATCAATAGAGGCGACACTCGATGCTAAATGGAGGGAAGTTTTCGCGGTCAACAATTTTTAGGGTATTAGCAGCGACGGGTTCGCCGCTATTTCTATCGTCGGTAATAATCTTGTACGATGCGCATCATTGAACCATTCAATTGGAATTAAGATCGACGGTTGTGGTGAAGCCAGAACATTTGACACGGATCGATGCTTTTTATCAATATCGGCGATGGTATTTGCGGCAACAAAGGCATTACTGGCGACATTTCATTTCAAATATATCGTCGGTAATGCCTTTGTTTCCGCTAATACCGTCGCCGGTATTAAGCGCATTTCTTGTAGTATGTGAGAGTTTTTCTAATTTTGTAACTACAAAAATGAAGGGCTAGAAAAAAAGGGTATTTATACTTCAAAAAGAAAAAAGAGCATGGGCTAGACCATTTCACAAATGGTTTTTAAATGTACAAGCCGACATGCATATGTGTGTATTAAAGGTTGTATGTTCTGATGAACTAAAGAAATCATAGATGGCCAATGACCTACGATTTCAGTGGCTAATTGGTGTAATTTGTTAATTTTTGGTTATTATCTGCAAAGTAATTAGGATTGTTGGCTAAATTAAAAAATTTATCTAGTTTATGAAGATCCCTTTAATGTGCATTGTTATCTACCTTTTTTTTTTTTTTTTCCTCTATCCTACCTTCAGACAGATAACAATTTCTGGACTTGGTTGAAATGCAGCCACCTACCTGATTGAAACACATAAAGTGGAGGCGATTTTAGGGTTACAGACCTTGGAAGAAGTGCTTTCAGTTTCAGAGGTATGTAGTGAAGCTCAAGTTCCAACTTTCTCTCTTTTTGATTCAGTTCCTCAACGGGCACTAGATAGATGGCCCTACCTATTTCAAGCTTCACCTTCTCAGTTTCCTCAAACGAAAGCTTTTGTTGCTATTCTTGAGTCTTACGGATGGAGTCGTTTTACTTTCATATACGAAGATATCAATTCAGCATCCACTCAAGTCATTCCACATCTCATGGAAGCCATTAAAGACTCCAGTGTGGAAATAAGCAGCATTGTAAAGCTCTCACCTTTATCCTCTTCCTTTTCATTGCCAAAACAACTCGAAAGTATCAGTAAAGAACAATGCAGAGTGTTTCTTCTTCATTCCTCTTTGGAAACAGGTGTTCGCCTTTTTCAAAATGCAAAGAACATGGGGATGATGGAAAAGGGTTATGTGTGGATCACAACAAGTTTAATCACAGATCTTCTCCATACTGTAAATTCCTCTACTTTTTCCACAATATTGGAGGGCGTTTTGGGAATTGGGAGTTTCTTCTCACAGTTTGATGATTTTAGCACAAAGTTTCAGAAAAAGTTTAAACTCGAACAACCTGAAGAAGAAAACAACATCCCTGGGGTTTTTGCAGTTCAGGCATATGATGCTACATTGATTGTGGCATTGGCATTGACCAACAACAACACGAGTTGGCAGTCTGTTGACCAGAAACCACCTGCATCACATAAATTTCCAATCATAAATGTTATAGGAAAATACTATAGAGAACTAGGGTTTTGGTCAGAAGGACTCGGTTTTTCTGAGGTTATAAATGATAAAACCACTTATGACACCTCTTTGAAAAGTTTAGGCTACATTTTTTGGCCTGGGAAACCGTTGCATACTCCAATAGGATGGGCTATTCCTACAAATGCCAATCCATTACGAGTAGGTGTCCCAACAATGGCCATGTTTAAAAAGTTTGTGGAAGTGAAATATGATCATAAAAATCATAATCTCACTTACAGAGGCTACTCAGTTGAGCTTTTCAAAGAAACCATCAAACTCTTGCCTTATTACTTGCCATATGAATTTCATCCCTTTAATGGGACATACGATTCTCTAGTGGAGCAAGTTTATTTGAAGGTAATCAATTCAATCAATGTTACATTGTTCTTCTTATTGTTATTAAATTCTTTATTTATTCTGGCAGAAATTTGATTTGATAGTTGGTGATGTATCAATCGTTTCAAGGCGATATAAATATGCTGAGTTCACACATCCGTACACAGAAACAGGACTGGTGATGATAGTCACTACAAGAAACGAGACCTATAGGGACGACAAATGTCGTCTCTATAGGTTATAGAAAGTCGTCTCAATAGGTGGTTGTGACGACAAGTCGTCCCTATAGCCTTTGTCGCTATAGCCCCGTCGCAATAGATAGTTTGGGCCGTCGCAATAGATATCGTCGCCATAGATACCTTTTAGAGACGACATATCGTTTTCGTTGGTTCGGGGTTGTCATCCCATTGTTGGATCTATAGAGACGACACGTCGCCCCCATAGCTAGACCTATAGAGACGACATGTCGTCCCCATAGCTAGACCTGTAGCAACGAAATGTCGTCTCTATAGATATTGTATAGAATTTCCATACAGCTTCTATTTTTGGTTTACTTTTCCAGTTTTCTCAAATACAAAAAATAAATTGACCTTGCTGTCCACAACTATTTCATCTGTTAATCTTCCTATGCTAAAATTGAATACCTGAGACAATAATTATATAAAAAAATGAAACTTTAAAATGTACAAAATAAAACAGAATTTGACAAAAAGAAAAGAATTGATGATGAGACAACTTTTATTTTTGTGATTTTTAGAATGTACAACAGTAACCATATACAGTAACTGTATATAGTCCCTCACTTAGGCTTTTAGCTTATTTGTGTGATTTTTTTCTTAGAAATATTAATAACAAAGAAAAAATAAAATTAGAAAAGCCACATTAGCAAGTGAAGTTTTTATTACCAAAATTTCTCTGTTTGCATTTCTAACCGAAAGGAAGTTATTATTCACCTGCAATTGGAAAAAAAATGATAATAAGTTTTATATAAAAAGACAAGTCAAAGTTACAAATTTATATAAGCATTTACAGAAGAAAAATTATTAATATATGTAATATTATAATATATGCAATATTATAAACAAAATTATTAATAGATGTCAGTGTGTAAGTGCACTTACAGGATGAAATCGGATACATAACTGAGAGGCAACTCCATAAATTACTTGAATGCAAATGCCTTTTGGTATATCCCACACTCTCATAGTTTTATCCAGTGAGGATGATGCAATGTGAAGTCAAAATCTGAAATCAACATGATCATAATTATCAACAATAATCATTATGTTATGATATTTGGTAATAAAACAAGTAGCATTATAGCATTTTCTTTAGTTTTTCCAGATTTACCCTCCAAGGCCAGATGTGAATCCATTGCAATAGGGTGCAACCAATTCTTCCATTGTCTGCATAAAAAATTCTTGTAAAACTGCATACTCCACAAACAAATATATACATATTAACAACATTTTATCCCAAAAAAAGATTTATAAAATAAACGCAAAGAATTCATGACATTTATATTTGTATACCTTGTGAAATTCTAATGTATCTCCACTTGCTTTTCGAACCTCAACCATTTGCAATGAAGGTGCCACTTCAAAAAAATCTGAAAATAGCAATATTTTAATACATCATTTTTATATTAATATATATAACTTCCTTATTTTTATAACCAAAAAAAAAAATAGGAAAAAGTTCCAGTTAAATAAAATAAAAAACAAAAGTATCCCTCTGTTGAAACAGATAAATGACCCTTGCGTCCAGCCTTTTCACCTTGAATCTTCAACTGTAGTGAAAAAAAAATTGTTTAAAACATTAAAATACAATTTTAATGTTTTATGATTCATGCTCATGGTGCCCATTTTCATCCCTGATTTATTTTTTAGATTCAAAACAGAGAGTAGAATATAAGAAATTACACATACTTAACATCACTGCCCTTTCGGAATATCTGAATAGATGGATAACCTTGTATGTGGTTCCTGATAACCTTGTATGATATATCTTTAAAGCATTGTATTCATCACAATTAGGGCTCAAGGTTTAGGGTTTCTTACCTTCTACACATGTCAACTTCTTCAGTGCAGTCAATCCTCCCCATAATGATACAACCATCTTTTTCTGGATCATGTTTGGGAACACAAAGGTAAGCCAGCAAGTAATAACCATTTAGTGAACATCAAGTAAAAATGGCAATCACCTGGTTCAAGGACTACTAAGGTAGCTAGGTGGCTGCAACTTCATACGATAAGCCACATAGCCTTTGCCATTGCATCTCCAATCCTACAAACACCACAATTGTGCAATTCAAAAGCATAATAAACAAGTATGCATATAGGAATTGCACAAAAACCAAATCTCTATCGAATTTGAGTTTGTCTTCGTCATCATCGTTAACTTTTATCCCAATTCCAGTTTCAAATACATAATTGCTAACATATACCTCAATTATAGGTTCAAACACAGAATTACTAACCTGGTAGCTGGTGTAGGGATTGTATTCAATACTAATCGTAACTGGATGTGAAAAGGAAGCCGATATTCAGAATCGGCGGCATTGAAACTAATCGACATTGATTAGCCTAATGGTGGTAACTAGCATGAGAATCCATGGAGAGAGGAAGAAGATGCACGGGGAGAGGGAGGTGAGGAAGTCGCCGGTGGAGAAGATAATGGTCGAAATTTGGGAAGGGAGAATCTCCGATCAAGAGTAAGAGAGACAGATAGAGACTAATGATTGAGTGTGCGTGATCGAAACAAAGGAGGTTGTTCTTCTAATTTAATTCGTAGAAAGATATGGGGATGACAAGTCGTCCCTATAGCCTTCCCCAAAACGCGCCTAATCCAGTTTCCTTCCCGCTTTAACATGGTGAGACCGCTGTAGCTCCGAAAGTCAAAAAAAAATTGTCAACTATATGGAGACGACATGTCGTCCCTATAGGGTATCTATAGAGACGACATATGACGTCCCTGTAGACCTCGTCTCTATAGAGGCTTATTGTTGTAGGGAGTACCTGTCACATCGTACCATGGACAATGGTTATTTGTGAAGCCCTTTACATTAAGCATGTGGGCCCTAACAATCTTAATCAATATATATAACGCCTTTGTGATATGGCTGATTGAGCACAAAAACACCCCTGAACTTGGAGGGTCTGCTTTGAATCGCACAGGAACTCTTCTCTCTTTAGCGTTTACTAGAATGTTCTTCACAAATGGTAAGTTTTAAACAATTCACACACATTTCAAACCTCTTGTTACAGTGTTAATCTGTTATCATCATCACTCAGGTGATGCGCTTCATAGTAATTTGACCAGAATGACAACAGTGGCGTGGTTGTTGGCGGCAATAATCATCGGGCAGTGTTACACCGCTAGTCTCACCAGCCAGCTCACTGTTAAAAGGCTGATACCTAAAGTAACAGACTTTGAAACCCTAAAGAATGGTAATGCAGTTGTGGGGTATGGCCAAGGGGCCCACGTTGCCAGTTATTTGGTGGATGTTCTTGGTTTCAAGAATCGAAACATAAGGCCTTTCACTTCTCCAGAAGGATACGCACGTGCCCTTAAAAACAAAGAAATATCAGCGGTTTTTCTTGAGGCTCCTTTCACTAAACTTTTTCTTGCTAAGTACTGCAATAGCTTCATTGCTGCTGGACCTACATTCGGGGATGGAGGATTTGCGTTTGTAAGATTATTATATTATATAAACTTTTTCTTAATTTATCATTTGAATATCTGTTGATTTGTTTGTAGGTGCTTCCGAAAGGTTCTCCAATGGTGGCTGATTTTACTAAAGCATTGTTGAATGTGTCTGAAAGTGGAACCCTACAAGAGATAGAGAAAAAAATGATTGGTTCTGAGAAATGTGTAGAGATGGATTCAGATGATGATGAGTATGAAAGTTTGGGTCTTGGTAGTTTTTCGTCACTTCTTGTTTTGACCAGTGGGACTTCAACTGTTGCTCTTGTAATTTATGTTGTTATTAGCTTGAGGGATTATTGCCGGATCCAACAGAAAAGTATAAGTTCAATTTTTTCAGATGTTAAGAAATACTTTATGAATCGAAGGAGACGATTCTCCAGGAAACTCAGCAACGTAGAAAGTCCTAAAAGTCCCAACTTGGAAATGACTTGAGTAAGTACACCAACCTTTTTGCAAGTAAGCATATTATGAAAATAGATCATACCCTGGGGGCATGTCATCTTGCTATTCATTCTCTTATACTTCTATATTAGAGGTATGCAAACGGATTGGGCTGTCAGGGCTTATGGAATAGACTCACCTTGGGTCGGGCTTTTACATGTTATCAACATAGTAGAAGTTGGTGCAAATTGGATCAACTCTTATGGCTAAATTATTGTCAACTTTAGTTTTTGTGTTTTTGATGATGCAATTAGCGATTCATGATGAAATTATGGAACGCTTATGTTGTAAACCGTCTAATGTGGTTAGAGCAATGTTATCATGTTCTTAAATTCATTTTTGATGGGTTTAACCCTTTACAACCATGTTAAATCAAGAAATTAATGGTTTTAGACAAGTTAGGTTTCCTAGACATTTTTTTTGGTAGATTTAAGGATGTTTATGACCTTGTAATGCTATAGTTATGTTACATGTTGTTGGTGAATCATTACGGATCAATTTTATGCTTTAAAAACATGTTTATAGATGTTTTGATGAAAATTCAGGGCTGGTCCAAACATATACAAGGTCCAGAGCGAAAAGAAAAAAAAAAAGATCCCTTAAATACAAATATAATAAAGATTCAGAAAAATATCATTACTCTTCTATATAGACGTTTTCAATTAGAAATAAAAAGCAAACTAAATTGTTTATATTTTGAGCTAAATTGAGTTTCAACCAACTTTAGGTCCTAAAAATCATTTAGGTAATAATTATATATATATATATATATATATATATATATATATATATATATATATATATATATATATATATAACCCATAAATTTTGGGCCCCCTGAAGTCGTGGGTCCTAGGCAGTCGCCCGGGTTGCCCACCGTCTGGTGTGAAAATTTACAGTAGAAATCGTGGATTTGATGTCTCTGTTATGGGAATGTAGGAGGAGGAGGCAGTACGATCATCCACACGACTTTACGAGTTTTAGTATAAAAAGTGAAATCACGTATAAGTATACTGTTGAAAAATTGAAGCTTTTATCTTGGGGGTTGAATTAGGGTTTAAGGGTTCTAATAGGTGCATTAGGATCCTATAGTTAGAGATGGAAATTTACCTTTCGGGGCTTGGTATTCCCCGTAAAACCAGACCCTTCAATGGCAAAAGTTTCTATCTCATAGAGTATAGGGGCAAGCTGAAATCGTATTGCCAGACACAGGTATTGGGTATGATCCTATTAGGCTAAAAACCAAAGAGTGGCGGGGGGTGAGTGCTCTATTCCCCTTACTCACCCCCATCCCAACGTTACTTTGCCATGTACATGAGGGTTTTAAAATACATAATCGGTCCTTGAGGCATTTACTCTCCTCTTTACGAAGCATAAGCCTTGAGGCGAACCGAAGCATAAGCTTCATGGTGGAATAAAATAATAATAATAATAATAATAATAATAATAATAATAATAATAATATATTGTATTATTCATTAAAAACATACTAAAGTTAAAATCAAACATAAAAAAGATATTAAAATTCATACTAGTCTTCGAATCAAGCCAAATTAGTAATTAAAAACAAAAGCATAGTAGTTTTCAAATCAAAGCCAAATCAATAAAAACAAAGGCATATTAGTCTTCAAATGAAGCTAAATCACTAGAAAAGAAAGGCATCATCATCTTCCATGTAACCATCCAACTCATCATCTTCATTAACCAGATTTAATTCAAATTTCCTCCTTTTTGAACTTGAACTTAGCCACCTATTGCAATTTCTCCACCATTCTCATATTCTTTGTCACTTAGGTCGGCTATCCATTCATTATCACAAGATAATTCCTCAACAAGTAAGGGGTCATCACCCTCTTTTAGCTTCTTCTTTTAGACAAACTTTTGCTTCAAATTCTTGAAGTACATAATGTACACCAAAATATTCATTTTACTCATATAGTCAAGCGATTCCTTCACTTTGTATGTACTTGATTAAATGCACTTTAATTTTGTTTGCAAGTTGGAGCGGAACAAATTAGACTTAATATTTTTGTTGCAATCATCATGAGTCCGAGCACACCCTCCCCAAAGTTATGCCACCATTGAACTATATAAATAAACAAAAAATCAAATTACTATATTATTGAAAAAAAGGTATATATAATTATAATTTTAGTATACCATGTGATCGTTTAAGGTATGATGTCAAAGAAGCATTATATCCAAACAACTTTCTTTTGTACTAAGAGACTTAAAATCATCGAGTTGTGAATCAACTTTTTCACTAGTCTCTCGATTCAAAACTCTATCCATGCACCTGTAAAACCGGGGCCCCTTTGTGGTTTTAACTGAATACACCACACTAGGCCAAAAATGAACGTCATCCATGACAATCTTCTTGACAATATTTCCATCCGGCTTCTTGGCCCAACTCAATTTGACCACTCAGTTGAAACACACACAATCTATAATGGTTTCTTCAACTTGTGCATATTTTCCAAGATGGAGACATGAAACACAAGATAGATTGTAACTGTACCTAGCAAATGCAACTTGAGTGACACCAACCCAATGCGTTTGAGTATCATATAAGACCCAAAATATCTTGATCCAAATTTCTCGTTTCGCTATCATGCCATTAATTTTTGCCAATAAAAGTCAAAGTTTGATGTAAATTTATCCTAACCTCAAACTTGACCTCCCGCCTATGTGCCGAAACATGTATTTTCATATGATGTTGAGCCTTTAACGAATATACTTTGAGTTCATTCAAAACATAATCGCGCTCCCCTAAATGACATACCACCTTAAATAACCCGAAATAACTATTTTGTAATATACCACGTGTAGTGGGTCCCGACCTTAAAGGATCTTGAAAGGAGTTATAGTAGCCAAAGTATGATACATGGTATTAAGCCAATACATGACCCATGATAACCAATGTGACCATTGTTCCGGGTGTGCAATGCAAAACATACTACTTCTCATAACAATGTCGCAACTACTGTTATATTTTGTAAACTGGTTCATAACAAAACAAACTGGGCATAATTCCCATTTGGTTGTAATTAATTCATTAGGAAGCAAAGTCCAATATTTATTACATACAATGCACAAAACACTTACATAACACCTCTAATGCTTGTAATAATCCATTTGTTTTGTTTATATTGATGCTTGAACCACTTACATAACAAAAATCATGTAAAATGCACAGTGCACAATCCACTTAAATAACAAAAATTTATGTAAGTTAGACAACATAAAAAAGAATGCCCATATGTTTGTAATTTGTACTGTATGATGCACAAAACATTTACATAACAAAAATTTATAAAACAAAAGTGCAATAAATTTTGTAATTAACTAAAATCCATATTAAAATCAAAAACTTGCAAAAATCACCTAAATTGATGTCTTCGTCCATTCTGTGAAGCAAAACATCAATTTTATGAAAATAAAGACTATGTAGTCATTGATTTTCAATACCAAGAATTGTTAACTCATTCAGTCTTTCTTCGGTCATGGTTAGATATAACTTGATATTTAAAAAACTTCTTTTTGTGGAAGATATTGTAACAGTACAGTCAACATGATCTTATATGTACGCAACACATTTGGGAACACACACACACACATACACACACACACACACATATATATATATATATATATATATATATATATATATATATATATATATATATATATATATATATATATATATATATATATATATATCCTTTTCAAACTCTATATTTCAATAGATGTCCAAAGATATTTCATTCACATGCTTTTTGTAACATTTCCTACAAAATTTTGTTTGCATAAATAAATATATTCCATCATTATAAATATTCCTCCATTTTTCAAAATGATTTAAGATTTAAACTTGTTTTTTAATTAATAGTAAGCTAAAGAAACTAACTTTGAGCCATCAAACAAAAATAGATTCATAAATAGTTCAAATGCTCAAATCTATTTTATAAATGAAAAAGTGTCTATTCCTACAAAAAATATGCTTATAGAAAATTTTGGTTTATTTCAAATATTATCTATAATTTCTTTAGCTTAATTAATAATAGAGCGAAACACAATTTCCCTCTATTTCTCAAAATCAGTAACCAATCCCTTTAAATTTTTTACCGCAATATGATTTTCCCAACGAGTAATGTATAAATATTAAAGTGTTAATTTATCTATATATTCAAGTAAAGCTTCTCATCTTTTTACGGAATTAGTATTCACACTATCCAATGTTTGAAATGTACCAAAATAAAAATTTTCTTTATGATAAGAATTTGTCACATCACACAAAACTAAACTAAGAATATGACACCTAAAAACCATATAAGCAGTTTTTCTTGTATACCTTGATGTTTTGTTTTTATATTAGATACATCATCAGTCATTTCCTTGCACACAATAGATATTTAGTTAAGATATTTCAAAGCATCCTCTAAAACATCAACACATTATTCCGAAATTTTAAAATTTAAGGGAAGGGATGAACAAAAATGGAAGGAGAAATTTTTTTATTCAGAAGTGTTCTTGAGTTGGAGGGGAAGGGGATGATGTGTTCATGGTTAAATGATAGCATTTTTACCCATGGTTAGAGCATTGCTCACTAACTCGCACCTCCTTGTTCTCCACCACAAACATCACCAATACCATTTTGTCGTGAAATCTTTATCGCAACCCGTCCCCACTTCATCTTTTGGGAGCACGATTAGGTTTGAAGAAACCAATATCTTTAGATTAATCGGATTTTCAATTTTGGGTTTGAAGAGCTTTTATAAGAAGGAATATGAAGTTGAAGAAGAAATCCGAGGTAGAATTTTAAAATTTTCAACTTTCCCTCCAAACTCATGTAAATTAAGTAAGAGAGTAAATGCTACACTTTCCTTCCATTAAAAACTAAGAGTACCATTTTCCTTAAGAATCCATTCCTTGAAAATTCTAAAGAATTGGGTGCACAAAGAACTAAACTAGATGTATGAAGACAATTAAAAACTCTAGAAAAAAAATTCTTCTTTTATTTGAATACTTACTACATCTACACATCTAATATAATAAATGCAGATCAATTTTGCCGAATGTCAATCTCTTATGAGTATTGATATTTGTCATTTTGTGATATTTTTTAAATAAATAATATCCACATGTCAATTTATGGGTTTTTCCAATTTTTAAAATTAAAAAGCCATATAATACTTTTACTTATATCACTACAAGAAAAACGCGATTTTACTAGGTAAGGAATCCGTTGTGAAAAGCTGAAATTTCGTTGCAAAAGATGAATAGCGACGAAATTTGCGACTACCGATTTCCGTCCCCAAAATCCCGTAGCGAGGGTTTGCTAGGGAAACAATCATTTTGTCGCAAATGTGACAACAAAATGAAATCCGTTGTAGATGGTATTCTACCGTGTATTCCGTAGTAGGATTCCATCACAAATTCCATTGTAGTGAATCCCTAGCAAATTCCGTGGTGGTGACTCCCTAGGTGAACCCCTAACAAATTCCGTGGTGGTGAATCCTTAGCAAATTCTGTGGTGATGAATCCCTAGCAAATTCCGTGGTGGTGAATCCCTAACAACTTCCATGGTGATAAGTCCCTAGCAAATTTCGTGGTCATCAATCCTTAGTAATTTCGTGGTGTATATTATATACCAGATTCCATAGGGATGGATGGATAATCGATTTATAAATTAAATCTAAATTATTTTGTAGTAATATATGAAACACAAAAATAACAAAAAAACCAAATAACATTATATAATAAAATAATACAATCATTATTTATTACGTACATGGAAAAACCCTACTGTTTTTGTTATTCTCTAATAACATTAATAAGATCCATTGCTGATTTAAGTTGTTTATCAAGTTGCTCAACTCTTGCGTTGTATTGGTCTTTTTGGGCCTTCATTATTTCTTTAAGCTCTTCGTTTTGCTCTTTTTGTTTAGCAACAAGCTCCATCAATTCTTTCATTTCATCATTTTTTTCCGGAATGTAAGATACATTTGTTTTACCATTAATCTTGGGAACCGCCTTTGCAAAAGATCCTAATCCATAAAGTCTTCTTTTTTTGTCATGCCCACCAACATCATAAAATATTTTGTCATCCTCAAATCCAGCACCTTCAGCTTCCAGCTCTTCCCGTTTTTCAGTATAGGCCGCTTACAAAATAATAATAATTTAAATTAAAAGATATCAAAGTTATGAATGATATTAAAGACTAGCTACATTATAAAAGTTTAATGGCACTGAAATGAATGTTACATGAATTTGCCTATCTTTTTCATTTGTAAATGTGACTCCATCGTGATTCTTCGAGTGTATATAGGAACAATTCACTATGGGGTGGACTACGTCCTAATTTCCGCTTCTGCATAAAAAACCATAAAATGTAAAACATATGTAACAGCCCGGATTCCCAGGTATTATTCATTTATTTATTTTGGTAATTTGTGAGGAGACTCGGCAAGTTGGAGCCTAGACTCGCCGAGTATGATCGCGGATTTGGACGTGGGTTCGCGTCCGGACTCGGCGAGTCCATGCTGTTTAATGAAACCCTAGTTTCTCGGGTTTGAGGCATATTTAAAGGGCCTTATGGCCGTCATTTGCACTCATCAGTCCCCAGAGTGAAACCCTAGAGCGATTAAGTGATTCAAGTGAGGGAAGGAGCCATTATTGATCTTGGAGTTGTTGTCTAGCAAGGAAAGAGGAGATCTAGCCAAGAGGAAGCAAGAGAGGGGTGGATTCTTGAAGATTTGAGGTCCAGAACATCACAACTGAGGTACAATCTCGAATCATTCTCTGTTATTGTGATGTTCATGTAGATTTAGGGCTTTTGAACCTATTTGTGGCTAGATCTAGTGTCCTCATGGTCCGTTAGCGAGTTAAGGTCCTGGATCTGGACCCATAGAGGTCCAGAGCACCTCCTTACCAAAGCTTTATATGCATCCATGGAGGTATTGGCTTGGGATCAATGTATTTGAGGCTAAAACACCATTCATGAGCTATTCAATGCTTGATGAGCATCAAGACTTGGACTTTACGTGGTCAATAAGCTTAAGGAGACTGGATCTATGAGTTAGTGAAGCGGATTTGACCTCAGAAGGTCGTTTGGGGTTGTGCATGGAATGCACTTGCCGAGTCCATTCCCCAGACTCGACGAGTTGGTGCGGGTTGTTCAACGATTTCGAACCAGGGGTTGAGTAACCGAGTCGGGTGAGTGACTCGGTGAGTCGGAAGAGATTCAGAGGGATCGGGTTCCCGTAGGAACTCGACGAGTCCACGCCAGACTCGGCGAGTCGGGTTGACCGTTGACTAGTTTGAATTCCTGGTATTAGTCAGCCAGAGTCAAGTAGTATTAAGTAGAAATACACTTGTGCTGTAGGAGGACGATAGCTCGGGAGATCGAGCACTAGTGGTTAAGAGATTTATGAGTTACCGAGACACGCGAGGTGAGTCTTCTTACTATACGTTACCTTGAGTGGTATTCTGGCTTGGCCAGAGGGTCTTATGTGCTATTTATGAGATTGTATGCTATGTTTTATTTGTATGCTGTATGACTATATGGACCGGACCGGAGGGTCCAACGATTCAGAACGGGCCAGAGGGCCCAATGAGCTATGACCGGACCTGAGGGTCCGACGAGCTGTGGGACTGGAGGGTCCCGCTAAGACATCCTGACCAGAGGGTCGGGTTTAGCCTCGAGTGGCGTATTTGTGGTATGTGGTATTTTGGGGAACTCACTAAGCATTATGCTTACAGTTGTTGTGTTTGATGTCTGAGGACCGTGGGAAGGCGGCGGCTTGACCCGTACACACTCACACCGATGGAGTTCACATTTGAGAGATCTTGGGAATTTGTTTTGAAAACACTGTTGTTTCGGATTTGAAATTATGATATGATATACATTTGGTGGTTTTAAAAATTAAAAATTTAATTGGAATTTTACGTTGTTACAAGTTGGTATCAGAGCCAGGTTTGAGGGATTTGGATGCACCTTCGGGCGTATTTAAACTCAAACCGAGGATTTGAGAAATTTTCAAATAAAACTAAAATTTTCAAAAAAGAAAAAGAGGTTTCGGAAATGAGCAGAGTGGAAGGTGTGTACGGTCAGCCAGCGCCCGAACGGTGAATCCCCAAAATACCCTTACATTATATGTTATGAGTTATGAGATATTATGTTGTGCATGTTAGAGAGGCTAGGTATTCCTATTAGGACTAGAGTGGGTCTGATTTGTGATGCCTTAGCTTAGGAGATCGCTGCTGCTATGAGATACTTTGAGAGTGAGTAGGTAGCAGTGAGGAGCTCAGGAGAGGGCTATTGAGGGTAGCCAGTGCATAGCGAGAGTAGAGTATTTGCGATTTGGGATCCTAGGAGGAGGACTTGGGTTGTATATCGATTCGGTGTGGACGATAGTATTGGGCCCGTACTATTGAAGACACCGGATTGGTGCGCAGTCCAAGTAAGAATCCTTGGGGGTACCAGGAGAGAGGATGTTTGAGTTATCGAGTGTGAGTATACTCGAGAGTATACCTGATATTTCTTATGTTGTATTTCAGAGGTTGATCATGGTCGGGACACGCCATAACCCCGAGAGCAGTGGGGTGAGCGATGAGGAGATTTGTCGGATCATCCATGAGGCGGTGGCTGCTGCCATCAGAGCCGAGATTCCAGAGATGTTTGGTTCTATTAAGACCACACTGATCGAGATGTTTGACGAGCGTTACGCTGCTTTGACTGATGTTGCTGTTGCTGCAGCCACCGCAGCTGTTGCTGCTACAAGACCCCAAGGTGGTGATTCGTTGCTGTACCGAGAGTTCAGCAACACGAAACCACCAGAGTTCGATGGTACACAGGATCCGATCGCCGCTATGAGGTGGATCTCAGACATAGAGGGGTGTTTCTATACGTGCTCGTGTCCGGAGCACTTGAGGGTGTGATTCGCACTCAACCAACTTCGCTTGGGGGCGAAGGACTGGTGGAAATTCGTGACCGCGAGCTATTCTACAGCTGAGCTGATTGCAGTGACCTGGGAGAGGTTTACTGCGATGTTTCGTGACGAGTATGTTCCCCAGGTGGAGAGGGAACGTTTAGCTCAGGAGTTTCTGACCCTCAAGCAGGGGACAAAGTCGGTGACAGTGATTACGAGGATGTTTCATGAGCGGGCGCTGTTTTGCCCGAAGTTGGTGTCCACTGAGCAGGCTCGCATGAGCCGTTATCTGAGTATACTGAGGAGGGACATCCGTGAGTTCGTGGCGAACTCGACTTACCAGACATTTGCCGAGCTCCAGGCAAATGCTCGGAAGAGGGAGATTGAGCTCGAGACACAGGCGAGGGAGGAGACTGAGTTGCAGAGGGGTGATCAGCGACCGGCGCAGTCGTAGCCGGCCGCCAAGCGGGCAAAGCCCGCTGATTCGAGGACGGGAAGTTCGAGGGGCCGCACTTGTGGGAAGTGCGGCAAGAGCCATGATGGGCCGTGCAAGACTGGGGTATGCTACAAATGCGGGAAGGAAGGACATTTTGCGAGGGACTGTCCGAAGGGGTTCTCGGTTTGCTTCCATTGCAACCAGACCGGCCATCGGAAGGCCGAGTGCCCCCAGCTTCAGAGGTCAGCGTAGGGATCTGCACCTGCGGTTCGAGCTGCTGAGACCCGGCCAGTGAAGGCCGAAGCACCGAAGGCTAGGGGGAGAGCCTTCCAGCTGACTGCGGAGGAGGTCCGCGCAACACCTAACGTCATGGCGGGTATGTAATCTTTATCTATTTTATGTTGAGTTTATGCTATTGTAATTGATATATGTTATGCGTAGGTACTTTTCTTGTGAGTTCTGTACCTGCATTGGTTTTATTCGACTCGGGTGCGAGTCGGTCTTTCATATCTTTGGATTTTAGTCGGCACATTAGTATCCCGAGGGAGGCGTTGAGTCGACCTCTGCGGGTTTCCATAGCAGATGAGCGTGAGGTATGTGCTACCGAGGTGATACGTGGATGCATGCTGGAGATCTTCGGGGTGGAATTCCCGATTGATTTGATTCCGATGGCTATGGGGGATGTTTGTGTCATAGTAGGAATGGATTGGTTGAGCCGTTTTGGGGCTGTCATAGATTGCGAGCGTCAATTGGTGACGATCCGAGATCCTAGTGGGGGAGCGCTGACGGTTTACGGCGAGGAGACTCGTGGTGGTTCGGTTTTCTGTTCGGCCGCTAGAGCGAGGCGGAGTTTGCAGCAGGGCTGCAAGGGGTTCGTAGCCTATGTGACAGATGTGTGAGAGGCCGCTGGGAGGCCAAGTTCAGTGGATGAGGTGCCGATAGTGCGTGAGTTCCCGGACGTGTTTCCCGAGGAGTTGTCGGGTGTGCCTCCCGAGAGGCAGGTGGAGTTTCGTATCGATTTGGTTCCCGGGGCTGCGCCTATCGCCAAGGTGCCGTATCGGCTAGCACCGCCAGAGATGCAGGAGTTATCCTCACAGCTGCAAGAGCTGTTGGGGAAAGGGTTCATCCGTCCCAGTAGCTCTCCTTGGGGAGCGCCGATCCTTTTTGTCAAGAAAAAGGATGGTTCACACCGGATGTGCATTGATTACCGAGAGTTGAACAAGTTGATGGTCAAGAACCGTTATCCGTTATCGAGGATTGACGATCTATTCGATCAGTTGCAGGGGGCGTCTTGGTTCTCCAAGATTGACTTGAGATCGGGATATCACCAGATGAGAGTTCGGGATGAGGATATCTAGAAGACGGTGTTTAGGACTCGTTACGGGCATTACGAGTTCGTGGTGATGCCATTCGGGCTTACCAATGCACCAACGGCGTTCATGGATCTCATGAACTGGGTGTGTAGGCCGATGTTGGATCGTTCGGTGATTGTTTTCATTGATGACATCCTGGTGTATTCGAGGACCAGAGAGCAGCATGCGGAACATTTGAGGGAGCTCCTTGGAATTTTGAGATCGGAGAGGCTCTTTGCCAAATTCTCCAAGTGCGATTTCTGATTGCGGGAAGTCCAGTTTTTAGGGCATCTCGTTAACCAGAAAGGGATATTGGTTGACCCAGCCAAGATTGAGGTTGTGATGAGTTGGGAGGTGCCGAGGTCACCTACGGAGATCAGGAGCTTCTTGGGGCTGGCAGACTACTATAGGAGATTTATCAGAGATTTCTCCAAGATCGTCGTGCCACTTACCAAGTTGACCCGGAAGAGTGTTACTTTCTCATGGGGTCCGAAGCAGCAAACCTCGTTTGAGACCCTTCGCCAGAGATTGTGCGAAGCTCCTGTACTCGCACTACCGGAAGGGATGGAGGATTTCGTGGTGTATTGTGATGCTTCGATATTGGGGACGGGAGCGGTGTTGATGCAGAGAGGGCATGTGATCGCGTATGCATCAAGGCAGTTGAAGCCTCATGAGACGAGATATCCCACCCACGATTTGGAGTTGGGGGCTGTAGTGTTTGCCCTCAAGATCTGGCGTCACTATCTGTATGGGGTTCGGTGTACGATATACACTGACCACAAGAGTTTAAAGTACTTGATGGATCAGCCAAACCTGAATATGCGCCAGAGGAGATGGTTGGATGTGGTGAAGGATTATGATTGTGAGATCCTGTACCACCCGGGCAAGGCTAATGTCGTAGCCGACGCTCTGAGCCGTAGGTCGGAGAGCGCCCCGATACGAGACATTTGTATGAGGTTGACGGTGATGACTCCGGTATTGGACACCATCCGAGGGGCCCAGGCTGAGGCTGCGAGACCAGAGAACCGAAAGCGGGAGCGGGTCGTTGGGCAGGTGTCGGAGTTCGTTACCGATAGTCGGGGGCTTATGACGTTTCAGGGTCGGATTTGGGTACCGTTTGTGGGCGGGACGCATACCATTTTGATGGAGGAGGCGCATCGATCGAAGTTCTCGATCCATCCCGGGGCTACCAAGATGTATTTGGACCTAAAGAAGGAGTATTGGTGGCCCTGTATGAAGAGGGATGTTGTTTGGTTCGTCGAGAGGTGCCTAACTTGTCGCCAAGTTAAGGCCGAGCACCAGCGTCCGCATGGTAAGCTGCAGCCGTTGGAGATTCCCGAGTGGAAGTGGGAACAGATTACCATGGATTTTATCACCAAATTGCCAAGGACTGCGAGAGGAGTCGATGCAATTTGGGTGATTGTGGACAGGTTGACGAAGAGCGCTCATTTTCTTGCTATCAGTGAGAGCTCTTCTGCTGAGAGGTTGACCGAGTTGTATGTGAGGGAGGTGGTATCACGGCATGGGGTTCCGTTGTCGATCGTTTCAGATCGAGACGTGCGATTTACTTCCAGATTTTGGAAGAAGTTCCACGAGGAGTTAGGTACGAGGCTGCATTTCAGTACCGCATACCACCCGCAGACGGACGGACAGAGCGAGCGGACGATTCAGACGCTTGAGGATATGCTCCGAGCTTGTGTTTTGGATTTTGGAGGGAGTTGGGACACCTATCTACCCTTGGCAGAGTTTTCGTACAACAACAACCATCATTCGAGCATCGGTATGCCACATTTTGAGCTGTTGTATGGGAGGAGATGTCGTACCCCTATTTGCTGGGGTGAGGTAGGGCAACGCGTGATGGGTAGTACGGAGATAGTGCTTCAGACGACAGAGCAGATCCAACAAGTCAGGCAGAGGTTGTTGACCGCTCAGATTCGCCAGAAGAGTTATGCAGATAGACGTCGAACCGAGATCGAGTTCCAGGTCGGTGATTATGTTCTCCTGAAGGTATCTCCTTGGAAAGGAGTGATCTGATTCAGGAAGAGGGGCAAGCTAGGACCCCGGTATATTGGACCGTTTCGGGTGATCGCGAGGGTGGGCAGGGTAGCATATCGCTTGGAGCTACCCGCAGAATTGGAGCGGATTCATAATACCTTCCATGTGTCTCAGTTGAGGAAGTGTATAGCCGACGAGTCGGCGGTAGTGCCGTTAGAGGACATTCAGGTGGATGCGAGCCTGAACTACGCGGAGTGACCAGTTGTGATTATGGATCGAAAGATCAAGGTTCTGCGGAACAAGGAGGTACCCTTGGTTGTGGTTCAGTGGCAACATCGGAGGGGGTCTGAGATGACTTGGGAGCCGGAGCGTGAGATGTGTGAGCAGCATCCGGAGTTATTTGCAGAGCGAGACTTCGAGGGCGAAGTCTAGTTCTAGTGGGGGAGAATTGTAACAGCCCGGATTCCCAGGTATTATTCATTTATTTATTTTGGTAATTTGTGAGGAGACTCGGCGAGTTGGAGCCTAGACTCGCCGAGTATGATCGCGGATTTGGACGCGGGTTCGCGTCCGGACTCGGCGAGTCCATGCTGTTTAATGAAACCCTAATTTCTCGGGTTTGAGGCATATTTAAAGGGCCTTATGGCTGTCATTTGCACTCATCAGTCCCCAGAGTGAAACCCTAGAGCGATTGAGTGATTCAAGTGAGGGAAGGAGCCATTATTGATCTTGGAGTTGTTGTCTAGCAAGGAAAGAGGAGATCTAGCCAAGAGGAAGCAAGAGAGGGGTGGATTCTTGAAGATTTGAGATCCAGAACATCACAACTGAGGTACAATCTCGAATCATTCTCTGTTATTGTGATGTTCATGTAGATTTAGGGCTTTTGAACCCATTTGTGGCTAGATCTAGTGTCCTCATGGTCCGTTAGCGAGTTAAGGTCCTGGATCTGGACCCATAGAGGTCCAGAGCACCTCCTTACCAAAGCTTTATATGCATCCATGGAGGTATTGGCTTGGGATCAATGTATTTGAGGCTAAAACACCATTCATGAGCTATTCAATGCTTGATGAGCATCAAGACTTGGACTTTACGTGGTCAATAAGCTTAAGGAGACTGGATCTATGAGTTAGTGAAGCGGATTTGACCTCAGAAGGTCGTTTGGGGTTGTGCATGGAATGCACTCGCCGTGTCCATTCCCCAGACTCGACGAGTTGGTGCGGGTTGTTCAACGATTTCGAACCAGGGGTTGAGTAACCGAGTCGGGTGAGTGACTCGGTGAGTCGGAAGAGATTCAGAGGGATCAGGTTCCCGTAGGAACTCGGCGAGTCCACGCCAGACTCGGCGAGTTGGGTTGACCGTTGACCATTGACCAGTGTTGACTGGTTTGACTTCGTGGTATTAGTCAGCCAAAGTCAAGTAGTATTAAGTAGAAATACACTTGTGTTGTAGGAGGACACGCGAGGTGAGTCTTCTTACTATACGTTACCTTGAGTGGTATTTTGGCTTGGCCAGAGGGTCTTATGTGCTATTTATGAGATTGTATGATATGTGTTATTTGTATGCTGTATGACTATATGGACCGGACCGGAGGGTCCAACGATTCAGAACGGGCCAGAGGGCCCAATGAGCTATGAATGGACCAGAGGGTCCGACGAGCTGCGGGACTAGAGGGTCCCGCTAAGACATCTTGACTAGAGGGTCGGGTTTAGCCTCGAGTGGCGTATTTGTGGTATGTGGTATTTTGGGGAACTTACTAAGCATTATGCTTACAGTTGTTGTGTTTGATGTCTCAGGTACCAGCGATGACCGTGGGAAGACGGCGGCTTGACCCGTACACACTCACACCGATGGAGTTCACATTTGAGAGATCTTGGGAATTTGTTTTGAAAACACTGTTGTTTCGGATTTGAAATTATGATATGATATACATTTGGTGGTTTTAAAAATTAAAAATTTAATTGGAAATTTACGTTGTTACAACATACACATAAACATAAACATTGATGTACCATTAAAAAAATTACCAAATCATAAGCTATCTTCAAATGATTTGTGGATCCATCACTATGGGTAAGTTGTGCTATTCCATCAGCCACACCCTTACGCTTATTTTTCTTGTTCTGGTCGAATTTCATCTTGTATTCATCCGTATTACATTTTGCTTTCCATGAGTTCTAGACTTCTTGTGAAATACGAGCTGGTTTAAAGGCATGTGGGTTTCTTTGTGGGCGCCGCAGTAGAGACATTGGCCATAACTTTGTGTCACTTTACTTGCCCAAGATTGCCTCACCAACGAGTCTATTGTTTCACCCCAACAACATTTTTTCTACACATTAACAATATATACATAAGTTTAAATGTAAATGTTTACCAAACAACAATTTATCACATATAGTTAACTACCTGGAACTCCTCCCAATATAATTCGCACATTTATTTGCTTACGTTTCCCCAAGTGTAGCCCTCTGGATCTACTCATTGTAAAAATGACCGGCTAATAATGTGTGCACAAGGTCCTGGTGGCATGAGCCCGTAAATAATCATGAGATCGTTTTAGTTTTGAATTAATATGTACGTGTACACCAAAAGGTTATACATAGAAAAAAGTTGTAAGACATGATTGGTAACTCACATTTTTTTTCCAAACATGAACAGTTAAACGTCCTTCTGGTCCACAATCTTCAGAGGAAATGTTTTCACCTTCTATATTTACCCCAACATATCCATTCATGGTTGATCGTGTTGGTGATGGGGTAGATTCTTGGGTAGGTTTTGGGATAGATGTATGTGTTGAGGATATGGTAGTTACTACAGTTGTTGAGGAAGGTAGTGTCGATTATGAAATCCCTAAATTCACAGTCATTTTAAAATTTTTATTTATGTTTATTTAAAAATCAGAGTATCCATTTTAAAGAATAATATTGCGGAATTTGTTCCAAGAAAACATGATAAAGATATTATCAAAGCATTTTCGAATAAATGTATTTTATATTAAAACATTGGGGTGTCATCGTCAATACAGAAACATAAATATAAACTGATATTACATTCATTTACACTAATGATTTACATCTCCGTTAATCTGTCGGTACAATGTAGCTTCGTATCGACACATGTGATACGATGCATGTTGTACTCATCTATCATAATATGACTACAAGTAATTTTTCCATGAATAAAATCCAAAAAATTGGAACAATTATGCTTACATTTAGAGATAATATCATATGAATCTCTCCAGAAAAATAGCACCAAATGAAATTAGAATAAAAAATAATGCATAGTTTTCCTATTGTTGTAAAATATAAACTAAAAAGGAAAACTTTGGTAGTTCGAATTAACCGCTATAAGTCAAGGGAATATCAAAAACTCATACCACTTTCTAATAAAGTTGAAGAATTAGAAATAGAAGCAACAAAACCGAACATCAAAAAGGAATGCGACAAGTGAAACATAATTTGTTACAAACATAGCTAGAAAAAACAGTATGAAAGAATCAAGAACGGGTTAAGGAACCACCCTCCATTAGCCAATATCCTAGTGATAAGCACTAAGATCAGAATTTCAGGACAAAATTCTTTAAATAGGGGGGGAATATGAAAATTGCAAATATTGACACCAATCGTTAATTGCAACAAGTATAAAATATTTAAAAGGCGATAGTTAGCAAAATGCAAGTTTTCGAGCTCCGACATATAGGAAAAACCAGTTAAATTGTACGAAGACCTTAAAATTAAGTGCACAAAAAGTTGTATTAATTTGTATAGAAAGTAATATATTCCAAAAGTATACGTCGACACGATCCCAAAAATATAGATTGCATAAAGATCTGACTTCATGTAGAGAAGTTATGGATTTTCCTAAACCATAAAATCAACCGCGCACAAAGGATGTGTATGGTAGAAAGTAAAAGGAAAATAGGTCGAGTTTTAGCAAAAGCTATGTAAAGGAGAATCGAAGTAATCCTCATTATAAAATCGATAAGACAAAGAATGCCAAAAACAGGGTCCATACGAGAAAGATATGATTTTTGCAAAATCATTTAGGATTATAAAAATAGAGACTAAAAATAAAGTTCGAATTTTCCAATGAAACCTAAAGGAACGTCGTAGTACTCGATGATAGCTACGCGTAAGTATAAAGAACGACAAAAATAGAGTTCGTATGAAGAAGATACAAATTTAATAAAAACAATATTCGTGTGCTTGTGATGCACATTTAAAAAAAAATATTCGTACGCTCGTGATGTGCGCCACATGTGACACAAATATTTGACAATCGGATTTGCTGAGATACAAGAGATGTTGATGAACTGGTTAATGGCATGTGTAAAAATTCATGCATGGATATTCTGAGAATTACTTACTTGAGCTTAGGTGTGAATGTTATACAAATCAAGTTTAGAATTTAGACCATCTAAAATGCTCAAAAAGTAGAGCTTAAGTGAGGATGTGTGAAGTTTTATAGGAACATATTGGAGTTCACAGCCTAGCATTAACCTTTAACACTTTCTCGGAGAGTATGTGTTCAATCAAGCTCGATGTGTTTTGATCTAACTTAGTATAAAGAATGAAGTATATGATATAAAGTTGGTAAATTAGGAAGTTGACTACGGTGACCAAGACTCTATGATCGACAATAATTTTTGTTAATGTTAAGGCGCATGCTAAAAGGATGAAGAATGTCAAAAAAAAGTTGGAATTTACCTAATTACAATATCTCAATGTGGGTAATTATGTGTGTTAACTATTTGATCACATAATGTTGCTGTAATATGATTGGTTGAAATATGTTGAGATGAAACCATACGGGGCTATTTAAATAGAGATAGTTTTATGAAATGTTGGAGTTGGTGGAGTATCTAATTACCGAGTAGTAGGATGTTTAGAGCTTACCTTTTTCTTAGTACATATTTTGTTGCAAAAACTATCTTCTCTTGAATAAAATTGCATGTCATTATCCATTTGAAGCCTTTTAACTATTCTAGACATTTGATTCTCAATAAAAATCTTCCAATACTTGAATTTGCATAAAGCCTTACTTTTGTGCTTTATGATAAAGACCAATGACATTCTCAAATAATCATCGATTATTGAAAGAAGATATTGAGCACCTCCAAGTGAGGGGATTCAAGATGAACCCCAACAATCCGAGTGTAGCTAATCCAATGCCCACTAGTTTGGTGTTTAGCTTTTGAAAACTAATACTATGTTGTTTTACAAAATGTTCATAAAATCCAATTTTACCACCTTGTGATTTCCATGTAAGCATTGATTGCTCAAAATGGTCATTCCTTTTTCACCAATGTGACCAAACCACGTAATAGTAATCAGGTTAATTTTAAATTTGCTTATTGACAAGTTGCAACCAAACTCACAACCGTTTGAAGAACATACAAAGTGGATTGCATAAAACCTTTCACCACCACTAATGTACTTAAACCCCTTTGAATCCTTAGTTCCTAATGAAATCAAATTCTTTTTCAATTTGGAATGTATCATACATTTTGAGAGTTCAGGAGTGAGCGGGTTGTTTTGTATATTATTGAGAGTTCCTTTTTCTAATCTGTTAGAGTAGTCGGTATGGGCCAGAAACGAGATTCAACGCGGTGACGAGGCAGCCGACAACGCCGTGATGAGGGAACACCCCCCCCCCCCCACCCAACTCGTTGCATCTCGTCGAGCAGTTCTCGTGGGCGTCATGACAAATTGAAACGGGCATTATTTTACTGTTTTTTTTACCGTTTGAAAACGGTCGAAATTCATTAAAAAAACTTTTTTATCTTTTTACCTATATATATATATATATATATATATATATATATATATATATATATATATATATATATATATATATATATATATAATCTTTTTAATTTAAACTTTACATATCTTTTTAAAATCCTCTCTATATTTTCTACACTTTGTTAATCAAAAAATGGAGCAAAACCCAAACACCCCCCCCCCCCCCCCCCCCCCATCATCAAACCTAAACACAACCTCGCCTTTCGAATTTGCGGGGTATGAAAATTATTTCAACCTTTTGTCGTCTCAAGGTTCACCACAAATACCATACCAAGGTGTCGCTTTCAATCCCGCTTCACCGCCACTGCAATTTCCCAACTCACCTTACATTCAACAAAATCAATTTGGTCAAAACCCAAATTTATAACAAAATTTTTTCTCTACTTTTGGTTCGATGCAACAAACAACCAATCAACCGTCGCCTACAACACAACCATCAGTTCAAGTGGAAGCGGGAAGTAGTAAGAAAGGGAAAGGGAAAGGAAAATCAAAAGGGAAATCAATAGCGGTGGAATCTGAAAATGCAGACGTTCCACAATGGTGGACACCGGAGGAGGAATACGCTTTGACGGCGGCTTGGTGTGCTTCTTCAAAAAACGAACTTCGCGGAAATGGAATGAAAAAATGAGCTTATTGGGGGGCGGTGCTCGACAAGTTTTACGCTATTTTAAAGAAAAATCCGTATCGCAACAACGACATGTTGAGCAGCAAATGGGGTATGATAACTAAGCGGTGCAGCAAATTTAACGGTATTTACAACCGACTTGAGGCGCAACAACAAAGCGGAACCAACGACTTCGATTTGTTCAAATCGGCTAAGGAATAATATCGGGTCGAAATGGGTCATGTTTTCGACTTTGAAAAATCATGGGAATTGTTGCAAGCGGATCCAAAGTGGAATAAAACGCCTACATCGTCGGAGGTTCAATCCAAAAGGTCTCGCAATTCTAGCTCGGTCGACGTGTCGGACGCACGGACTAACATCGACCTAAACGCCGATGACGATGAGATCCCGAATGACATCCAAGAGATATCCCCACCACGACGACCGCTAGGACGCGACAAAGCGAGACGCGCTGCAAGGCATGCGGAGGAGGTGGAGACAAGAGCAAAAGATGCGGCGGAAATGAGAGCCAAATTCGACGAACACAATTTATTAATAAAAGAAAAAAATGAGTTGAAACGTCGTCATTTGGAGTTCCTGGAAAGGCAAGCACGAGAGAAGCAGGAACAAAAAGAGAGGGAACTAATGACACATCAGTTGTCAATTCTTCGGACAAGCGAGGAGGGTTTAGCGCCTGCTGATCTAGCGATGCTACAAACGATGAAGGAACAAATTAGGAAAAAATATTTGAGTTAATTAGGATTGGTGTGGTTTTAGTAGTAATTTGAATGATATTTTAGTTATTAATTTACGTTTAAAATTATGTTTTTTTAATTGTAATCGAAATTTTAGATTTTAAATATTATGTATTTTTTTGTTTGTTTTTAAAATTATATGTTTTATAAAAATATATTAGTTATTAAAAAAACAAAAAGAAAAAAAAACGAAAACAAAAAAAAAAGTAAAAAAAAAACGAACTAGTAAAAAAAATAAAAAAATAAAAATATTTATTTTCAAAAAGTTGGTGTTGCATCTAGTTGCATCTTGTTGCCCATTTCTCCACTTGGTATCATAACATCATTAGCTGCATGGCACAACTTGACGTTATACCTTGTTGCCCACACCCAATGCCGAGTTAGATACTCAAGTCAGAATGTTGTTATCTAACAAGTGAAATGACAAAATGTCCATCATAGAAATTCAAGAAGTATTTACAATTCTCTTGTTAAGAATAGACAATCAAACGTATTTGTTACAAGATCCACGTCAACTCGTGTTCACCGGTCCCATCTGTAGGCCTGTGGGGCTTTCTGCATCGGCAACTACTCTAGATGAGTGTCTCCATTGATACCATTGGTCTTTCATAAATACATGTATCAATTCGAAGATACTTATGACTCCGGGATTAGATTCTTTAAATTGTTTGATGCTCATGACAACGTACACGACAAGAGCAACCGTTGATGTCCCTCCCGTTAACACAAATAGTATCGAGAAGCTCAGAGGGCTAAGACTCTCATCTTCGTTAGGAAAAGATTCGTCGTCCACACACTTCTCAGATGTAAGGAACGTGTCTTCTAGTTCTTTCAGTTTCCCACTTTCCGATACATTCATTAGGGCTTTATTAGCATCCGAAAGCCATGAAAATTCCTTCGGAAATGCCTGCACGTACAACAACAACATTTAATTTGACTTTTCAGGTTTGAAATTCATGAAAATCAACCTCAAAAGACCCACTTACGAATCCAAAACCACCAACTTTGAATGTCTCTCCGGTTCTAACGAAGCTCTTGCAGTACTGAGCTAGGAAGACTTTGGCTACAGGAGCTTCAAGAAAGATGGCGGCGATTTCGCCACTGTTTAGGGCTTCTGCGTATCGATGAGTTGAGTTATAGCTGTTGACCTTGAAGCTCTTGAAACCGAGAACATCTTTCAAGTAGTAGTTGATAAAGGACCCGTTGCAGTACCCCACGGTTGCGTTCATGTTTCTGAGCATCTCAACACTGGTTATGGTGGGTTCGAGTCGTTGAGCCGTGAGCATGCTCGCAAAGCTAGCCGTGTAGCTCTGTGTGATGATTAGCGCCACAAACAGCCAAACGACACCTGCCATTCTTGACAAATTGCTATGCAACCTGTCCCCTGAAAATGAGTATGTGTGAAACGACGAGATCTAAGATTAGAGAAAGTTTGTAAGTTTGTAAATGGTACCTCGCAAAGTGAAGAGTGTGGTGAATGCAAGCCAAATTACTATTCCGATTTGAGTTATTATGGAGCCTTGAAGATGCTTGCAATGGGGTTTCTCGATCAACCAAATGATGAAGCCGTTGTAAAGGGTGATTGCTGCTATTAGCCACCACATTTGTGCAGTAAAAGGCTTCATGAACAACCATGGCTGGTTTGATAATTTGGAGCGGATGGGGACGATCATCTCCAGACCTGATTCAGTGTATGGTTGCGTGAAATCGACGTACTCGTGCCTTCTAGCTACAATTGTTACGTCGCCTGCTATGGCGTCGAATTTCTGTTTAGAATCAAGAAAAGAAGAAGACAATAAATCAGCGATATATCATAAATTAGGGTTCGTTTTTGTTAAAGATAGAATGGGAAATTACGATCGGAGACCTCTGCTGGTATTTGTCTCATCAGTTCGTCGTAAGAACCATTGAATGGAAAATAATCGTATGGCAGTTTCATTTCTCTCATAATTTCATCAAACACAGCGATTACGAATCCACTGATCACAGTTTCATTCTTCTTGGGATTATATTCCACGTTCACGAATTGCTTAAACAGCGATCGACCAGGCACGCCGACCCTCATCCGAATCTCTGGATTTCCGGCGAGTTTCCGGCGCCGTTTATTGGCATACCACGGTTGCACCGGCCACAAAGCTTGTCCGACGCTGTCCATTGAATTGGTGTACGTGGTTGCTCCGTTGATGTCATCGTCCATTGTCTCTGAAAACCCTGATCCTTCGGTCCAGTACACACTGTGATATCCCTTTCCTACCACTTTCACGATCTCGACGATACTCTGCGGGGGAAGTATTTTGTGATCAAAGTTTTCAGGTGATATTTCTTCTAACAATTTCACGGCATTGTATCCTTGCACTGCAAAAATTCCAGGTTCGTCCTCCTCTTCTTCTGGGTAATCGGAACTGAACTTCCGACGGAATCTTTTGCTGAAATCTCTAAACTCCGGAATGTTTTCCGGGAAGTAGCTTTTGACTCCGATCATGCCTTTCATTGAAGAAATCATGGAGGAATTAATGGAATGAAAACTATCTGTGATTCCATTAGTTGCAATCCATAGATACCCGTCTCCAGTCATTTCCAATTTCTTGGCTGCCTGAAAGAGACGAATACCGAGTTCCAGGGATGTATGAATTACAAAGACTTTAACTTGTTGCTTCTTGAGCACCTCAAGCTCTTCTTCCAACAAACACGACGCAGATGTGAGTGGTAAGATATGGTTTAGCTCAGAACCTGTTTGTCGAAATGCCTGCGAGAGATGAGAGATGATTGATGATGTTGAGGATAGCTGTGAGGCTTCATATATGAGAGTAACTTGACGTATACCCCATGATTGTAAAATGGCAGCCACTGCATTCATCTGTGTTGATTGTGTGGGAACTGCTTGAAAGAAAAATGGCCATTGATGAGTGACCTGTGGTGTAGTCGATAGTGAGAGAAAGACTGGAACATTTTGATCAGCTTCACTGATAACTTCAGCTATGGCAGAAGCTTCTTCCCATGTATGACCTCCCAAAATGGCTTTCACATTGTCTTCATCAATAAGATGTTTTGCTGCATTCCCACATCATCTCTCAGTATGTTAGCATATGGGTACGATTCAAAACCACCAAATTAAACTTCTTTCACATAAATTTGACAACTTTTGAACAAGAAAAACAGAATAATTTACCTGCAATAGCTGCATGAAGGGGTTTGTTTCGAGAGTTTTGAAGATATAAAACAGAAGTCTGATTGGTTTTGATGTTGAAATCTTGAATTGCTATCTCAATGGCTACTTTGGCCTCTTTTCCAGGCCTAGAAGCTTGATCAAGAATCACACCAATGCTGAAATTTGCACTCATCACTGATGCTTGCAGAAGAAACCACAACATTGAGAAAGCAACCAAACTGATGAGGCAACTTGCAGAACTATACATCATTTAGATTCTTCTTTATAATTCTTTACAGATATTAATATATATCTCAAAATTTGGTGCATATTCCCCAAATCATATGATCATTTCAACACATAATACATCTTTTTGTACACAAAAGTCCATCACACGGTTTGTTAGAACGTTCCCACTAAAGAAATTTCTTGTAAGCTTTCATTGATGTCGACCCATGTGCTGTTGTATAAAATAATATCTTAAGTCATACTTACATATGTAATATCAGACTTATTTTCTCGTTTTGTGAATGTTAATTGTTATACTTGTATAACTGTTTTACGATGAATAGAAGTGTCTTGATCTGAAGAGCTATGGCCAATGGTTTAAAATGCAATGACATTATTACCCATTCAAACTCTTGCAAGGTTGTTAATTAGTTTAAAAGCCATCTTATCTCTACTTCTGTCATTTTGGAAGTCAACATGTACCAAGGGTCTGACTAAATCAGCCATATGCTCTTACGCTAATACATATAAAGAATTGTATTATGATTGTTTGACTATTTTTAAATATTTTACTTGTCCTCTACAATTGAAAAAAATAAACGGATGACAAGGACCAATACTTAATTTACAATTAGGTGTCAGATTGCTAATATCTAGATTTTAAACAAAGGAAATTTGTTATTTTTATAAGACATTTCTAACTAAAAAGTCAAACAAACTATTGTGTATGTTTTTTCACAACATATCTTTTTCAAATTTTTTATAATTGTTTGGTTACAAGTTCTATACATGGAGTTTTTCATAATTATAACAATATTT
The DNA here is from genome assembly GCF_051521515.1 of Lactuca serriola. Classification (NCBI taxonomy): domain Eukaryota; kingdom Viridiplantae; phylum Streptophyta; class Magnoliopsida; order Asterales; family Asteraceae; genus Lactuca; species Lactuca serriola. The sequence continues at coordinate 273,661,409 of NC_136412.1, read as the reverse complement.
TATTCAGTTACATAGCTTTTTTCATCTTGGTAGAACCTATAAACAAGCTTTTTTTTTTTAAAGCATTAATATAGTGGAGATAATTTGAGGTTTTTGGTTTGTTAAGATGATGCTTATATGACAATTTTTTTTCTGGTAAAATGACTATTATTATAGATGACGTTACGGTCCCATCTTTTTTGGTAGGATAAAGAAAAAATAGGAATTTGGTCATGTTGACATGAGTCCGAGTTTAATGCACACCAAATACAAAACAATCTGCTCGTTCATCTCATGTTGTCATGTTTAGTGTTCAAATGGACCTTTACGTTGTATTCACTTGTGATTTTAAGAAAGATAAATCATAGCTTGGAAGTTTCTCAAGAACAGCTGAGTGTGATTTCTGTGGCTCTCTTGAACCATGAAGCAATAGTTGTTTTTATTCTACTTATTGTTTTTCTTTCTTGAAAATTCAAATTTATTTCTAAGAAAGTTGATGCACTGGCTAGTTGATGTTGTGCAGTATCAACATGTTGAGTTCATAAGATTGAATCCAGAAGTCTCATCATTTATTATACTGTATGAGATAGAATGTCGATGATCATTTGGAATGCGTGTGGCAATCAAGTAAGTTTGATTGAGTTTTTAATTATCAAATAATTCAAGTTAAAAGCGTATTTTAAAATTTAAGTTTTGGTCAATGATAGATATTTTTCTGAAAAGAAATATTTTAAGGTTATTTTAATGAGAAAAGTAATTACAAAATGATGTTTAACCTGATCATGAGACTTATCTTGTAAAACCCAACCTTTTAAAACATTTAATTACTATGGTTTTCAAAGCATTCATGGCATAAAGTCATGTTTATAAAAATATGTGGTCCAAAAAAAAAAAAATTTATGTTTGTTTCAATTACAATCAACACCGAGTATTACAATTGATACAAACTAAACCATAGTAAGTCGGCGAATATTCATACATAGTATAAATTGTCTAGTGAGCTACATGGTTAGACACAAAATCATTTTAAAATATTTGATAAAATATCATTTTCATGAACTTTAATACAATTTCATAACTATGCAATGTATGTCCCCACGCAATAGAATTTATGGGCTCCGTTCTGTTTCCATATTCCCTTTTCATTATATTTGCTTTTATAGTCTGATATGGACCTAAGTTTACATGATCTCAGGTATGACCACCACAGGAGAACATGGTATGACCCCATTATTTAGGATTCTTACTTCACGATGGGAGGTACCCTCCTCCTAATAGAGTCTCATTAGTCCCTTTGCAAACCCCTAGGCTTGCGGGCTTATACATTACTCTTTCCATTACTATATACTTTACTTAATTGATGCATGATAACCACATTTCTTTTCATGACTAATCACATACAATGACATGCTTTACATAAAAACAATATCATATTGCCTAGTTTAAACAAATTATCATATCAAAACTATAACATCCTAAAAATTTAAGATTGGGTTCTTAAATTAATAAAGTAAATAAACTAAAAAAATGATTTGTATAAATAAATCATCAAAGGATAAGCATATCATTAGTTGATATGAAGTTTAGAACATTAGAAGTGAAAATAACAACATTTAAAGTTAAAGGGCCAAAAGTATCAAGTTAGAAAAGTAAGTTGACCAAAGGATTGACTGAATTAATAGAAGGGGCTACAAAAGTTATATAATGGATGGAGAATGACTTATTATGTCAAAACCTAAGGTTAAAATCACAAATATTGAAGTTTTGTGAGTTTTGGCCAAAACTAGTAAACTTGAGGGATTAAATGTGAATATATTGGGGAAATAATATGCATCTATTTCCCCTCATTCATCAAAAACGTGGAGACGAAGCTAAGGAGCTCTCTCATGGTGATTTTCTCTTATTTTGCATGTAACACCCCGTTTATTTATTAGATAAATAAATAAATTAATGAATGAATAGTAGCCCTAAAATAAATAATTATATTTCAAAGGTTGATCTTGAGGAGCTAATTGTCACACTTTAAGAGATTGGGGGTTAAAAGTGTAAGTTCCAGATTAGTTTTGTAAGTATTTAAGAAGGCAGGGGCTAAATGGTAAGTATTATACTCGATTTGTAAAGGATTTTAAGGCTGAGGGTTAAAAAGGTAAATTAGGGGTTTGTGTTGAAAGAAAAGGAGGGCGGAGGGGCCTATCTTGCCATTATGGCAAACTTATGTATGGAGGCGGGTATTTAAGGGTTCAAACCCTAAACCTAGCGCAAGAAACTACAGACGCCATCTCCTCTTTCATTCTGGTAGCCGCTGCTACTATTGGAGCCTCCTCAGCCACCATTTGCGTTACCAAGCCCGACAACCCGGTCCCGCCTACTGCCTCGCCGACAAACGCCATCATCCGCCACCACAACCGTACCGCTTTGCTGTTGTCGCTGCTATCATTCCGATGAGAAGAGAAGTCGGGATCTGAGCACCACTGTCCCACTGTTACATTGCCGCCACTCCCTTTCTTCGTGCGTTTTTCGATTTGGCGAGTCCGAGTCGACCGCGACCATCCCACCTTTTACGTTGTTGCCGCTGCTGCGTCCATTTTCGTGACCATCAAAGCGCCGCTGTTGCTTAGTTCTTTTTCCCTGCCCCGTTCTCGTCGTCCTTTGCTAATCCGAAGAGACAGTTTTGGTGTGTTTCAGCTCGTGGGTTGCAAGCATGGGGGGTGGGCTGTGGTTGCTGTTCGTTTGCTCGGCTGAGGGACAAGAAAGACCACCACCACCACCATTGGGTGGTGGCTAGCATCGCAACCGCCGCTGCTTCTGCCTTTTAGTGCTACTGCCGTCACCATGAGCCACCAAGGGAGGGTGGCTGGACCTTTGTGCAAATAGAAATCTTGTAGGTGTATATGTGTTTTGTTGTAGAAGGTTCTATCTGACAACCCGAAATTTTCATTCGGTCAAACCCTAAAAGTCAATCACTTCATATTATAAGTCAAGTTCACTTTTACTTGTTTTTGGGAAAAATAAGTTCATTTGATTATTTTAATAATTAATCTTTAAACGAACGGGTGAACGGATGGGCCGTCTCGTGACTCGAAATTTCTAAACCGCAAACACCTCGTGTCTTAGAAGTTCATGGCCAAACTTTTAAGTTTGGGTTGAAAAATCACTCAAAAACCGTGAACTCATGCATATGCATGAGTTTACTCCCCAAAATCTAGTCATTTTATGTTTACTCCCTAAACACCAAAAGAGTAAACTCAAAAACCTCTCAAGTATCATCCTAGAATTAAATCAAGATCTTCAAACTTGTAAGTGTTCTAGCCATTCCAAGTTGATATAACACTTAATCTAGTGTTTGTGCATCTATTCATCCATTCATTTTTGTGTTTTGATTAGATTTCCAAAAACACCAAGAACACCAAGAACACACACTAAGTGTTCTTGGACTTTTAGCTAAATCCAAGCTTCCTTATAGTAAGTACTTCCATCCTTGAGTCTTATTAAGCTTGTATTACATATTAACATCAAAGAAAAGTCCCAAGAACACCAAGATCAAGGTGTTCACGGTTTTGGGAGGCTCCCAAAACCGTAAACACCAAATATGGTGCAAAGTGGTGCCTTAAGGTGCCTAGATGCTTCACCATGCCTTAGGGACTTGTCTAGCTTCATCCTTGATGAGTTTATCACACAAAAAGCACGAAATACTTACATTTTTATGTGTTTACGGTTTGGGGATCTCCCAAAACCGTAAAAACCCCAAAAAGTGCATAAAAGTCCCATAAAAGTCCAATGGTTATTCCTTATGTCTAAATCTAACCTAGACTATTGCCATGATTGAGCTAAGGACTTGAAAACCCCCAAATACCAAACTTATGGGTTTAAAGTAGTAAACTCATGAGTTTAAGGTAGTAAACTCCTGAGTTTAAGGTAGTAAACCCAAAGGGAAATGACCATGAAGCCGTAAACTCCTCAAAGGAGTGTAATGATGCCCTAATCTCTTCCAAAGGCCTAACCATCAAATAAAAATGCTTCAAAGGACTTGCAAAACCTCAAAACAACTTATGGTCAAAAAGTGAGGAGTTTACGACCGTAAACTCATTAGGTCAAGGTCATGAAAACCGTAAACTCCAAGGGAGCTTACCCTTGAACCCCAAACACAATAGCAAGGTCCTTTAGCACCTAGGTGCAATCCTTATGACTTGTAGCACTTATATAAGGTGTTTTACATGCCTTAGGATGTCTTAACTTTGTCAATTAGTGGTTTAAAGTCTAATTGGATACATGTATTTGTGATTATATGTTAACTAGGATCATTGAGTGTGAACAAGTCTTCACTTGTCACCTAGTTATCCTACATCATTCAGTTCATCCAAACCACCATCTACATGTGAGTTCATACCCCTTAATCAATGTTTTAAATGATTTTAAATGCTTTAATGGGGGGGGGGGGGGGGATACAAGTAGAAAACAGTATGTTATTAAATCACTCATATGTATTTTATAACTGTCTTTTCATCCAGCAGATTTCACATACTTCAAAATGTGATGCATGAAATGGTTTCCTATCTTAAAATATCTTGGTAACAAAAGTATTAGTTTTGAAATGTTTATTAAAATGACATTAAGTCATTGTTTATTATTGCTCAAAACTCTTAGATGTCTTACAAAACCATTTTTACCTTCTTGAACAAAACTATATCTATACACTTATGTTCTTATATATGTATTGATGTTATAGTTTTCATCCTTCATTCAGTTTCCCACACTCTTGTGTAGCAAGGGTGTATAAACCTGCTTGGACAACCAATTACCTTCCAGTTAACTATTATAGGGATAGTTAGAAGATACAAAACATTATTCCTATTACAAGGAATTACATTAGAGTCAGTTCATTCATGAGTCTATACTATACATTACATGTTACATGAATACGCTTACATGAATACGCTTACTTGAATACCTTACATGAATACCTTTACGTAGATACATTTACCTGTATACACTTACATGAATACTTGTATCTAGATTCACGAGGATGATTTATTAGTACCTTCTGTGTAAATTGTCCTGCCTATCCCAGTTCAACGGGATATCTAGACGGGACTAACCATTCCGAAACCCACCTGTTAGCAACAGTGGTAGATGAACATCTACGGATGCCTACGGTTATTACTTATACTAGGGGTACCTTTACGGAACTAACCATTCCTTTAGCCTACTGTTCGCTACAGAGGTAAATGACCATCTACGAATGCCTACGGTTAATACTTATACTAGGTGTACCTTTACGGGACTAACCCTTCCTTAAACCTGCTGTCGCTATAGAGGAAAATTGAACAATCTACGGATGTTCAAAGGTTATACATTTCGCTAATCGCGATGTCGTGTTAATCCTAATACAAAAGGATAACACTTACATGAGTACATTTTCCTATTACTTTATTTTGTGATACATTCACATAAACGATGAGTTAGACTAAGTACTGTTAGTAATAGTCAAAAGAAAGGAAAAACTATCATTTTTATAGCAAATCATTCAGGTCTTGGTAGAAGACTACATTTCATACTAGTAGGAAATAAGGGATTTTCTAGGGTTTTCATACTTATATCAACTGTTTCATTCAAAGAGTTACATGGAATTCATAACAACTTTCCAAAACAAGACAATGACACTTACATACTTATGAATTCACCAGCTTTAGGCTGATACTCGTTTTCAAAATAACTTGTATTCTCAGATCACCAGTAGACAGGTACGATGACCAGGTTTTGAGAAGACGGAGCACATACAAGACTCATCTTTTATTTTGATTGTATATTTTGGTGTCTTATTACATTGAAAGAACACACATGTATTAAAACTTTACTTTTAATGCAATGGATGATGTTGTTGCTTGTTTACTACTTTACACTGTTGTGATACTGTACATGACGTCCCCCACCCCGAAACGTTTCCGCCGTTCTTGGTTTTGGGGTGTGACATGCTAATGGCCGGAAAACGGAATAGATGCCCACCATGGCCGCCAGCCATGGTGGCTACCGCCACAAGCCACCGCTGGCCGGCGCGGTGCGAATGTGTGTGTGTGTGTTAGTTAGTGTGTGTGTGTGTAATTTTGGATTAAAGCTTTGTAACTGTAATTTCCTCTCGAGCTTGTTGAAGTAAACGCCTTGTTTCCTCCATTTGACGATCCAACATCATCTGGATCAATGCTTGCACTCCGGCCATCGTGATTGGCTCGGGTGCAACTTCTACTACGACTGGTATTTGTTGTATCACTGGGGGCTGATCTCGGTTCCCATTTGCATTCATGTTTCCGCTACGGGTCCTTGCCATCTTGATCTATACACCGAATAAGGTGAATCTAGATCTTTATTTAGGATTGACGTTTAAATCATCCTTATCAATCCGAAACGTTTATATGCTAGTTCTAATATCGTAGTTAAACGCTTAGAATCCTAAACACATAAGGTTTCCAGATCCGGTCGGCAACAGACCATAGATCCGAACAAATAATAGCATGTCAGGCACAAAGCATTTAGCACATAAAAGCATTTTAGGCATAATTCCTAAAATAAGCTAGTGCTCACACCTCACAATCATCGCTTAGCGTTCTAAGTTTAAGTCTAGAAATCCTACAAATTCCTAGTTCGCTTAAACTAATGCTCTGATACCAATTGTGACATCCTCAAAAATCACGGCCAGAAAAGACCGACTTTGTTTATGCTTTGTTTAAAAATCAGAGTAATATTTTAAATAAAAGTGTTGCGGAATTTGTCCCAAAACAAAATATGATAAAGATTTATCAAAAGCATTTCCGTAGAAATGTATTTCATTTAAAAAGACTCGGGATGTCATGTTCGATACAGATCATAAGCATAAACAATACAGCATAGGCCTTACTACATTATTCCGTATTTACAGGCCTAAAATCCATTAATCTCTCATCCCAAGACATCACATCTATGCTCATGCGCCACTACCTGTAATACAAGAAACTGAGTGGGTCAGGTTGGGAAACCTGGTGAGCACATAGGGTTTTCAACCCACAATAAATAAGTTTATTAACTTTATCAAACCAAACAAACCCGATTACCCGTTCCCGTTATCCTCACTTTACGTCTCTGAAACAACTAACACAAGGGACCTAGTCTAAGGACTATCATCGGGATGTACACTAATGCTAAGGGGATTCCTCAGCAAATAAATGTCCTTAAGGCAACCATGTGGGGGATGGAGTACATCTGGTGAGCACACAGTTCAAATAAACACACAGTTCAAATAAACACCTACAGGTTGCGAGCCTGCTAGTGTTCCACTGGACTGTCTAGAATAGTCCGTGGTCGTCATCTATACTCCGCTAGATGACTGGATCATCAATAACATCTATAACGAGGCCTCTCATTATTTCATTTTATCACACAGCAACTAATACATCTACCCACGTTTTACCCCAACATTTTCGTAGATATAAAATAAATATACAGTTTAAATAATTGAAAACATGTATAAAAATGTTCATCCAGCATAGATAGCAAGTATTCAGGTAATATGCACACATAGCACGTAATTTATATAAAATACTTCATATCTATGTGTGACATCCCCTAATTTCTCAGCCAGAAAAGACCGATTTAATTTATGCTTTTTAAAATAAAATCAGAGAAATCTTTTTAAAAGATGTTGCGGAATTGGTCCCCAAACAAAATATGATAAAAGTTTATCAAAACCCTTCATTAAGAAGGTATATGTTTTCCATATATATATCAAAACCTCGGGATGTCATGTTCCGATACAGATCAAAAGCATAAACAAGACATTATAAGCCTTTCAACAGTTATTTACAACTACTGGCCTATAATCCAAAAATCTCTCGTTGTCCTCCGACTATGCTCGGGGTCCACTACCTGTAACATAAAAAGCTGAGTGGGTCAGGCTTGGGAGCCTGGTGAGCATATAGGGTTTTCAACCCACAATAATAATAAACTTACTAAGTTCATCAATTAACAATAACCCTGATTACCCGTTCCCGTTATCCTCACTTTACGTCCCTAAACACTTGTCACAAGGGACCTAGCTTAAAGAATATCATCAGGATGGACACTACTGCTAAGGGGTTTCCTCAGCCATACATGTCCTAAAGGAAACCATGAGGGGGATGGAGTACAGAGAATGAACACTCTCAGTTCATTAACACCTACAGGTTGCGGACCTGCTAATGTTTCCCACTGGACTATCAAGAAAGTCCGTGGTCGTCATCCAAACTCCGCTAGATGACTGGATCTCAAAACACATCGAGGCCTCTCATCAATTTTATTTTATCACACATCAGTATCTACCCATGTTCTACCCAACATATTTGTAGATAAAAATACTTATACAGTTTAAAACTTGTATAAAACATCAACTTAACAGTTACCTCAAATAAACAATTAATATATTTACACATAGCACGTATTATAAGGTAAATACTTCATATCTATGTGTAAAATGAAAGTGACTATACACTCACATGATTTGATGATAATCGGGCAGTAATTCGTTTCCTAAAACGATCGTTTCTAATAAAACCGAGAGTTTTATTGAGAAACCGGGCTTTGCAAAAGTCGGGCTTCGAAACCGAAAAGATAAATTTTCCGGGCTTCTCGGGCGCTTCGTAGGGTATTCCGGGCTTTACAATCGATACCGGGGCTTTGGGGGATGTGAAAATAGCCAAAATAGTGAAAAAGGGGCCAAAATTGCCAATTTCTAAATTCTAGCCGGGAGGGTTCGCACCCTTCTATTTATAGAGGGAAGCTTCTGATCGGACGGTCAGGAAGAAGCCACGCCTCGCAGATCCAAGGGCTCGTAGGGAAGGCTCGCACGTGGCTGCGCATGGCTCGCACATGGTCTACACATGTGAGGGGCTCGCTGGCGGCTTGTGATTGGACCGAGGTCTAGGGTCCGAAGTAGGGGGCTTCGTGGCATGCTGCGAGGGTTCGGACATGTGCTAAAAGGGTACGCGTCGCACCGCTATTGGACCGCTTCGGATAAGGCCATGTGCTCGGATGACTCAGCAGCTTCAGTGACTCAGCAGCCTGGTGACTCAGCAGGACACGTGTCACATTCTAAGCGAGGGTGACGTGGCAAAGTGTGACTATGTGAAATTTCTCGGTTTTCGCGCCAAAACTTCTAAAATCCACAACTTTCGCATACGAGCTCCGTTTTTTACGTTCTTTATGTGCACGCGTAGCTAAAATTACGCTCTACAACTTCCGTTTCGACTTCGTCGGCTAATTTTGACTATAAATTTTATATTATTATTTTTAACAGACCGGGACAGGAAATCTATTAAAAATTCATAACTTCTTCATCCGACGTCCGTTTTCGTCAGACTTTTTACCGTTGTGCTCCTAATGACGAGACCTTCAATTCTCGTTTAGGTTGTGTCGGCTAAAAATCGCTCGATCTAAAATTTGAGTTTTTAGTTGTCTACTGCTAAGCTGAAACTTCGAAAAATCATAACTTCCTCATACGAAGTCAGATTTGGGCGTTCTTTTTATCGAACTTCTCGGTTTAACGAATACTACGAATTTTGTTTAGATTACTAAGGCTAAAAAGTAGTTTATCGAAAACTCACTTTTTACGACATTCGGCACCGTGCCGGTTTTGTCGCGAAACTTCGACAGGTCATAACTTCTTCGTTATAACTCGGATTTTGGTATTCTTTATATCCTAGAAATCCTTGTTTCGACCACTACAACTTTATGTAAAGATATCGGGCTTATCTCACACTTTAATTTTGACGCTTATTTTTTATTCTTAATTAATTAAGCCCTAATAATTAAGCATAAAACACATAATTCACATAAATATTCACATAATCCCTTTTCATTTCTTCAAAATGAGTTACAAAGGTTAACCTAGACTATCAACTCAATATAAATGCCTAGGATAGAAACACGAGTGTTACACTATGTGTAAGTTGAAAGTAACTACGCACTCACTTGAAAAGGTGGTGAATCCGAACTCGGACAGCGCTTCGCTTCTTAAAAATAATTTCCTTCGACGAAACCTAGTATTATTACCACTAGAGTTTAGTCTATTATTCGCCGAGACTAATTAATAGTCTAGCTATTATTACTATTACATAAGCGTCAAACAATACTTATATAGCCCATAATAATAGCCCAAGTACTTATTATAAGTTCCTAATAACGTTACTATAATTAAATAAACGATATATTAAAAATAGTGTAGGCGTAGCTCACTTACAGCGGGTTTTATAGAAAACCGGGCTTTTCTTGGAGCAGCGTTCCCGAGCCGAAAAGCTCTTCTTCTCGGAGCCTTCGAGCACCCAGGGCTTCCGCCTCGTGCTAGGGAGGTTCCCTAGGCTTTTCCGGGGGGGGGGGGGGGGTTTCGGGGCTAGAGAGAGGTTCTAGAGAGAGAGTAAAGAGAAGAAAGAATAAGAAAGGTGTGAAGAAAATGAGGATGGGAGAGGTTCTATTTATAAGGTGAAAATTGGCTGAACTTGGTGCCACATGTCACCATCTAGTGGCAAGACTTGGGGAGAAAGCAATGACCAAGATTGTGCCACATCACCCATTTTCGCACAGCACACTTCCGACTTCTAAAATCCATAACTTTCACATACGACCTCCGTTTTTGACGTTATTTATATGCACACGTAGGTAAAAATAATATCTACAACTTTGATTTTTACTCCGTCGGCTAATTCTCGACCGATCTTCAATTTAACAGTACAAGGAGATTATACTGTTAAACGCCCGCGTAAAATTCATAACTTCTACATACGGACTCTGTTTTCTTCTGTCTTTTTATCGTTTAGTTCCTATTAATGAGATATTCAACTCTCATTTAGGTCGCGTAAGTCAAAAACCGCTCGAGCTAAAATTCGAGTTTTGGGTCGTACACTGCTAAGCCGAATCTTAGAAAAATCATAACTTCCTCATACGAAGTCGGATTTGGGCGTTTTTTTATGGATGTTCTCGATTTAACATATACGGCAACTTTAGTTTAGATCACTAAGGCTAAAACATCCTCCATCGTAAATTCACTATTTACGTCTCCCGGTGCCGTGTCGGTTTTGCCGTAAAACTTCGACGGGTCATAACTTCTTCATTATAACTCGGATTTTGACGCTCTTTATATGTACGGAAACCTTGTAACATATACTAAAACTTGGTTGAGATTATTTATTCTGAATAATATTTTGTCGAAAAGTCGTTTTCGACCCCTATTGCCTCTAAATTGACTAGCCCGGATCTACGGGCGTTACAATTATCTCCCCCTTAGGATGATTACGTCCCGGAATCATCAACGAAATAGGATTGTATAATGACTCCATACATTATCTCTTCATCCTAGGTAATAACTGTAACTTCTATGTTGCTTCGACGAGTATCTAACTCTTAGACTCCTTGACTGCAGGCGGTGCTCGGTCTTGCACCTGCTCGTTAGACTTTCAATCATGACCTTCGTGTCACAACCTCATTCTTTATCAGAGACTCCTTCTTCTTCTTAACAAACTTAGGATAAGTTAATTTGATTACTACAATTGACCGATGTGTCATATTCTAATGACCTATCATCGTATGTAGCAATGCTTAGACTCAGGTCTCTTAGAGTCAAATTCCGGAATGGAATATGTCTTCCTTCATCGTCTAATGTGATATAATCACATTTTAACATGTAGAATTTCTAGCTACCAACTTCTTTAACAACGAACATGATACTTCTATTGATTTCTTTGATTTTAATCGTTTGGTTTAAGTCGGACGCTACATCAAACTTGGTTCTCTGAACCACGTAACCTACTCATCGTAGTCGGACTCAATGTGATATGACCACTAGGGTCGGGATAACAACAATCTTCTTAGTCATTACCGAAACAATGGTAACGACATACTTGAATAAAAAAAAATCAATTACTAGTTTCTTGGTAACCTTGTGACTTTCCCTGATCCAAGTGTGAGTCCTATACTTTTCCAAGTCACCATACAAGAAAATCACATAGAAACTTAACACATAAAATATCAAAACGAAGGTTTTATATTATTCCTTGAAACGATTACATGGGTGTTCAAGTTCACCTTAGATTATTCCTCTAATAGGCTACACCATATGACACTATCTACATGGCTTCTTCATAACTTGATCTCCATGTATCCATCCTCACTCCTGATTCCTTGCATTGTCAGATGCTTCGTCTAGGATCATATGGAATGCTCTTGCCTTTGGTTTTGGCGGAATGTTTGGTCTTGCCGCCTCTTTCTTTTTCGGGCAATCCTTAGCAACATGCCCTTCTTCACGGCATTCATAACACACCCTTTTGCTGGCGGTGTACTCGTTGGCGTAATGTCCGGTCTTCCCACACTTGTAGCAAGTCACTTCTTCGCTACATTTCCTAAAGTGATTCTTCTTGCACTTCTCGCACCATTTCACTTTGTTTCCTCCTCCGCTAAACTCCTTTGAACCAGACTTGATCTTCTTATTGGGCCTCGTAGACCCCTCAAACTTCCTCTTTTCGCCAACCTCAATCTTGTTGGTAGCTCTTCCCTTAATCATATCTTCCACATACTTGGCAGCCCAAATAGCTGCCTCCAGAGTAGGTGCCTGACGCACTGGCACTGCGTACTCCCATGGACGTCCCTTTGCGTACTTGTCGATTTTCGTCAGCTCATCCGGAACAAGGCGCAAGGCGAACTCCATCTTCTCTGTGAAGTTGTTGGTGTATTCATCAATTGACATGCTTCCTTTCTTCAAGGTCAGGAACTGGTTCTCTAGCTCGAGTAAGTTTTGAGCTGAGCAGTACTTTCGTTTAAATTGCACCAGAAACTCTGCCCATGCCAGTTGCAGGGGCTCAAAGTCTTCCCTAGGGTATTCCACCAGCGAACAGTGCCTCCTCTGAATTGACGTACTGCAAACGTGGTTTGTAGCTTGCCTTTGCAACCACTTGTCATGAAGGCCAATTCCATCTCTGAGATCCAATCCATGACCCCGATCGGATCTTCCTTCCCAGTGAAAGTCGATGGCTTGCAAGTTAGAAAATCTTTGTACTTGCATCCATTCCTCTCGACTCCTTCATCATGATTGTTCCTCCTAATGACCAGGGGATCAGCTTGACCAACAGTCCTACTGTCGTTCCCTTCCTCAGACTGCCCATCATTCAGCTCGGGCTGTTCAATAGGCATCGTAATTTCCTCTCGAGCTTGTTGAAGTAAACGCCTTGTTTCCTCCATTTGACGATCCAACATCATCTGGATCAATGCTTGCACTCCGGCTATCGTGATTGGCTCGGGTGCAACTTCTACTACGACTGGTATTTGTTGTATCACTGGGGGCTGATCTCGGTTCCCATTTGCATTCATGTTTCCGCTACGGGTCCTTGCCATCTTGATCTATACACCGAATAAGGTGAATCTAGATCTTTATTTAGGATTGACGTTTAAATCATCCTTATCAATCCGAAACGTTTATATGCTAGTTCTAATATCGTAGTTAAACGCTTAGAATCCTAAACACATAAGGTTTCCAGATCCGGTCGGCAACAGACCATAGATCCGAACAAATAATAGCATGTCAGGCACAAAGCATTTAGCACATAAAAGCATTTTAGGCATAATTCCTAAAATAAGCTAGTGCTCACACCTCACAATCATCGCTTAGCGTTCTAAGTTTAAGTCTAGAAATCCTACAAATTCCTAGTTCGCTTAAACTAATGCTCTGATACCAATTGTGACATCCCCAAAAATCACGGCCAGAAAAGACCGACTTTGTTTATGCTTTGTTTAAAAATCAGAGTAATATTTTAAATAAAAGTGTTGCGGAATTTGTCCCAAAACAAAATATGATAAAGATTTATCAAAAGCATTTCCGTAGAAATGTATTTCATTTAAAAAGACTCGGGATGTCATGTTCGATACAGATCATAAGCATAAACAATACAGCATAGGCCTTACTACATTATTCCGTATTTACAGGCCTAAAATCCATTAATCTCTCATCCCAAGACATCACATCTATGCTCATGCGCCACTACCTGTAATACAAGAAACTGAGTGGGTCAGGTTGGGAAACCTGGTGATCACATAGGGTTTTCAACCCACAATAAATAAGTTTATTAACTTTATCAAACCAAACAAACCCGATTACCCGTTCCCGTTATCCTCACTTTACGTCTCTGAAACAACTAACACAAGGGACCTAGTCTAAGGACTATCATCGGGATGGACACTACTGCTAAGGGGATTCCTCAACAAATAAATGTCCTTAAGGCAACCATGTAGGGGATGGAGTACATCTGGTGAGCACACAATTCAAATAAACACACAGTTCAAATAAACACCTACAGGTTGCGAGCCTGCTAGTGTTCCACTGGACTGTCTAGAATAGTCTGTGGTCGTCATCTATACTCCGCTAGATGACTGGATCATCAATAACATCTATAACGAGGCCTCTCATTATTTCATTTTATCACACAGCAACTAATACATCTACCCAGGTTTTACCCCCAACATTTCCGTAGATATAAAATAAATATACAGTTTAAATCATTGAAAACATGTATAATAATGTTCATCCAACATAGATAGCAAGTATTCAGGTAATATGCACACATAGCATGTAATTTATATAAAATACTTCATATCTATATGTAAGCTGAAACTAACTATGCACTCACTTGAAAAGGTGGAGAATCCGAACTCGGACAACGCTTCGCTTCTAAAAAATAATTTCCTTCGACAAAACCTAGTATTATTACCACTAGAGTTTAGTCTATTATTCGCCGAGACTAATTAATAGTCTAGCTATTATTACTATTATATAAGCATCAAACAATACTTATATAGCCCATAATAATAGCCCAAGTACTTATTATAAGTTCCTAATAACGTGACTATAATTAAATAAACGATATATTAAAAATAGCGTAAGCGTAGCTCACTTACAGCGGGTTTTATAGAAAACCGGGATTTTCTTGGAGCAGCGTTCCCGAGCCGAAAAGCTCTTCTTCTCGGAGCCTTCGGGCACTCAGGGGCTTCCGCCTCGTGCTAGGGAGGTTCCCTGGGCTTTTCGGGGGGTTTCGGGGCTAGAGAGAGGTTCTAGAGAGAGAGTAAAGAGAAGAAAGAATAAGAAAGGTGTGAAGAAAATGAGGATGGGAGAGGTTCTATTTATAAGGTGAAAATTGGCTGAACTTGGTGCCACATGTCACCATCTAGTGGCAAGACTTGGGGAGAAAGCAATGGCCAAGATTGTGCCACATCACCCATTTTCGCACAGCACACTTCCGACTTCTAAAATCCATAACTTTCACATACGACCTCCGTTTTTGACGTTATTTATATGCACACGTAGGTAAAAATAATTTCTACAACTTTGATTTTTACTCCGTCGGCTAATTCTTGACTGATCTTCAATTTAACAGTACAAGGAGATTATACTGTTAAACGCCCGCGTAAAATTCATAACTTCTACATACGGACTCTGTTTTCTTCTGTCTTTTTATCGTTTAGTTCCTATTAATGAGATATTCAACTCTCATTTAGGTCGCGTAAGTCAAAAACCGCTCGAGCTAAAATTCGAGTTTTGGGTCGTGCACTGCTAAGCCGAATCTTAGAAAAATCATAACTTCCTCATACGAAGTCGGATTTGGGCGTTTTTTTTATGGATGTTCTCGATTTAACATATACGATGTAACAACGCAAATTTTCAAACAAATTTTTCATTTAAAAAAAATAAAGTATTCCCATTCAAAACAAGGCATAAATAATTTAAGTGTCATGTCAAATACAAATTGTCTAAAACCCAAGATCATAAAAACATTCTCCAGTGTGTACCAATCACGCCGGCGCCTTCCCACGGTCCTCGCTAGTACCTGAAACACATACATAACAACTGTAAGCATAAATGCTTAGTGAGTTCCCCAATATACAACTTACGCATATACGCCTTTCCAGGCCCTGACCTTCCGGTCCATGTGTCACAGGGGACTTCCGTCCCTGCTGGGTAAACCTTCCGGTCCTACCCACGCCGACCTTCCGGTCCATAACACAACGCCTTCCGGCCCATAACATAATCGCCTTCCGGCCCATAACATAATGCCTTCCGGCCCATAATATAATCGCCTTCCAGCCCATAACATACATAGCACATATAACAAATAACTTACCACATATAGCATACATATCACATATCATATCTGACCTTCCGGTCACACAGTCAAACCCTTCCGGGTACAGTATAGTGAGAAGACTCACCTCGTGAATGCTGAAAGCTAGCAAATCCTGAAATCACTCGTGCTCGATCCACCGAGCTACAATCTCCCTATAACATCATATATCTCTTATTAACACTTTTACCTTCTAAGTTTAACTGACCCTAAGAAGTCACACATAGGTCAACTCTGGTCAACGGTCAACGGTCAACGGTCAACTCGACCGGACTCGGAGAGTCTAGACGTCCTCCAATTCTCTAAGATTCCCCCTCTACTCGTCGAGTATCCTCCTTGACTCGACGAGTTACTCCTGGAAGAATCGCGGGGCCACCGCGACTCAACTCGTCGAGTCTGAAGAACAACTCGACGAGTCCCAGTTATTCTTCAAGCTACTCGCCGAGTCTGTTCATCGGACTCGGCGAGTCCATGCCATGCAACCGCTCAAACTGCTTCCTAAGGTCAGAACTGCTCCGACCATTCATAGGTCTAGCCTTTCTAGACTGATCCATCACGTAAGGTCCTCATTTCGGTGCTCATGATACACCCCAAGACTTATAATTTACATATTGACCTAAGGCATAAGGATTCCAATCCAAAACCTTCATCAATTCCCGAAATGCACAGGCATGGGACATTCTGGACCTCCAAAGGTCCCAATACAGGGTTACAATCATTTGGGGAACTAGGGTAACATTCAATCTAACCACAAAAGGGTTCCATAAACCCTAATTCCATAAACACATCAACATAGCAGAGTATACTCGAATTCTTACCTGGATGATGTACTCTCTGTGTCCCCAATCCTCAGAACGTGACTCCCTTGCTGTTCCTTTAGCCAAGCCCTCCTCTTCCTTGCACAACAACTCCTTCAAAATCACTAATGGCCTTTAACCTTGCTCCAGATGCACACAATCGATTTAGGGTTCCTCTCAGAAGGCTAAAATGAACAATGACGGCCAATAAGTCCCTTTTATACGTCCCAAACCTGAACGGTTAGGGTTTTCGCTAAACAGCGCAGACTCGCCGAGTCCATCTCTGGACTCGTCGAGTCCAGTCGCGAACCCGCGACCAGGTCTGCGATCCTACTCGGCGAGTCTAGGCTCCAACTCGCCGAGTCCCCTCTTAAAACACCCCAAAAACATAATTTTAACAATACCTGAAATTCCTGGCTGTTACATACGACAATTTTAGTTTAGATCACTAAGGCTAAAACATCCTCCATCGTAAATTCACTATTTACGTCTCCCGGTGTCGTGCCAGTTTTGCCGTAAAACTTCGACGGGTCATAACTTCTTCATTATAACTCGGATTTCGACGCTCTTTATATGTACGGAAACCTTGTAACATATACTAAAACTTGGTTGAGATTATTTATTCTGAATAATATTTTGTCGAAAAGTCGTTTTCGACCCCTATTGCCTCTAAATTGACTAGCCCGGATCTACGGGCGTTACAACCCAATTATTAATTGGGTGTTGTTTTGATGTTGAGAGTTCGGGAATCCGTCGGCCAGCAGCTGGGGTTATGTCTACGGGACTTCATCAGTGTGAGGTGAGTTACCTTCCAGTAGCGGTGGGTCTACGGCCACAATGTCGGCCCACCAGTAGGAGTTGTATGTTAGATGATTGTCTTTGTGATATCATCTAGGTTTGCTACTACCTGATATGTTATATGTTGGCATGATATGTTATATGTGATAGTAGTAGAGTTCGGTTGTTAGGACCGAAGGGTAGGTCAGACACCCCAGATATGTCTGACAGTATGTAATGATATGTTTATATGCTGGCATGATATGTTATATGTGATAGTGGTAGTAGGAGGGGAATAGTCCCCAAGTTCGGTTGTTAGGACCGAAGCGTAGTTCGGACACTCCAGGTATGTCTGATAGTATGTTTGTGTTATGATATATGTGATAGTAGCTGAGTGTGGGCGAGGCCCGTATCTCAGAGATAGTGGAGTGTGGGCGAGGCCCGTATCTCCCAGCTAGCAGAGTGTGGGCGAGGCCCGTATCTCCATGAGTGTGGGCGAGGCTCGTATCTCCTAGCTGTT
This sequence comes from Lactuca serriola, assembly GCF_051521515.1. NCBI lineage: Eukaryota > Viridiplantae > Streptophyta > Magnoliopsida > Asterales > Asteraceae > Lactuca > Lactuca serriola. Next base: position 273,643,179 of record NC_136412.1, on the reverse strand, counting down.
CATTATATGATTGTATATACTGGTATGTTATGGTTTTGTAGCTGAGTGTGGGCGAGGCCCGTATCTCAGAGATAGTGGAGTGTGGGCGAGGCCCGTATCTCCCAGCTAGGGGAGTGTGGGCGAGGCCCGTATCTCCATGAGTGTGGGCGAGGCCCGTATCTCCTAGCTGTTCATTATATGATTGTATGGTATGTGGTATGATGAGGGAACTCACTAAGCTTCGTGCTTACGGTTTTCAGTTTTGGTTTCAGGTACTTCGTGTTTAAAGGAAAGGAGCCGGCTTGATCACAGCACATCACACTATGGTTTTCCGCACATGAGATCTTTGGGATTACACTCTGATATTGTTTTATGATATTATGTTTTGACTATTTCTACTTGGGTTTTGACATGACATGATATTATGGATGTTATCTTATACCGTTGGTTTTATAATAACTTATTTAAAAATGAAATTTTTGGCCTTGAATTTTGGGATGTCACAAGTTGGTATCAGAGCCTTGGTTTGAGGGATTTGGATATACTCTCAGGCGTGTCTGAACTCAAACTAAGGGCTTGGTATGAAAATTTTCAAAAGAAAAACCATTTTATAAAAAAGGAGTTTGAAAAGAATCTGAAAAGAGAAAGGAACTTTGAGAAGAACAAAGTGTGTGATGCGTGCAATCAGCCGAGCTCAAATAAGTTTTCCCCAAGATACCCATACATGTTATGTTATGGTATGATATGATATGATTATGAGAATTGCGTGCTAGATTAGGGCTAAGGATCTAGGAGGATGCCTTATATGCCTATTGTATGTGCTTGTAGACTTGCATGCTAGTACTGATCAGTCAGTGATAGGATAGCCTGTTTAGGTTATGCCTGATTGTATGAGCCTTTGAATTGTATGTACAGATTCCTGATTAGAGGATAGAATGATCTGATTGGAATATGATGGTTAGATTTTCCATTGTCTGAATGTTGCTTGCTCTGTGCTTTGTGGGACTCTTAGTAATGTGAGCTAACTATTAAGTGAATATGCTAGGTCACATGGGACACAGACCGGATAATCTCAAAGTGAGAGAATTGACCTTATTGCGCAGCTCTTGTCTGAGTCCAACCGTTCTAGGGATGGGTCTTTTACTCGAAGGATTATCTGATCTCTGTTTCATGTGGCTATATTCATGAGGTAGCTAGTTGACATTACTGGGAATCTTTCAGCAGCTGAGGACTGGGTGAGTTCGAGAACCTAGGGAAGCCTAGGATATAGTTCAGTGAGTTAGTAGTGAGGTTCAGTGAGACTTGGGAGTACCAGTTTGAGGAAGTGACTTGGAGGATTCAGGAGGATTATTGAGGAAAGTATGGATAGGCATGGAAGGTAGTATTGGGCCCGTACTACTGAAAGCACAAGATCCATACTCGAATCAATGAGAGTCTTGGAGAATCTAAGAAGCTTCAGGGAAGAGTTTGTGACCCATTTTGGGGACAGAGGATGTTCCAGTTGTTGCAGCTTAGCCATTGGCAAGCGAGCTAGTGAGCGTGACAGGGTGTCAGACCCTGAAGGATACGATTTCCAAGAGTTGCAAATGCGGGATCGATTTAGGAGCACCCTGGAAAGAGAGATGCATGCCAGGTGCGTATAGTAGAGGGTCCTGGGAAGAGACCCATGACTTCTGATCATCGGGTGAAAGGCCAACAAGGCCTGAGTCAGTGCAGCGCGTACGAGAAAGTACACGAGGGAGTTTGTCACTCCAAGGGTTTAGGCTGCTACAGGGTAGCAGGATTGGTCATATCAGCAGAAGGGGGTCAGTATTCCTCCAGATGTTGTGGGTATGTCATCTTCTATGATATTAGGTGGATGTTTGGAATACGTACCGCTTTGGAATTGTGAGCGAGTTTGGATAAGTCGGATCTCGAGTCAGTTTTATGCTAGTGTTTGGTTATCAAGGACCGTATATGCCATCTTGCATGTCGTAAGGTCCTTGATGAACCTATAGAGGGACGTATCTTGCGGAGTGGGTTCCACGCGTACCGTTATCATTTCGGATCCTTGTCGGGATCTATGCAGGAGTATTATTTAGAGAATACTTGATCAGGGTTGGAGTGATAGTTCTCAAGTGAAGTCAGCGTTCAGTGATCCTATCTTGGTTCAAGAATGGTCGACGATTGTTTATGGGTGAACTTTGGAGTTCAAGGCACTACCGTTGCTAGGACATAACTGGTGACGGGTAGAGGGTAGTGTCAGTCGCGGGTGTTAGATGCATAAGTGGTTGTCCACTGGATGTTCAAGAGAATTGTGTTTTCGCATGGGCTGTGTTTGGTCAGAGTTCAGTGGTACTGCAAGATTGGGAGTGGGAACGAGGATTCGTCAGCTAGAGTGAAGATTAAGGTCTTCAATTAATAGCATGTTAGATGGATTGAGGTGTCAGACTGGATCAGATTTCAAGTGTACTCATCGAGATTTCTGAGGATGGGAGATCTCAAGGTTTAATCGGCTATTAAACGCTAGCATTGGCAGGCACAGGTTGTCGTCAGTGGGATATAGAAAGCGAGAAGGATTGGGAATCCTTCAATCCTCATGTAATGTGAAGACTTAGTCGAATCTAAGTGGGGGAGAGACTTTTTATAAAGTTCTCCAACTGTGAGTTCTGGTTGCGCAAGGTGTAATCTCTTGGCCACCATGTCAACCAGAAGGGTATTCTAGTTCTTTCGACCAAGATAGAGGCCGTGATGCAGTGGGAGATCTCGAGGTCTCCATCTAAGATTCAGAATTTCCTGGGTGTAGCAGGTTATTACCGGAGATTATTACGGGACTTCTTCGAGATTGAGGTTCCTTTGACCCGACTGACCAAGAAATCGGTGGCCTTTCGTCAGGGGCCTGAGCAGCAGGCAGCCTTCAATACTCTCAGACAGCAGTTGTACGAGGCACCGATTCTCACCCTGCCAGAGGGTGTAGATGATTTCATGGTTTACTGTGACGCTTTGATCACGAGCATGGGTGCGGTACTGATACAGTGGGGTCACATGATAGCAGGTTTCGGGAACCAGGTTAGAGTTCCAGTTAGGACTCGAGTTTAGTTGAGGGTTAGGTCGAGTGCGTGTTCGACCTGGTTGGGAAAGTGTTGTAAGACTATGGGGGTAGCCGTAGCATTCACTAGCAGTAAGATAGTATGGAGAGTGTTGTAAGTCTACGAGTGTAGCCGTAACATTTACTAGCAGCCAGATAGTATTAGAGTGTTGTAAGTCTGCGGGTGTAGCCGTAGCATTCACTAGCAACTAGATAGTGATAGAGTGTTGTAAGTCTGCGAGTGTAGCCATAACATTCACTAGGTTGATAGATGGCATGAGCGTGTTGTTAGAATGCGGAAGGAACAGTAGTACCCACTAGTTCGGGTGCAGCAGTGAGGATAAGGAAATCCACGGATTGGATTTCGGAATTACCCGGATGGATTAGATCTGGTTGAGCCAGTGATAGGACTGTAGGAACGTCACTACAGTTACGAGATCAGGAAAGCAATGGACTATACAAGATTGCATGTGAGATAAGGCTACCATTGGTCAGGTAGCAATCACTTCCAGCCTTGGATTGGATGATGACAAGATTCAACGTATGGACCCGATCGGTTAGATCATAAAGTTGATAGAGCCACAATGGCATGATAACTAGTGGAAACTAGTTCAGAGAAGGATTTCGTTCAAGAGTCGTGTGAGGCGACTAAATGGGAGTCCTTTAGCTCCGCAGCTGGGTCAGAACCCAATATTTCAGATGATTAGCGAACAAATTGACACCAGGTAGGTCTCGGTAGATGTTGGGAAGCAGCCATGTGGCAACATACTACTTTAGGTAGTTCAATGTTCGGATAGTTTCAGCGATTGTCACTATTAGTATTTATGTATAGGTTGCAAGTTCGGACGATAAAGCTGGTTGATTGGGAAGTGACAAGTCACTCCCAGCGGGATTAGCTGAGCCTCGACCAAGAATAAGTGATCTGCATGGATAATTAGGTCTGTGAACCTGTTTTATAGTGGGAGCTTCAAGCTATTAAAGGTTGAGTAGTTGGTCGGGGGATAAACGGACTAGATTCAACGATAATGGTTCAATATGAGTGGTCTGTTAGGGATTCAGATCATTTCGAGACATCAGACTTCGGACATAATAGACGAGATTTGGTTGCGAGGAGTTTGTTCACCTGAGGAATTTAGGGCTTTACGAATATTGGTCACGACTACCCTTAGAAGCCTAGGGTGTGCTCAGGATGGTGACCATGTTACTTGAGTGGTTCAGCGCATAAGAGATGGTAAGGAATGATTTCGAGGACGAAATCTAATTTAAGTAGGGGAGAGTTGTAACACCCTGTTTATTTATTAGATAAATATATAAATTAATGAATGAATAGTAGCCCTAAAATAAATAATTATATTTCAAAGGTTGATCTTGAGGAGCTAATTGTCACACTTTAAGAGATTGGGGGTTAAAAGTGTAAGTTCCAGATTAGTTTTGGAAGTATTTAAGAAGGCAGGGGCTAAATGGTAAGTATTATACTCGATTTGTATAGGATTTTAAGGCTGAGGGTTAAAAAGGTAAATTGGGGATTTGTGTTGAAAGAAAAGGAGGGCGGAGGGGCCTATCTTGCCATTATGGCAAACTTATGTATGGAGGCGGGTATTTAAGGGTTCAAACCCTAAACCTAGCGCAAGAAACTACAGCCGCCATCTCCTCTTTCATTCTGGTAGCCGCTGCTACCATTGGAGCCTCCTCAGCCACCATTTGCGTCACCAAGCCCGACAGCCCAGTCCTGCCTACTGCCTCGCTGACAAACGCCATCATCCGCCACCACAGCCGTGCCGCTTTGCTGTTGTTGCTGCTATCATTCCAATGAGAAGAGAAGTCGGGATCGGAGCACCACCGTCCCACTGTTACATTGCCGCTACTCCCTTTCTTCGTGCGTTTTCTGATCTGGCGAGTCCGAGTCGACCGCCACCATCCCACCTTTTACGTTGTTTCCGCTGCTGCGTCCATTTTCGTGACCATCGAAGTGCCGCCGTTGCTTAGTTCTTTTTCCCTGCCCCGTTCCCGTCGTCATTTGCTAATCCGAAGAGACAGTTTTGGTGTGTTTCAGCTCGTGGGTTGCAAGCATGGGGGGTGGGCTGTGGTTGCTGTTCGTTTGCTCGGCTGAGGGACAAGAAAGACCACCGCCACCACCATTGGGTGGTGGCTAGCATCGCAACCGCTGCTGCTGCTACCGTCACCGTGAGCCACCAAGGGAGGGTGGCTGGACCTTTGTGCAAATAGAAATCTTGTAGGTGTATATGTGTTTTGTCGTAGAAGGTGCTAATGGCTGGAAAACGGAATAGATGCCCACCATGGCCACCAGCCATGGTGGCTGCCGCCACAAGCCCCCTCTGGCCGCCACAGTGTGGATGTGTGTGTGTGTGTTAGTTAGTTAGTGTGTGTGTGTGTGTAATTTTGGATTAAAGCTTTGTAACTGTAATTAACAATGAATAATAAAAATAATAGTAACCACCACCGTAAGGTGGTGGTCGCCGCCGTGAGCCGCCATTGACCACCACTACTCGAGGTGGTAGTGGGTGGTGCCCCGCTAGCAAACCCTAATGGGCTTAGAGATTGGTTTTGGGCATATTGGGCCATATTTGGGTGGAAAACCCTAATTATGAGTATTGGGCCTTAGACTTATTGGGCCACTTGTGGGCCATTGGGATTGGATTGTGAATTAAGCCCAAATTATTCCATGCCATTTATCTAGTAGAATAAAGGACTTAATGGGCTAAGTCCTTAATGGGCTAATTAAGAAAATACTAATATTTGAGAAATTATCAGGACACACACGAGAATTATTTAATAAGTGAAATATTAAATAATAATCATTGGCATAAATTAATCTAAGCAATAATGGACTTAATGGATTAAGTCCTTAGTGGGTTAAGCCCTTAATGGGTTAAGTGAGAAACACTTAACCCTAGTTATCATTTTATGTGAAACCCTAATTTCACTTGGGCTTTGTGTTGGGCCATCCAAGAACAAGCAAATGGACTAGAATAATTTAATGGGCTTTAGGGTAAGGTCCATAGGAGGGTGTGGGCCCAATTTGGAAAATTGGGCCATAGATGGGCCATAGTTGGGGCCTAGATGGTTATATGATATTAGGCCCCTAGAATGAGACATGTTGGACTAGACTGAGCAATTGGGCCTTAAAGGAAGTCCATGTAGAGGTTTGGGCCCAATTTGGAAAATTGGGCCCAATTTGGAAAATTGGGCCATATGTTGGGCTTTGATTCTTAATTGACTTTGGGCCTATGGATTGAGCCTTGGGCTTGAATAAGACAAGCTTGGGGTAATGTAATAATTATCCAAGTATGTATTATGGTTATGTGTTGGGACCCAATTTTTAATTGGGTGTTGTTTTGATGTTGACAGTTCGGGAATCTGTCAGCCAGCAGCTGGGGTTGTGTCTACGGGACTTCAGCAGTGTGAGGTGAGTTACCTTCCAGTAGCGGTGGGTCTACGGCCACAATGCCGGCCCACCAGTAGGAGTTGTATGTTAGATGATTGTCTTTGTGATATCATCTAGGTTTGCTACTACCTGATATGTTATATGCTGGCATGATATGTTATATGTGATAGTAGTAGAGTTCGGTTGTTAGGACCGAAGTTAGGTCAGACACCCCAGATATGTCTGACAGTATGTGATGATATGTTTATATGCTGGCATGATATGTTATATGTGATAGTGGTAGTAGGAGGGGAATAGTCCCCAAGTTCGGTTGTTAGGACCGAAGGGTAGTTCGGACACTCTAGGTATGTCTGATAGTATGTTTGTGTTATGATATATGTGATAGTAACTGAGTGTGGGTGAGGCCCGTATCTCAGAGATAGTGGAGTGTGGGTGAGGCCCGTATCTCCCAGCTAGCGGAGTGTGAGCGAGGCCAATATCTCCATGAGTGTGGGCGAGGCTCGTATCTCCTAGCTGTTCATTATATGATTGTATATACTGGTATATTATGGTTTAGTAGCTGAGTGTGGGCGAGGCCCGTATCTCAGAGATAGTGGAGTGTGGGCGAGGCCTGTATCTCCCAGCTAGCGGAGTGTGGGCGAGGCCCGTATCTCCATGAGTGTGGGTGAGGCATGTATCTCCTAGCTGTTCATTATATGATTGTATGGTATGTGGTATGATGGGGGAACTCACTAAGCTTTGTGCTTACGGTTTTCAGTTTTGGTTTCAGGTATTTCGTGTTTAAAGGAAAGGAGCCGGCTTGATCGTAGCACATCACACTATGGTTTTCCGCACATGAGATCTTTGGGATTACACTCTGATATTGTTTTATGATATTATGTTTTGACTATTTCTACTTGGGTTTTGACATGACATGATATTATGGATGTTCTCTTATACCGTTAGTTTTACAATAACTTATTTAAAAATGAAATTTTTGGCCTTGAATTTTGGGATGTTACATTGCATCTAAGAATTGATCCAAGACAAGATTTGAGCAACCAAGCAAAGGAAAGAGGAATCTAAAGCTTGCTAGGTATAATCTATTATCCTCTAGCTCTAAATTTCGAATTCAAGGTTTTGCGAAAAATCCCCAATGTCAATTTTTGTTTCAATTGATGATTAGGGTTTGGTTTTCTAACCTCCCTTTATTGGTTTCCATGGTTCTAATCTAAATTCAATCATCACATTAATAGATTTGATGATTTAAGTAAAAAGCTCCATGAACCCTAGAAATCCAAATTTTGGAATTTCATGTTTATATGTTATATTGGGTTATGTTCAATGACCTACATGGCGTTTGATGGTGACAAATAAAATTGGAATGCTTAAAGTCATCAATGATGGTAGAATCATGTTTATGCTAGAATTGGAATGGAATTGAGTGAAATGTGATGAAAACAATGGAATCCTTTATTTATGAGCATTCGATGAGTATATGAGACTCATGAATATGAGCTGATACTAATAATGTGATTTGAATGCAAGAACATGAAGACTTGAATGATTTCTAGTTGAATTTATGAAATATTTGGTCATAAAGGTATTTTGGGAAATATATGGATTACTACATAGATTTTGACATCTAAGAATTGAATGACGTTCATGAACATGAATTGACACTCCAAGGATGATATTGGAACATAAACATGAGGGATGCTAGTAAGGTTCTAGCTCTAGTGATTGTTTTTCCCTAAAGGTCAATTTGGGAATATGGATTGAAATTGAGGATTCCATAGGTAGATTAGGTGTTTAAAATGAGATTAGTTATGGTTTCATTCACTTGACAACATCCTATTGAGTTTTCAACAAGTTTGGGACAAGTTTTGTGGACTTTGGAATGTTCACGTGCAAAATAGACTAGTTTACCCTTCTTTTAAGCACTCGAGGATCTTTGCGACCTTAAACGGGTTTTAATGAGCACTTAAGGGATTAAGAGGAGTATTTTAGGATGATAAACACTTCTTAACCATGTGTGAGAACCCATATAATTGGTACAAAGTGAATTGGAAAGGGCATTCAAGAATATGCAAATTACATAGCCTTAATGAGAAAAATACATATTTTGGAGCATAGTATGGTTACGTAGGGTTATGGTAAAACCTCTCATCATTATGGTAAACCTTACTGTCAGTACGATGAACATTGTCTCAAAAGTTCCTGTTTTTCACCTTTATGTTTCGAAACATTACCGAAACCTTTTAAACATATACCTTTATCATATTAAAGCTTAGGAAAAATTAAGAACCCTTGTAGGGGTATTTTGCTCATTTTAAGGATTTTTTTATGTCCATATATGGTGTATGTAGTGTTTGAAGATGATTTCTTTAGGGAAAGGAACTAGAAGAGGACTAGATAAATCTATGTGTTATTGAGGTGAGTACGTGTTGGTATTTTCCCACTTTGGGGTACATGACAAAATGATTTTATGATAATGAAACACTAATGCTTGATATATGAAATGTTTTGAAATGAAAGTGTCAAATGTTTTTTGGAAATGATATTTTGAAAGAATTTCTTGAATGCAAGAATGTTTTTTGAAAGAAAATAACGTTTTGCAAGATCGAATGTTTTGAAAATATGTTTGAAATGTTTTGAAATATAGATGCTTTGCTTTTGAAATGAGTTTTGTTGATACTAATGTATGAAATGTGTAAAGCATGGAAAGTAATGACAAGAAATGAAAAATAATGAAAAGAAATGAAAAGTAATGAAAGGAATCAGAAAGAATCGACAAGTAATGAAATTAATATATTACTCGAGCCATGTTGTCACTGTAATGGGATATAGAGGAATCTACCAAGGTGACGCCTCCTTTTTCGAGATAGATGTCCTAATGGAAATAATGCCTTGATGGACTAATTTTGTTCTTTCCACCTTGGTATAGACTTGGGGATATTGCTAGGCCCTAAGTATAAAAATGGCAACGGTTCACACCAGAATTAGCCCTTAATGAAAGAAGGAATGGAATGTGAAAAGAAATGACTTTTGAATGATGTTATGACTAATGAAATGTTTTGATATGGAATGGAATGTGGAAAAATGTCTATTTGAAATATGCTTTACAAAGATGAAATGTTTTGATATGGAACAGAATGTGGAAATGCCTACTTGAAATATGTTTTGCAAATATGAAATGTTTTCGATGAAAATGTGATAAATGTTTTGGATCACAAACCCGCATAGCTCACGAGACATTATTATCTTACGTATCTCTTTTTAATGTCATGTGTTTCAGGTTATAGATAATGAGTAAAGATGATAGAAGGAAGTTAGAAGTTAAGAGATAGAGAATAGAATGAAGCTTGTCAAGTTCCTTATTCATATTATTGATGTAATTCATATTTGCTTGCTATAGTTGTATGAGGCTTAATGGTACAACCCGAAATTTTAATTGTAAATGTTTTTATGGGACCGGTTTTACTAAATGTGGGTTAATACCCCAAATGTTTTTATAACCATAACACTTGAAAAAGTTTTAAAAAGTTTGAAAAATTAGGGTGGTACAAAAACAATAACCACGTTCACTATTATTTATTTAAAATTATTTCAAATACTTTCTTATATATTTAAAGAACCCATTCAATAAAAAATTATTGTTATGCCATTTACCCCATAAGGAAAATTCACAAATACTCACTTAGGGAGACTAGGTAGCACCTGGTCTTCAATCCACTCATTGCAATCCTAATTTTGCTTCATACCTAATTAAGCATCCCTTTATTCATTACATAAAACTACTTTTCACATTTAAGCAACCTACATTTAAAAATAACATAATACTTCACTAATTACACTTAGTGTAGTTTGGTCTCATTATAGAAATAAATTAATCATATGGTCTAGGTTTCCAAGTATATCACATATCATGTAGGTCTCATTTTTCATAAATAACAACTTATTTTCTTTCTACTGTTTCACTTATTTAGCAACATGCTTCAGTTCTCATAACTATGTAATGACTATATTAATCTAATCATCCTAACATTATTCCAAGTCCATTTCAATAATTATGCGTGCATTATAAGAGCAAAATACTCCTCTTGGACATTTTTGCTATTTTTGTCACACTATCGAAATAATATTTTTTTTCTTGCATGTATTGCTTTACTAGTTGTTATTTAAGCTTAAACACGTTTTGTTAGTGTTTTAGACCTGCAACTATAATCCCAACATGTCATTTGGACCAACTCTCATTTCAATATTTCTTGAATTTTAAGAAGACGTTTCTTTAACTTTCAGGTTTTAATATGTTTATAAGACAATATCAATATTTAGTTGACAAAACATCTCCCATTTTAATCACTTATACAAGATTTGGTAATTTGAGCCGCTAAATTTTCTAATAATAATTATTTTAGTTCTAATTTTTCAACATATTTTGTTGCCAAATCCATCCAACGTTACATAAATATTATTAAAACCATTCCACACTCATGTGTGCTCGTATATTTTAAAAGGGAGCTGATTTTCCACGGCCTTTATTTATCTTTCCACTGAAAAATTAATGTATTGGACAATTATGCCCTCCTTTAATTATCGAAAATAGAGAAAGATCTTTTCAAAGGAAATGCAGGGCTCTCCTTCCTGAAATCTTCTCCAAGAATCCCCCTTCACTCCCATTACTAATGCATCTCGCCTTCATCAAATTCGAAATTGAATCCCGTCCTCATGTGCTTCCTTCAATGATATCGTTCTAAGTTCTTGATCTTCAACCGTTAATGATCTCTTATCTTCTCATTACCCAAATAAAATTCAAGTAAATTCATCTCCAGTTTAATTTCGCTTTCCACATCTATCCAAAACCTTTATTGCAATTTACAGAGAAAAAAGTGGAATCAGAGGTAAAATCGACAAAAATGAGAACTTGAACAAGTTAAATGGAACTAAAGTTTGCTTTTCAAATGTTACAAAGTTGTGTGGTTTCAATCGACATTCTTGTATATTGCCTCGCTATTCGATTGGGAGGTGTTAAAGATTCATGGAAAACTGATTGTCGGGACACTAAGAACAACCTTTTAGTTGGTAGGAATTTTGGGGTTAAACATTTTGTTGTATTATCTGCAATCTGTGTGCAAAAAACCCTTCCCAACCCGGCAAGCAATTAACGAGCCAGATTTTGCCTTCAGTTGTGAAAGATTCCTACCCATGTCGCAACTCGATGAGTTGTGGTTGAAGTTCGTCGTCTCTAACCTTCTCAATTCGTTTTCGATATGGATTTGCATATCTTTGTTTTCTGAAGTACAAATTGTTGACTTTTTCTTCAATTCTATGCTTGTTGCTACATTTTCACCGCTTAATTGGGAAGATTTTTCAATCATATAGGTTCTTAATACCATTAACAGCCTAAAAAATGTCGAAATCATCGATAATAACTTAAAAACGCAAAAGATTGAGGTTTTATGATTCAACGATCTGTTATCATATCTTAACTTCATCGTAAAGTTTTTTCTCCCAGGCGTATAACCTCCCTAACGTTGATAAATGGCTGCCGGATTCCATTCCTCCGGTCTCCTCGAAGATATCACTACTACTTGCTACTATTGATTCTCGTCCATGTCGATACATTAGTTCTTTGACTTTTTTGTGGTTCTTGCCTTTCTTCAATACTTCTAAATTACATAATTGTCATTACATTAATTATTCAGTGGATGGATAAAAAACTTATGTGGAAGAATCAGCCCCCATTTTAAAACTGTAACATTTTAGTTTGACCATTTTCGTCATTTTTTTGGCTAAACCAAAATACCTATTTTCTCGATCCAAACTTTCTATTTCTTTCTTTTTTTCCAGCCTTGTGCATAATTTTTCCTCAACTTTGTACATTCATAAAATTTCCTTACGAAGTCGGATTTGGTTGATTCTTTTTCCTATGTACTTTGTGTTGTATTGAATACAAATTAGAACAAAGAATCAACCGATTTGTTTCATTTATGCTCAAGTTACATAGCCTCAAACATGTGCTGCTTGGCATAAAAATACTAATATTTTGCACTTATAAAATTACCTATTCTTATGGGTCTTTCCATTCCAATAATGGATTATATGTTACTTAAATAATTTAATGTATTCTAAACTTCTTGTTATCGTATAGTAGCTTCAAAACGTTTGTATCTGCTCAAGTTCTAATACCTTTTTCATAAATAAAAATCAAGTTTAAAGGATGGAATTCATGATTCCATTCTATTTTGTTATTTTACCAACATCATCTATATATTGCATAATGTCTACTAAAATGTTAACACCATCATCTTTATCTAAATTACCTAAATTTTAAAGTCCAATTTCAACACCAAACAAAGTGGATGTTTGTGTTCTGTTTTGTTCTCCCGATCATTCTAGAGAAGCACAAGGAAAACCTTTTATTAACCTCTCATGAAAAAGTTGATACTTGAAATGAATTGGATTTTGGATGTATTTTACATACCTTCCTGACAAGTAAATCTGATACAATGGAGTATTATTAACCTTTCCTCCTAGTTGGGATTGAAATCAACAAGTTGTCATTACAATATTTTTTCAAGAAATACAAAACATACCAAGCTATAAATTGTGAATATCTGACTGCAAATCTGGTTGTGAGGAGTGTGGATGTGCATACATCAAATAAGTTTTATGGTAATCAAGATCTAATATATCATTTAAGAAAATGAGATTAACGTTATGATTGTTTTCTCTCTCTTCTTGTTTGTATGTTTATTATTCGTAGAGCATTAAGGGCTTGTTTAGTACGATGGCACGTACTCATCAAAGAATGGAATATGAACAACATAATGGAATGAGCAAATGAAACAGATCGTTACATTCTACTGCTTGGTTAGCATGAAAGAATAGAATGAGTCATTAAAATATATATTTTTTTTATCAATAAATAGAAACCCAAGAGTGGAGGGAGTAGACCACTCCCAACCTATCTAAGAGCATCCACAATGGAGAGTTTAATAGAAGAGTTGAATAAGGTGTCATGCCTACTTGTCATTCAATGGATACAACTCCACCATTGTGAAATGCCACCTTGGCATTCAATGGATTTGGAATTCAATGGCCATTGAACTCTTCAATGGGAAAAAGGAAAGTATTTAAATGTTTAAATAAATATTCTTTTAATATGTTCCATTGAACTTGTAGAGTTTAATGTATTGTGGGATAAAAATGAATAGAGTTATATGGAATAGTGAATGATGATGTGGCACTCTATTGAACTCTATAGAGTTCAATGCATTGTGGATGCCCTAACTCAATATCAACTTTTCTCTTTTTTTTTCTCTTCCATCTTTCCCAATCCAATATACATGTAAAACCATATTTCTAGCCCATTTAACCCACTAACTAATTAAAAACATGCAAAATTATTTTATTACAAGCTTTTATGCATGAAGTACAAGTTTCAAAGGTTGAGAGAGAGAAAGAGAAAGAGGTAGGTTCCACTACAACCCGCAAGAGGCTTCTTTTGGTGGTACCCACCGTGTTGACGAGAGCTAATTTTGGAGGAGGCAAAACTAACTCTGGATATTATTGAGAAGATCATATAACAACAGAAAATATTTTGTATAGTTATTAGTCATATCCATTCCTTGTATCCCTATATATGTATCTTGTGTATTTGTGAATAAAGTACAACATATTAGAATTCTTTGTGACATGGTATCAGAGCATATCGCATAGAAATTTCTCTAATCCCTCGTATCTGAAACCCTAAAAACACCATGTCCAACAAAGAAATCCCTACCCCAAAAACCCGGATAGTTGTCCAAGATGCTCTGTTCCCAACAGGGATCATCTTGGATGACTCGAACTATCAGCTGTGGTCGCAGTTGATGGAAATGCGAATATCGGAACGTAACAAGCAAGGGTTCCTTACCGGATCCTCCAAGAAACCAGAGACTGGTGAAAAACAAATCGAGAACTGGCTCATGGACAATAACAAAGTCAAGAGCTGGCTCATCGACTCAATGAGCCCCATGTTGATTCCAAGGTTCATTCGATTGAAGACTGCAAAGGAGATATGTGATGCAGTTGCGAAGACCTTTTATGACGGGACTGATGAGACCCAACTATTTGAACTAAACTGAAAGTCATTCAGCACCGATAGAATGGTCGGCCCCTTTGTCACACCCCCGAACCAGACGGCGGAAACGTTCGAGGGCTGTCGTGACTTAATTGAATACCATAACATTGAATATATATGAAACATAACATCATTCATCACCATGCATTGAGATAGTACAACTGGTAGAGTTTACACTGAGTACATTGTTTTAACATTACATTCCCAAAAATAAATTGTTCGATCATAGATAAACAAACTGCAAACCATCACTGAGTACATTTTCCCCTCGGTTTACTTGTTACCTGAGAATACAAGTATTTTGAAAAAACGTCAACATATGAAATGTTGGTGAGTTCATAAGCGGTGTTTGAAAAGCAATGTTTGCATTGTTTTGAAAACTACCAGAAAATCCGATATTTTCTGAAAAGAGTTTATGAAAAAGTTTGTGAAGATCCATAAGTATGCTTGTTTGTTTCTATAATTGTAAAAAGTGTTCAATAAACTTGGTGTACATTTCGAAACTGTATGTATTGAAATACCCTAGGAAAACCCGATGTTTTCCTATCACTTTGAATTCCATGTAGTTGTTGTACCATCGCGGCATGTGAAGTCATTGATTCCAGGCGACGTTGGATTATTGCGCATGGTGAATTGCTATAAACACGCGTTACACAAACGACCAGTTTACAACTATACTAACGATCCCGTAGGCGTCGTCCGTACTATTCACGTAATCCAACCGCCCTGACTTCTTGTAGTCCCACATCCGAAGAGAAAGAGGGCACGAAGACCTCAATAACTCCATTAGTCGGTTGGGGATAAAGTGAGTGCGAAGGGCCCTTGGCCCGACTCGCATTTGAATAACCGACTTTACTAGCAGTACCAAAGGACCCTTGGGGACCAATAGTATAAAAGCCATTGAAAGTCCTTTTACGCTGTGTTGGATCATGTAAGACCCAACAACTCGTAAGGTTGATGTCTTCGGGCCTAAAGATCAGGTCATTGGGCTAGCTAGGCCCAACAAACAAGATTTTACACTTTTGGGCCCAAAGATGGTGCGTCGACGTCTGTGCACTCTCACGTGTGTATTGAATTCCCAAATTTTCCGTGTATGAATCGAGTTATCGTCGTGTTAGTAGTTTCGGATTTGTTATTGATTCGAGACCGAATCAATTCGTTTGATAACGATTTTTGGTGTTGTTGTGTATTATAATTCGTCGGTAGTCGCAGTGTCAGTATTTGATCACAATGGATGTATTGAATTAACATTGAAATTTTTCTGTTTACAGCCCCTCTTTATTTTGTAAATTTACTTTTCAACCCTTTGAATAAATTAACTTCCGGTTTAGTCCTTAAACCATTTTTCTTGGCATTTTACCATCAAAACTTATTGAAATTAATATTTTTCAGCACATTTTTAATTGAAAATAGTTTTAGTCCCTCAAAATACAGTTTTCTCGGCTGTAGCCTCTCTTTTTCGAAATTTTTACACTTTTGGCCCAAATTGGAAATTTTTTGCAACTTTGGTCCTTTTTAATTATGAAAAGCATTTTAAACCTTAGAAAAGGACTTGGAACACTAGTAGTCCACTGTTTTACAGAAAAACACAGTTTCGGCCCCTCAAATTGGAAAATTTCGCATATTGGGCCCTATTGGGCCGAAAATGTCATTTTTAGCCCATTAAGCTTGAAATTTATATTTTTAATCCTCCAAAAAAGTATATTTCCAGAAAATACATTATTGAAACTGTTTTGACTCCTCTCACCCATCAGAATTCGTAATATGTCATTTTGGGCCCTTTAACTTTATATTTTTAACATTTTGTGTCCAAAAATGAGTTTTTAGCCCAAAGAAGATGTTATTAAGCCACTTGGCTATTTTTCTTGGAATACTTTGTATGTAGTAATATAATTTATGCTAGTATCATTTGACATAAAGTATATCTCGATTTTTAGGGGTTTATGACTAGATCCAACATCATAATCACACAAAAACACACATATAAGCATAGAAATCATACAAGGCATACAAATACATATAGATCTACACTTTCACTTGTATTCCCTCCCCACAAAACTTATAAAACAGAAAAATAGGGAGTATGAAGCTCACCTTAGGGTGTGGTTTCGGTTTTTGGAGAAAAGATGGAAGAAAGTTTGGTGATTTTCGGCCTTAGCACACTTTGATGAAGATTTCGACCTTGAGGTGATTCTAGGATGCAAGATCATGATTTTTGCATGGATTAGGAAGAGATTTTTGATAAAACAAAGAATCTAGGTCATAGATCCAAGCATAACCTTACCTTAGATGAAGAGTTTGTGGAAATATCCCCTTGAAAACCTCCTAATTTTCGAGATCTTGATGAAGAATGGAGGGAGTTTTCTTGAGAGAGAGTTGTGAGAGAATTGTGTGTGTGTGTGTAATTCGGCCGAGAGTGAGAGAGGGAGAGAAGAAGAGGGTGGTTTGCATGGAGAAATGAGACTTGCATGGATGTTTGGGGTGTAAAGGCTTGGATATCCCCCATACAAAAGTGAGGTGGCATGAAGAAGTCAACCCCCCCTTTTCTTCTTGGATTTGGGCCTTGGGCCGAGAATTGGAAAGAAAGAATAGATTTTTGGGCTTTATTGCCCCTAGGCCCATATAGGAGTTAAGTTTGATGATTGTAAGATACAAGTGTGATTTTTATACTTTGTTGGGCTAGTTTAAGTTAATTATGGCCCATAATGTTTCATGAAGTTGATTTATTCCATTCTAGGCCTAATGTGGCCCAAATTGTTGGAATAAATAAAAGTAGGTCCAAATTAAAGCCCTTTAAAAGGTTCTAAACCCATGATAGTCAAATTGGAAGCTTATTGGTCCATTGAGCCCAATAAGGAAGTCCTAGTCCAAAATGGACCTAAACAAGAACTTCTAGGGTTTCCAATTGCTTGTTGACTATTTGTAGTACTTGTATGATGTATTTGATTGAAGTTTTTGATGTCATGCAATAGGCTTCACACATGCTCTTAAGTTTTTGATTCAACATTTTACTTGAGTGTAGTGATTACAAGACACAAAATTTCTGATTGTGACACCCTTGCCACATACTACAACAAACTTATCGGTATCTTCCAAGAGATTGATACACGACTGATGGTCAAAGAAGATGACGTAACTTAGGTAGTATCCCTAAACAAATTACTAGGGCGTCTTCGTGTGCATATTTTCTAGCAGGCCTTGATGTGGAATTCAATCAAGCAAGGAGTGAGATATTGAGGAAAGACCCACCACTTGATCTTGGAGCATGTTATGCATTCGTACGGAAGGATCAAAGTCAGAGATCCGCCATGGATGAGAGCAAACCCGAATCGGATAGTATGGTCAACCTTGCAACCCGGAGCCGACATGTGAAAGGAAAAAACCCGAACAACAAAAACTCAAATCTCGTATGTGCTCATTGTGGAGAAGAAGGGCACTTGAAACAAAAATGCTATGAGATCATAGGCTACTCATAATGGTGGGATTTTTCAAAGAAACCACGGAGGAAGGTAGGTCAAGCCAATGTAGCCACAACAAAAAACGACGAGACCACGTCGTTTGCAGCCCACACAGAATCACACGACAATCATGGCATGTCAAACAACTCTAAAACTACGAATAGTTCCTGGATTATTGACACAGAGGCGACAGATCACATGACCAATGATCCGAAAAAACTCACAACTCGAATTCTTCCAAAACAGTCCATGGTCAAAACTGCAAATGGAGGATTTGCGGATGTTACATATGAAGGATCTACTCAAGTTTCAAAAACAATGAACCTTGATATTGTTCTTGTGGTCCCCTCCTTATCATCAAATCTTCTTTCTATTAGCCAAATTATAGACAGATTAAACTGTTATGTAACTTTCTGGCCAACCAATTGTATGTTTCAGGATATAGCGACGGATCGGATAATTGGCTATGGTATTAGGAAGGGAAATTAGAAAAGCATGTCGCAACACACAATACGGAAGCAAAACAAGAAACCAGATCACTGCCTTGGCTATGGCATAGTAGATTAGGACATTTATCGTTTACTTATTTAAAAAAACTGAAACCGGATAATTTTTTTGAATGAAAAACAATTTGAATTTAGTTGTGGTGTGTGTGAAATGGCCAAAAGTCATCAGGTTTCATATTTTCCGAGTGAGAAAAAATCCTTGTTCCATTCATGGTAGTACATAGCGATGTTTGGGGCCCCACAAAAATTCCCACACCTAATGGTTATCGTTACTTTGTTACCTTTATTGACGAATGTACCCATATGATTTGGATTGCTTTCTTAAAACACAAAGGAGAAGTATGTAACGCATTACATGAACTGTATGGAGTGGTAAAATCACAGTATCAAAGTAACATTATGGTACTCTAATCCGATAACGGAGGCGAGTACATAAATCAAGACATGGAGAGATTTTGCAAGGAAAAGCTAATTATACATCAAGCTTCATGTGCAAATACACCACAACAAAACGGATTAGCGGAACGAAGAAATAAACAAAATTTGGAGATTGTTAGGGCTTCTTTATTCGACATGCAAGTCCCAAGGCAATACTGGGGTGAGGCGGTTCGGGCTGCTGCGTACATCATGAATCGAACTCCATTAAGAGTTATTAATTTTAAAACTCCCCTACAACAGTTGCATGAAATAATGAATGTTCCAATGGTTCCAAATCTCGAGCCACGTGTCTTTGGGTGTACGACTTATGTGCATCAAAATACCGAAAAACTTGAACTGCAAGCAATCTGGTGTGTCTTTCTTGGATATGCAGAATTCAAGAAGGGCTATCGGTGTTATGATCTAAAGGAGAAGAAGATGTATGTCACTCGGGACGTTAAGTTCCATGAAAATATATCTTTTTTTGAACCTGGATGCTTCCCTCAGGGGGAGATGATGTTGTCTAATGATGAAAGCATCCGTGAAGTGGTAACAGAAAACGAAACTGAAAGCTTAATGATAGAATGGAAGGTGATAACAATAACGGGAACATGGATGAAGAAGGTGATAAACATAACAGGGACATGAATCAAGAAACTGACGAAGACGTGAACTCACCTCAAGATAGTACATCATACCTGATCCCAACAACTGTGGAGCCAGATACGAATCCATCGCAAGGTATATCACCTACTCCTATATTTGTTACTCTTGACCAGGATGTTACACAGGAAGAAACTATCAAAACTAGGTATCACGTAAGGAAGAATCGGGGGGTCCCCAAGAAACAGTATCAACCAGAACTTAAGTCAGGGTGCAAGTACCCTATTAATAATTACATCTCCTCCTATAAGTTGGCAAAACCACAAAGAACCATGATAGAAGAGTTGTCAACGGTAGTTACTCCAAAGAATATACATGATGCTTTAAAGGACTCGAGATGGAGAAAGGTTGTAAACGATGAGATGGATGCCTTGCAATGGAGTGGTAGGTGGGATGTAGTCTCGAGGCGCCAAGGAAACAAGATGGTAGGGTGCCGGTGGATCTTCACAGTTAAATTGAATGCTGAAGGAACGATTGAAAGGTATAAAGCAAGACTCGTCGCGAAAGGTTATACACAGAAATATGGGATAGATTATGGTGATACGTTTGCTCTGGTGGCGAAAATTAATACTATTAGAATTCTCATATCGATTGCTGCTAATAAGAACTGGCTGTTACATCAGTTTGATGTAAAAACGCATTCCTAAATGGCACACTAGAGGAGGAAGTATATATGGATCCACCACCTGGAATACATTGTAGAGATAAAGTATGCAAGTTAAAGAAAGCATTGTACGGTTCGAAACAATCTCCCCGGGCTTGGTTTGGGCGTTTTTCCAACTTCATGAAGACCGTGGGGTATAAACAGAGCGATGCTGACCACACGTTTTTTGTGAAGATATAGGGAGAAAAAATGACGGCTCAAATAGTTTACGTAGATGATATGGTAGTAACTGGCAACGATCCTGATGAAATAAAAAGGATATAGATGGTTTTAGCTACTGAGTTTGAGCTGAAGGATCTTGGTCAGTTGAGATATTTTTTGGGTATTAAAGTTTCAAGATCGCAACGTGGTATCACTATATGTCAACGAAAGTATGTACTAGATCTTCTAGCGGAAACCGACATGCTTGACTGTCAGCCAGTAGAAACGCCGATTGAAATGAATCATGGTTTAACTTTACAAACCGGTCAAGTACCCGCAAATAAAGAAAGATACCAATAACTAGTGGGGAAATTAATCTACTTAGCTCACACACGTCTAGACATAGCATATGCAGTGAGTGTCGTAAGCATATTCATGCATGCACCTAATGAAGATCACATGAAAGCGGTATACAGAATTCTTCGTTATCTTAAATCGTGTCCTGGAAAGGGATTATTTTTTGGAAAGAGTAACAATCAAGGTGTTCACGGGTATACGGACGAAGATTGGGTCGGAGATAAGTCAGACGGGAAGTCTACCTTAGGTTACTTCACATATTTATGGGGTAACTTGGTTACATGGAGGAGTAAGAAGCAAAAGGTAGTGGCCAGGTCAAGCGTTGAGGCTAAGTTTCGAGGTATGGTACACGGGATATGCGAACTACTGTGGATTAAAAGGATTCTAAGGGATCTTAGAATTAAAGTAAACGAGCCAATGAGTTTGTATTGTGATAATCAAGCTGCTGTTAAGATTGCAAAAAATCCCGTACAACATGACAGAATGAAGCACGTAGAAATTGATCGTCATTTTATAAAGGACCACTTGGAGAAGAAAACAATTAAGCTGCCGTTTGTGAATTTTGAAGATCAGTTAGCTGATATGCTAACTAAAGCGGTATGTAAGAACACCTTCCACAACTCTCTGGACAAGCTGGGAATAACAAACATACATTCTCCACCTTGAGGAGGAGTGTTGACGAGAGCTAATTTTGGAGGAGGCAAAACTGGATATTATTGAGAAGATCATATAACAATAGAAAATATTATGTATAGTTATTAGTCATATCCATTCCTTGTATAGCTCTTTCTTTCGTGGGTTTCCTACTATATGTAGCCCTATATATGTATCTTATGTATTTGTGAATAAAGTACAACATATTAGAATTCTCTGTGGAACTCAAATCCATCATCCAACAGTAGCCAGGATTTTGTTTTAGAGTAGACCAAGTAATATACAAAATATGAACAAGTGACAATTTTTTAACTCTAATTCCTTTTATTTAACAAAAATATATATTGTACATATAGTATATATGTAATCTTATTTTTTTGTGGGTGGGTCAAGGCCCATTCTTGCCTTATATTGGCTACACCCTTGTCACCCACGTTGTACTACTGGAGCTGTTCACGACTCCGAGCACCCTAAATGGAGTAAATTTATAAATAATGAAAACAACACTATTTTAGTATAACAAACTCTAATTAAATCAAAAAATATTATAATCATTTCGACGCCTATCCCCTTTACACCTACAACTACACCTATACATATACACTTGCTAGGCCCACACTAACAAGCCCATATATATTTGAGCAAGTAAGAATTTAATGAATGAAAGTTTTAAAAGTAACAAGTAACAAAAAAACCAAACCGCAGGACCATTCATGTAATTTAATTTTTACTTTTCGTTTTGTTTATATTTGTGTAACTATTTTTTTCATGTCAAACAAACTCGTTACAGATTCCAATTTCTTCATATTCTAATACTTTGACATAATCATTGGTTCCAACTACATTCTGCGAACCAAACGCCTCCTAATCCTCTCCAAACGCCTCCCAATGCCTCCTAATCCTCTCCAAACGCCTCCTAATCCTCCTAATCCTCTTCAAAATGTAGACGACAAGACAAACAGTTGATGTCCCTCCCGTTAACACAAATAGTGTCGAGAAGCTCTGAGGGCTAAGACTCTCATATTCGTTAGGAAACGATTCATCATCGTCCACACACTTCTCGGATGTAAGAAACGTGTCTTCAAGTTCTTTCAGTTTCCCACTTTCTGATGCAGTCATTAAGGCTTTGTTTGCCTCAGAAAGCCATGAAAATTCCCTTGGAAATGCCTGCATGTAACAACACAATTTAATTTGACTTTTTAGGTTAAAAAAAACTTTGGAATTACCTCAAAAGTTAAACTGACGAAACACTTACGAATCCAAATCCACCAACTTTGAATGTCTCTACAGTTCTAACGAAGCTCTTGCAGTACTGAGCTAGGAAGACTTTGGCTACCGGAACTTCAAGAAATATGGCTGCGATTTCGCCTCTGTTTAGGGCTTGTGCGTATTGAGGAGTTGAGTCGTAGCTCTTGATCTTGATGCTCTTGAAACCGAGAACATCCTTCAAATAGTGGTTGATAAAGGACCCGTTGCAGTACCCCACTGTTGCATTCATCTTCCTGAGCATCTCAACACTGGTTATGGTGGGTTCGAATTGTTGAGCAGTTAGCATGCTGGCCAAGCTAGCCGTGTAGCTCTGTGTGATGATTAGCGCCACAAACAGCCAGACGACAACAGCCACTCTTGACCAATTGCTACGCAACCTGTCCCCTGATAATGATTGGAAACGACGAGATCAAAGATTAGAAAAAGTTTGTAAGTTTGTAAATGGTACCTCGCAAAGTAAAGAGTGTAGCGAATGCAAGCCAAATGATGGAGCCTTGAAGATAGTTGGGGCGGGGTCTCTCGATCAACCAAATGACGAAGCCGTTGTAAAGGGTGATTGCTGCTATTAACCACCACATTGTTGCAGTGAAAGGCATCATAAACAACCATGGCTGGATTGATAATTTGGATCGGTTGGGGACGATCATCTCCAAACCAGATTCGGTGTATGGTTGCGTGAAATCGACGTAGTCGTGCCTTCTCGCCACAATTGTTACATCGCCTGCTATCGCGTCGAATTTCTGTTTAGAATTAAGAAAAGAAGAAGACAAGAAATCAGTGATATACGTCAAAGTTTAGGGTTCGGTTTTGTTCAAGATAGAGTTTTATGATGAAAGACCTCTGCTGGTATTTGGCTTATCAGTTCATCATAAGAACCATTGAATGGAAAATAATCGTATGGCAATTTCAATTCTCTCATCATCTCATCAAACACAGCGATTGCGAATCCACTAATGACAGTTTCATTCTTCTTGGGAGTATATTCCACGTTTACGAATTGCTTAAACAGAGATCTACCAGGCACGCCGACCCTCATCCGAATCTCTGTACTTTTGGCTAGATCCCGGCGCTTTTTATTGGCATACCACGATTGCTCAGACCACATAGCTTGCCCGACGTTGTCCATTGCTTCATTGACGCCATCGTCAATTGTCTCTGAAAACCCTGATCCTTCGGTCCTGTGCACACTGTGATATCCCTTTCCTACCACGTTCACGATCTCCACAGTACTCTGCGGGGGTGGAATTTTGTGATCAAAGTTTTCAGGTGACATTTCTTCTAATAATTTCACGGTTTTGTATCCTTGCACGCCAAAAATTCCAGGTTCGTCCTCCTCTTCTTCTGGGTAATCGAAACTGGAATTTTGACGGAATCTTTTTCTGAAATCTCTAAAATCCGGCGTGTTTTCCTGGAAGTAGCTTTTGACTCCAGCCATGCCTTTCAATGAAGAAATCGTGGAATGAAAACGATCTGTGATTCCATTAGTTGCAATCCATAGGTACCTAACTCCGGTCATTTCCATCTCCGTGACTTCCTGAAAGAGACGAATCCCGAGTTCCAGAGACGTATGAGTTACAAAGAATTTAACTTGTTGTTTCTTGAACACCTCAAGCTCTTCTTCTAACAAACATGAACCAGATGTGAGTGGTAAGATATGGTTTAGCTCAGAACCTGTTTGTCGAAATGCCTGAGAGAGAGGAGAGATGATTGATGCTGTTGAGGCTAGATGTGAAGCTTCATATATGATAACCTCGGCTATGGCAGAAGCTTCTTCCCATGTATGACTTCCCAAAATGGCTTTCAAATTGTCTTCATCAATAAGATGTTTTGCTGCATTCCCACATCATCTCTCAGTATGTTAGCATATGGGTACGATTCAAAACAACCAAATTAAACTTCGTTCACATGAATTTGACAACTTTTGAATAAGAAAACCAGAATAATTTACCTGCAATAGCTGCATGAAGGGGTTTGTTTCGAGAGTTTTGAAGATATAAAACAGAAGTCTGATTGGTTTTGATATTGAAATCTTGAATTGCTATCTCAATGGCTACTTTGGCCTCTTTTCCAGGCCTAGAAGTTTGATCAAGAATCACACCAATGGTGAAATTTGTAGTGATCACTGATGCTTGTAGAAGAAACCACAACATTGAGAAAGCAACCAAAGAGACCTGGTAACTTGCAGAATTATGCATCTTCATTTTGATTCTTCTTTATTCTTTTACATATATTAATATATATCTCAAAATTTGGTGCACATTCTCCAAATTATATGATCCATTTTGATGTATATTACATCTTTTTGTACACAAAAGTCCATCACAAGGTTTTTAAAATTTTCCCAACAAAGAAATTTCTTGGAAGCTTTCATTGATGTCGACCCACGGGCTATTGTAAAAAAAATATATATCATAAATCATACTCACATATGTAATCTCAGAAATTTCTTGGAAGCTTTCTTGATAACTGTTTTAATATGAATAAAAGTGTCTTAATCTGAAAGAGCTATGGCCAATGGTTTAAAATGCAATGACATTTTGATTATCTTTATTACTCATTCAAACTCTTACAAGGCAAAGGCCCTTTTTGTCTACGTGTGTCATTTTCAGAAGTCAACATGTAAGAGACTGTGGCCTGATCATCCATCGATATGCTCTTACATTAATATCTATAAATAATTAAGACAAAACCGCTAAAAGTCGAAATCCAAATATTTCATGAATTTGGTCTAATTTCCTTTGAATTTTTTTATAATGATGATTTTGTCATTTTTCCTTTTTCATTTTTTATTAATTTATTAGTTTTTTGATTAAAATAGATAAAAACAAAATAGAAAGCCAATTAGAACACACCATCT
Organism: Lactuca serriola; assembly: GCF_051521515.1. NCBI lineage: Eukaryota > Viridiplantae > Streptophyta > Magnoliopsida > Asterales > Asteraceae > Lactuca > Lactuca serriola. The sequence continues at coordinate 273,617,634 of NC_136412.1, read as the reverse complement.
TCACACCACTGGCGGAGAATCAAAACGCCGCTGCCATCTTCCTCAACAAACCCTTCGTCGGAGTTTAAGCGAACAACACCATCTTCACTCACCTTCTTAGGCAACCATGTTCCTAGCAAACCCTTCGATTCTAACAGCGATATGGGTGGGTGTTGAAGATCTGGAAGGAGGGAGGCCATAAGGCGACAACGGTTCAAGATGAACAGAACATAAGGAGGGAAGATTGAGGAAGATCTCTGAAGTCCAACGAATAGATCTGAACTCTTGTGAACAACAAACAAATGTGAACTTATGCGAACGACGAACATATGTTAACTTCTGCAAACGACGAAACATTGGAGATGGAGAGAAACGAAGGCGGTGGCAAGCTTGGGTTCGTTGACGAAGATGGCGACAATGGTGGTCCGACGAAGGGTTTGCATATCGATTCGAAGAAGGACGAGCGTCGCTAGAGACTCGAGCACAGACATCGGTGACAAACAGGGATGATGGCACATGTGAAGTCGTCGTCGCCGACTTCGATAGTTTTCAGATCTACATAGTTGTTCCCGAAAAATTAATGTTGTTGGTGGTGTTGGACTAGTGACGATGGTTTATGGCCGATGGCGGTGGTGGTGGTGGTGGTGGTGGTGGTTCATATTTTCCCGGCAGGCGACGGGAGTTGTACTAGCTTTTTTTTGGTGTGTTCAAAATCAGAAAGTTGAGAGAGAGAGAGAGAGAGAGAGAGAGAGATAGATGGGAAGGAAGAAGAGAGTTGAAAATTTCTTTTAATCATAATAGTATTTAAATAAATAAAAAAAACTGAAAAAACAAAAACGTAAGGCAAAATCGTCATTATAAAAAAGTTCAAAGAAAATTGAACCAAACTCACAACAAAATGAAAAGTTAAAACCTCCGGTTCCAAATATATATATATATATATATATATATATATATATATATATATATATATATATATCATGTCATAAAGATTGTCCGGATGTTTTAGACTTTTCCATGCCAAACTACTCCAAATTCGAAAAATGCCTTCTATCAGTAAAAAGCTCGAACATTTGTAGCTATATGTGGATTCTTCATATAATTATATGTGATTAATTGAAAATAATTTGGTTTTCTTCGATTTTGATAGTTGTTACGCTTATTGTATGACTATATATGATTAATATAACTAGTAAACCATAAAAAACAGTTATGAACCACTCTGCAATGCAGATATCTACTCCGGAATTTGTAGAACTATTCCAGAATGTCTAGAATTAGTCGGAAATGAAAAGTCTAGAATACATTCCGGATCATTGCCCGAATGCAATCTGAAACACTACCTTCTGATTTGAACACACAATAGTGGCCTAATTTAAAGTTGTTTCATTATAGCACGACGACACATATAAAGTGGTTTTAACTACATCTTGCAAATCAGAACAACTTGCCAGTGAAATAATGGCAAATAATGGCCTGTTTATAGCTTACTCCGACACATGCGACATTCTTTAAGGCGTCCTGTTTTTGTGTGTGGTTTGACTTTCCTATAGGTGTTTCGTGTTACTTATTAGTATGTCATTACTTGTTGTGCAAGGAGGTTGTTAATTCTCCATCTAATGTGTCTCGATAGACTACTATCGGCTCTGCTTTGATAAGAGAGCTTTTTGCCTTGTGATCGGCTAGTGGTATGGGCAATATTTTCCGGCTCGTTTATCTTTCACACAATTCAGACATCGTGTCGTTCCTTTTTTCTTGGTTTTAGAGTCATTTAAAGTTTCTAACATTATACAAGGGTTCAATAATCCATTGCATCAATTATCCGAAAAAGACATAATGTGAGTCTCCATAATATATATGTTAGAGCAACGATTATGTGGTAGATATCCTAGACAGCCAGTGTATGAAGAATACCTTGTATTGGTATATGATTTGGACTAGTTCAACACGTATAAAGTTATTAACTTTAAAATTACGATTTTATATCACATGATTTAATCAAAAATTTTGTTATAAAATGCAAATTGGTGACACGGTTACCCGTGTGGAAGAGAAACATGGGATTAAACGTACAAACAATTATCTACTATCTTTGGTAAAATTGAGGAGCATCTACACCCCACTCATCGAAGAACCGATTGAAGAGCTTCCTCTATCGTGCAAGGATTTGTGTATGCTTTTAAGGTTCGTCTGCTGTCTTTGATAAAGCTTATTATGCAAAAGTATTTTAACATGATTATGTTTCTTAGTTGTTTGAAATCTTATTTTTATAGATTTGGATCATGAATACATTTCCAAACAGTAGGATGGTTGATAACCCCAAAACGGGTGTGATCCCTCGGGAAGTTGTACATGTACTTGACGTTAGTAGAGCATGTATCTTAGTTTAACTTTTAATGTATAACTTTCTATGAAAGAATATGTTATCATTAACCTTTATTTATCATTTTATACATCTGTCATACCCCGTGTAACACCCCTAATCCAGCAGAGCAAGAAAGGAAAGGAAAACCCTAAGTCAAGGAGTCAACTCGTCGAGTCCAAGGAAGAACTCGACGAGTCGAAGCGAGTTCTAAGACACGGGATTAAGTGACCGACTCGTCGAGTTGAGGGACCAACTCGGCGAGTCTAGTCTGGGTTGGGAAACCCTAATTTTGGGATTTGGTGCCCTATTTAAGCCTCATATTCTCATCCCCTCAGCCTCATCTTCAGCCCCCAGACCCCAAACCCTCACCCACGAAACCCTAGTGCCTTTCTTGTGATTGTGAGCCATTTTTGGAGGGTGTGTAGTCTACTTGGAAGCTTGAAGAAGGAGAAAAGCTTGGAGGAATCAAGAAGAGGATTGTAGATCCAAGAGTAGCTTCTCAATCTCATCACTTTCTGGTAATCAAGTCTTGACCTTGCTCATCAACCTCTTAGATCTCCTCATGTCCCTTTTGTTCTAGTTTTGGTTCAAAATCTAGATCTATGGGGATAAGGACGTCTTAAGCTTAGATCCATTCAGATCTGGAGCCCTTAGGTGTGGCTAAGGCATAAAGGTGCAAGCTTTATGCCATTAGGATGTCCCATGCAAGCTTAAAGAGATTATCATGGCCTTTTTGGAGCCCTAAAGGCCATGCAAGGAAGTAAAGTCCAGGACTTTACGTGGTTATTGGATGTCTAGAGCCTAGATCTTGATTTCCTTGCTTTGGTTTGGAGTAATAAGGGTTTTGGATCATGGAGTTATGTCTTAATGAGCTAGGGTTTTATGTAAACCCATTAAGAAGGACTTAGGATGGGTAAAGCTGAAAACTTTACCCTTAATAAGTCATTTACAAAGTGTTTATGAAGTTTGGAGTTCAGATCTGAAGTATGGGGGCTTAATCCTTTACGATTGTCCAACAGACCGAGGAACTCGGCGAGTCTAGGGAGTGACTCGACGAGTTTCGGTGAGTTGTCCCATAATCCGGTTATGGGTGAACTCAGCGAGTCAGGGGGGATGACTCAACGATTTGAATCAGTCTGTCACGAGTCTGGTTAGCCAAGGAACTCGACGAGTCAGGGGCTGACTCGACGAGTTGGTTCATGATTGCAAGATTCTGAGCTTTTGGACTCAGCAAGTTGATGGAGCTACTCGGCGGGTCAAGTCAACCTGGAAGTGTTGTCTTTGACCAAAGTTGACTTAGTTTGACTTTTGGAGGGCGTTTTGGGACTAAGTGTTATGTTGGTATTGGTAGCTCGGGAAGCTAGGGGAGTAGCAGTTCGGGGAATTGTCAGATAGCAGCCAGAGGTGTTTTAGCCAGTCTTCAGTCGTGCAGGTAAGTCTCCTCACTGTGTGAATGGCTCTAAGGCCACAATGCCAACCCATGTAGTTTATGAGTAGGATGACCTGCGGTTAGCCCTAGGCATTATATGCTAGTATGATATTCCGTACCAAGGTCCGATGTCCGGCGGGTGCCTGGGGCAGGTTTATGTGTATGTTATTCCAGACCAAGGTCCGATGCTGGGGCAAGCCCAAGGAAGGTTTATATGTTAAATGCCAGTTTATACTTGTTGGCTTTGTGATACTTGTATGTGCCTGGTAGGGAGGTGAGTGTGGGCGAGGTCCCACATCTCATCACTAGCCAAGTATGGACGGGGTTCCGTATCTCACTATCAGCAGGACTGTGAACGGGGTTACATGACTCATCAGTAGCAGGACAGAGGCGAGGCCCAAGTCACGCGAGGCCTTAGATCAGGAGTATAGTATAGTGTGTTTAGCTATTTGTTATGTGTTATGTTATATGTTCGTATGTGTTTAGCGGGCGAGGCCCAGAGACGGGCGGGGCCTAAGAGAAACATATATGTATACCGAGCGGGACTTGATGCCAGGCGGGACCTAATGCCGGAGCTAGTCCGATGACGGTCAAGTCCCGATTCAGCGAGCGGGGGCCTAGTATGTGGTTATGTATGTCGTATGAGGTAGGTTGGGGAACTCACTAAGCTTTGTGCTTACGGTTTTTAGTTTTGGTTTAAGGTAGTTCTGGTAGCGGAGGGAAGAGCTTGGGATGATCGCATGGCACACACCAAGAAGTTTTAGCCTGGGATGTTTTTACTCTGATAATTAGAACATGTTTTGAAATGATACTCTAATTTGATATATCAATCTTTAGTTATGGTTGAAATGATTTAATACTTATGGTTTTATTAATGTTTTAAAAAGAAATTTTTGGTCATGACTTTTAGGATGTTACACCTCGGCCGGTGGTGGAAACGCCGAGCTGTGACAGGATACGTTTGATTATCCAAATCACAAAGCATAAAACGAAAACATAATTATTTTATTAATAACCCACGATTACATTAATTCTTACATGAGAAAATATAACTAGTCTCATGCTTCTTGTCCTTCCTTGTGATGATCTTCTCTTCTTTCGGTTCCCTAGGAACACATGGGTTTTGACAACGGTCAATATAATGTTGGTAAGTTCACTGGTTTATAACTTTAAAAATACACTTTGGTATATGTTCTATGTTTATGAATATATAGACTTTCGAAAATTCTCTAACACTATATGTTTATAGGGAGTATTTCCTTTTACTATCTTTAATTTGTTACTTATTATATTTTCCTTTAATATTTGATTTGCTTCTTCCATCTTTCAGGAAGAGATTTGAATTATACACTCGATTAGTTTCGAGTAGTTATTAGATAAGATACTTAGGAAAGTATATATCTTTATAATTGAGTGTATATAATTTATATCTTATTTTTCCTAGGATAAATTACTTCTTCCGTACTTATCTTATAACTTTTACTTTTATAGATTTTTCTCTCTTTTTCTTATCCTTTTCATACTTTAATAACTTCCTAGGCATTCTCCTCTAGATAGTTTAATTAATTAAGGTTGGCGAGCAATGTTATAATGAGTCCTTATAATCGAGCTATATGACTTGAAATTTCCTCGCCACGCCGCTTCATTGGACGTCATGAAAAGACTATAAAGTTATGATTGTCGGGTTAGTAGCTAGAAACCGAAAGTGGGGGTGTCAATCCCGTATAAATCTATATGCACCTTTAAAGCTCACTTAAGATTAACAATATAGGTCCGGGTTAGTTGAATTTTAAATGGCTAAAGGATGAATAATACGTCTCATTTAACACTTTCTTTGATAAAACTTTAAAGTATTATTAGTTATCCTTGTTATTCTTTTCTTTAGTTTTTCTTTTAATATAATTTCCTTATATATATATATATATATATATATATATATATATATATATATAACCTTATGTATATAATAATTATCTTTGTATTGATATTCTAAATAGTATATTAGGGCAGAGTACAATTAAGTACATTGCATATCCTTAAGTTTTCCTCTAATATAGTTTTATTCTATAATTATTCTACTATGTATATATATATATATATATATATATATATATATATATATATATATATATATATATATATATATATATACACACACCATAAAATAATTATTAAGAATTTCGATATTGATAGGATATTAGGGCAGAGTAACAGCTAAGTACAATGTTTATCCTTAAATTTGGTCAGCATAACAACTAAATACTATGTTATTCTAGGGGATTCACCGGCATAGCCACTAGGTATAATCCTCCGGCGTAATCTTAGGCATTATAACAACTAGAAATAATATCATTCTTAAAACTTAGGCATGGTAACTATTGGGCATAATATTATCCTAACGTTGCATACATTTCAAAACTATTGATATATTACAAATAATAGTATTTTTGTAAAATCATTGAAATAGTTTATAGCATATATCCCTCCCCCCCCCCCCCCTTAAAACATTTGAAAACAGTAAAAGTGGTGTTGTGAAATCACTTTAGTTGTGTGATTGAAAAGAATTTGACTATCTCTTTGGGAGTTTCGAGTCATCAGGAAGAGGGCTTCGGATCGATTTAGAGAGAAGAGAGGATGTTTGAGGTGTAGAGATTGGAGAAGTGAAGGCCTCTATTTATGGGGTCTATTTTGGCATTCGATCAACGTAAATATCTATAGGCATCGTTGTTAGCACACTGTCGCATGCGTATTAAACAAATAAAATTTCACTGCTGCTTGCACTAATAATATAGCACATGGAAGCAGGGTCGAATCCTCAGGGACACAATGTAAGGGTCAAAGTATGTAGTGAGGTGTTGAAGTATAGTTAGGCATGGGTAGTATCGATGTTGAAGTCTTGTATTTCGAATGTATGTATTACATAAGGCATCTTTAAAGGTTGAAGCTCTCACGTGTAGTCCTTATGTATTTTTTGTACACGTCTATATGTCCCTATAAACAGGGAAAGTATAGGAGTTGAGAGTACTTTGCTGAGCTTGAGCGCTTGTACTCGTTGGTGTTCTTGTACTCTTTTAGACGTAATCAAAGTTCAAAACAGATTCTATTTGCATCTTTGTTCTTAATTCCATATGTACTTGATTTCGTTTTTAATAACCGATTCAAACGAACTTCATTTGATATCAGAGCGGGATTCATTCAGTTGTTTCTAGTTTTCTCATCGTTTTCAAAAGTTTTGAATCGCTATTTCTGATACTAAAGATTTCCGCACTTTTGAATAAGAAAACCTTATCTAATCAACTTATTTGTTTCTATTATGCGTTTAGTTTGAAAAATTGAGTGTTCTCTGATCTATTTCTGAAAGAATCATTCGTTAGATTTCATTTTCTAAATTTGACCATCATTTTAGTTCGTAAAACAATGGCGAATTTCAACATGAACACAATGTCCAGTTTCTCTCATCTTCTTGGATCTTTTACTAAAATTCCAGTGCTAATTCCAAAGTACTACGAGCAATGGGCAGATTGCATGGAGGACTACCTCAACGGGATTGATGAGGGTCTATGGCTATGTGTTATGAGTGGTAATTACCGTCTAGGAAGGCTAGAACAAATTTCAAAAACAGGTTGTTCTGTCGATGTCGATGTCGGTTTGCAAGTGGTAGAGAGAGACCCTGTGTGGCGACATCAAGTAGAAAACCGTTCAGAACAGTAAATTGTTGGTTCCTGTTCGTGTGGTCCTGGTCAACCCAAAATCTAAACTCGATCGTGAAAGGAGCAAGAGTAATCGACGACTACTTGGTGTTCTCACTATGAAATCGTTTATGTCTGTATGCCTCGTATGGTCCTGCTTGTAGAGATTGTGAACCTACGAGCTATGCAGTTATCGCGGTCGAATTTTCAATAGCGGTCACATGTCGCTATTTGAGATCGCGGTTATCGCGGTGATATAGCGGTTTTTAAATATTACTTATAATTTATAATTTTATATTATATTTATATAGAATTTATATATTTGAGTATTAATACTATAATTCTATACAGAATTAATATCATCAAACCTAAAAAATCATATAAAAAAATAACATAATATTCTATTATAGTAACATGGAAACTAGGTAGTGTCAAAGTGTCAAATAGAGTTCAATTGCATTGCATGGGTTCACATTGTATTAGTAAGTCTTGGTTGATTTAAGGAGTTAAGTCCCAATTCATAGCGTCATAGGTGTCGGTCGATTTACAAAAAGTATTAATGGAGTCCAACCCATAACACCTCAAGTCTTCGTGAGTACAGAAAGAGATGAGAAAGAGAGTTATCGGTAGACGTAGTTGCTTTGAATCCTTTAATTATGTTAGTTGTTCGGGCTTTTTAAAATGAAATTGTAGTGAGATAATTAAAACTAGCTTTTCATTGACAAAGTAACCAAATGACCCAAAATGTGAACAAAAATGGAATAGCGCCCGTAGCGCCGCTATAGCGGTTATTGAAATAGCGGTGAATAGCGCCGCTAATAGCGGTACCGCGAAATGAAAACGCTAAACTGAAAATAGCGGTCCTTGACCTCCGCAAAATGCTATAGCGCGCAATTGATAGCTTAGCCTACGAGAGATCGGTGCTGCAGACGTCTTTTGCCCTAATTAAAATAAAATACAAACGTGTTGTTTTTACTTGACTTTGGGCCCTTGTCACTCTGTGTTTGACTTCTGGATATCTAACCCAATTCAATAAAAACAATATAAAAATCTCATCGCGTTTTAATATATATATATATATATATATATATATATATATATATATATATATATATATATATATATATCTTGCGGATTTGTGTGCAACAATAAAAAAAAAAAAATCAACCGTCTAAGGAAATCAACAGCGATGTCGGGAGGAGAATCGTCCCAACCACTAGCTAAGGAACACATGTCGTTCACATTCCAATGTCCGACGTTGACATTGACAAACTACACAATTTGGAGGATGTGCATGGAGGTGCTACTCCGCATTCATGGCGTTTGGGATGTGATTGATCCCGGACTAGATGAAGCGAAGAAAAACAACATAATGAAAGGATTGTTGTTTCAATCGATTCCGGAAAATTTAATCCTTCAAATCTGTAATTTAAAAACCAGAAGAGAGATGCGGGAGGTGATTAAAACTTGTAACCTAGGAGCTGATCGCGTGAAGGAAGCCTAATTCCTAACTCTAATCACAGAATTTGAAAATCTAAAGATGAGTGATACTACTACAATAGATGAGTTTGCTGCAAAATTATCCAGAATTGCTTCAAAATCCGCTTCACTAGGAGAAGTTATGACTGAACAGAAGCTTGTGAAGAAGTTTCTTACGAGCCACCGTAAGTGATTTGTCTACGTAGTTGCATCCCTTGAACAAGTTTTGGACCTTAAGACGATAGGCTTTGAAGACGTCGTTGGTCGCTTAAAAACTTATGAAGAAAGAATCAAGGGTGAAGACAAAGTAATCGAGACTCAAAATAAATTACTTTATTCCAAAATTGGATCGTCCAATAGAAACACCGATTCATCAAGGGGTAGAGGTCGGAGTTCAAATAACCGAGGAAGATGATCACGAGGTGGTGGACGTGGCGGTGGACGTGGTCAGGATAACACCCAAAATCACAGTCACTCAGAATCCTCTAAAAATTGTGAAGATCAAAAGCAAAAAGGAAAACAACACGAGCAAAGAGATCTCTCAAATATTCAATGTTACCGGTGTGACAAGTATGGTCACTTTGCTTCAAGATGCACAAACCGAATAAAAAATCATGAGTCTAACCTTAATTAGACACACGAAGGAGATACAAATCATGAAGAAATGACGTTCTTTATGATGAATACAATTCAAGAAACGGTGTTCTTGAATGAAGACAAATACATCCCTCCAAAAGTTGAAGCAAATGCCGATGAAGACGGAATTTGGTACTTAGACAATGGTGCGATCAACCACATGACCGACAACTACTCTTATTTTTCTAAATTAAATGTGAACATAATGGGTAGAGTGAGATTTGGAGATGGATTGTGTGTTAGCGTTAAAGGAAAAGGGTCAATTTTGTTCGAAGGGAAAAGCGGTGAGCAAAAATTAATGAAGGATATTTATTATATCCCATCACTTCGTAGCAATGTTATTAGCCTCGAACAGTCTACAATAGCCGGTTGTGATATTCGGATGCGATGTGATTTCCTAACCGTGTGAGATGGAGACGAAAGATTACTTATGAAAGTCCCGAGAAGTGCAAAACGACTCTACAAAACACTACTAGAAAAACAGCCTTTTACGACGCTCATTGCGCGTCGTAAAACGCTTAGACGACGTGCAAATGCGCGTCAAGGAAGACCCTGTCATAAAGAGAGACGACGCGCATTTACGACGCTCATTTACGAGGCTCAATTACGACGCGCGTTTACGACACGCAATGCGTATCAAGGAAGGCCCTGTCATAAAGGAAGACGACACGCATTCGCGTGTTGTAACCTTACGACGCGCGTGTTAATGACACGCAATGCGTATAAAGAAAGCCCCTGTCAAGAAAGGCCATGTCATAAATGAAGATGACACACATTTTTGCGTATCATAATTTTATATGTTTAAAAAAAAATATTATTTATAGATTTATTAATTTTCAAATTAAATTTTCATTTAATGTCTCTTAATAAATAAAATATCATATACAAAAATACAATCCATTGCACAAAATATAATGTCATACAAATAATTGTTCCATGGAAAGATAAAACAAATCAATAAAAGTTGTAACGGAAATTTACAAACTAATTAGATACAAGAAATATGAAAAACTTGAAATCTCTAAGATTAATAATTCTTACAGAAGCTTCACGTGAGATACATACAATTGGACCAGTAAGCAAGGATGTTCCCGAATCCACAATAGCAGCAGAAGAACACGTACACGATATTTTTTGCAAGAAGGTGCCGGTCTAAAACTACTGTTGAAGGTTGCCATGATAGTTGTTAAGATTTAAGCATAACAAGAAACCAATCAGTGACTATAATAAGCTAGAAAACAAGCAACTAATAAACAAAACAAGCAACTAATTAAGTCAAACTACGACTATGTATTGTTCATACAAGAAAAAGAAGGAAAAAAATGTTGATTTATTGTTGTTCATACAACACTCTCCAGACAACACTTAATTGAAGAAAAGAATAAGGCTAAACTTACAAAGAAAAAGAATTCAGGAAGAAGACAAGTTTGAAAGCATACAGAATAACGTTTAGCCAAGCAAGTGTGATCTACCTGTAAAGTTGAAAACGCAAAATTCTGAGTAAATGACCTAAATACCCTCAGAATCATAAATCATAATAACAAGTAACAGACCTTGTAGGAGGCAATGCAGAGGTCTGGCCAGATGGGTTTACCTGGCAAAAATGTTGGAGCACCAGGGAAATTCTGATCACATGGATCCCAATGACCACCATCTTATCATTCAACCTAGCTAAGAGAAAGCTATCAACCCCTACCATATATATATATATATATATATATATATATATATATATATATATATATATATATATATATATATATATATAAAAATTAATTGAAAAACTTGTAGTGTTTCTGTTTCATCATGTATTAAAATAGCATGAACGGTTGTACCTCTCCATCAGGTGAGAAGCTCAAAACAGAAATTGTTGTATTCCCATGCATATAATATTAACCAACAACTATAACACATGCATATAGTATTACAAATTACAACATTACCCGTTTCAAAAGCGAATGTGCTTCACTTGACAAGAATCCTGGAAGCTTTATCTTGTCCTTCACTATTTTCTCCTGAATCTTCTGTCTGTTTCCACCTCTAAACGAAGGCTGCAAAGATACATTGTCGAACAAAATTACATTATTACCCTCACACTAAAAGTAATGGGAATTTAATAGTGATTTATTAAAAGTAATTAAGGGTGACAGCACACCAACCTTTCCAGAAAGCATTTCATACATTAAAATTCCAACACTCCACCAATCAGCGGCCTTATCATGGCCCCTCCCTTGTACAATTTTAGGTGTCATATATTCTAATGTCCTACACATGGAATTTAACCTTGTGCTTTCATCAAATTGCTTTGCTACCCCAAAGTCAGTCAACATAACCCGAATAATAATAATTCAGTAAAGTTAAACCAAAACATTTTACCACAATAATAAACATCATCTTTTTAGTGACAACTGCCAACCTGGATGGTTAATACAAGTGTCGGGTCAACAGCCATTGCTTCATGGTCAATGTTGTTTAATGTCTCACCCGATGCCTCCCATGTTGAGGAGTTTGCTTTCACTTGACGGCTAGGAACAGTAGGGGGAAGAACACGAATAATCTTCAACATAATACAATCCTTGGTTGTATCATGCTAAACAGTAGCAGAACAGTAACTTGTAGAAGACAATGTAAAAGAAGAAATTGCAGAAAAAACATTGATCTGATAGTGTGTAATTAGATTAAAGATTATGAGAAGATAATAAAGTAAACCTTGAGTTGCTGGATTTAGGATCTTAGTTGATTTCTTTCAATGCTGGTCAACGAACATGAAAGCACCGGTTTTTTAACTCCACATGCTCTCCCCAAGTCTTCTTTTGAAGGAACAAAAATATTAGAAACATACCTTATATTTAGTAAGGAATGGAATATGGGAAATCATTTCAAAATCTTCAGTGTCTGCAGCCATCACTACAAATTCAGAAAACCCCTATTCAGGTCCCTTGTAACTGTTTAAAAAAAAAGAAAAAAATAGAAGTTAGAACCAACATTAAGAACAAAATATCAAAAATAAATATCAAAACAAGTCAGAATAATATTCACAAAGTTGATAAACTTTGGTTAAGAAAAAGAACAAGAAACATAGCCAATTTAGTTAGGCATTGATGTGGTGAAGAAAACCAAAGGAAATAATGGAATTTTTTTTTCAAATGAAGCTACAGGGGGAAAAACAGTTTTCGAGTCAGGGGGATCAAGGGAATTTCTCGAAAAATGAAGGTTCAGGGGTTTTTGCTGGAAACCGCAAGCAGGGGAAAAAAGGGAATTATCCGAAAATTGGAAATTCTGGGGCTTCTGTTGGAATTCGCTATCAGGGCTATAATGGGAATAATCAGGAAAATTTGGAATTTAGTTTTGATAGAGGTGGGAAGACAAGAGGTAAAAATGGGCAGGGGTATTATGGGAATATTCAGCCAATGAAAGGAAAGTCTAATGATTCAAAGATTGAACAGGGGCAAAGTTGGAAAAGTAACAAGGTTATGGGAAAGAACAAGGATGGGGGTGATGTTTCGGAAGTCAAAGGGTTTGTGGGGAATAATTCTATGAGTCGGCCTGACCAGGAAGCTAAAAAATCAGAAGCAGGGGTGATATGGAACATCGAATTGGAAGGATTGGGACAAAATTCTTACCATACTAGTTACCAATTCGAATATAAAACTGATCTGGAACATCGAATTGGAAGGATTGGGACAAAATTAGCGATCAATACGAACTGAAAAACAAATTTAGCGAATCACTTTGTTCTTCCATTTCTGTCAAGGCGATGCTTAAGGTAACAACAAATTTAGCTCCTGTTTCATGATCACGTCTATTTTCAAATGTCCGAAAAGGGTAACAACACGTATTACGGACTGATCTACAAAGAAATTTATCCGAAACTAAACTCACAAATTACACTGAGAAGAGTTGTACCTGAACGAAATTGGACATCAAAGTGGTAGCTGCAGCGACGATGAGCAATGGTCTGCGAGGATCTGTAAGGCGGAAAGGAGAAGAAAGCGTAGCGGCGAGCACTGGAGGAGATGAGGTTAGACACAAACGGTGGAAGAAGGCGGTGGCGGGGACAGAAGTGGTTGTAGAACAGAGTAGGGAAGAAGATAGAGGATCGATAAGCGGAGGAATTGAAGCCATCTTCGGTGGTGTTTGTCGGTGTGTTGTTAGATAACAAGTGCCGATCGATCCCCAGTGGAGATTTCACGGAAGCGGTAGGAAAAAACGAAACCCTAATACACGCCTGGATGGCACAGTCGATAAAATCGCTCAACATCTGCACAATAAATGAAAATCGTTAGAATTCGAAAACATGTGCACAATAAATGAAAATTGTTAGAATTTGTCGGCTGTAAATCACCCAAAAAAAACTGTAAAATAACATGCAGTTTAAGAAGCAATTAGCGTTAATTTTGAATTGGGGAAACAAACCTTAGTTCTTTTTTCTTCGCCATGGAAAAGCACACAAACGGAGGATAAAAAAGAAGCGGGTTTTCAAAATTTTGGGGATTTCATTTTCCCCAGTATCTACTAAAACCCTGGCCTAGCACGTGCTAGAGAGAAGGGAGGTGGCGATGGCTTAGGGTTTACAGAGAGACGGGAGGTAGAGAATGAAGGGAGATCTAGAGGAGAGAGTATCAGAGAGAGGAGAGTGGATTGCAAGGATGAAAGATAGATAGAAGATAGAAAAAAAAAGGCGGGTTTTCAAAATTTTGGGGATTTCATTTCCCCCTTGTCTACTAAAAGCGCGTTTCATTAAAATTATAAAGCGACAGGTAAAGACGATGCGCGTTTAAGATAAAGCGCCCTCCGTGTTTTTAATTTTTTTTTTCTTGAGACACTAAATTAAGGGCACGCAGTAATGCGTGACGTAAATCCTAAATTTTTTTGAAGAGATGACACTATTTTAAGGGCACGTCCTTTTGCGTATCATTAATCAGCGCGTGTCGTAAAAAGCGCGTCATTAAAGGTCTATTTTCTAGTAGTGAAATAAAGTTAAAAGTTGGAAAACCACATTGCTTACAACCCAAGTTTAATGAGGAAGCTTGGTTATGGCACGCGCGACTTGGCCACATTAATTTGGCGCGGTAAACTTGATGCACAAGCTAGCTACAAGGGTACCGACAATCCAACATCAAGACCAACTTTGTAAATCTTGCATGGTTGGAAAACAAACAAAGCAGTCGTTTGAAAAGAAAGCTAATTATAGAGCTACAAATATTCTTGAGATGGTGCATGGAGATTTTGGTGGACTGGTTGATCCCCCCACCCAAGCGGGTAATATTTATATTTTAGTTCTTATTGATGATTATTCTAGATATATGTGGTCTTTTCTTTTGAAGCACAAAAGTGATGCATCCAGAATTATTAAAAGATTCAAGATATCATTTGAAAAACGAACAGGTAAAGAAATCAAGACTTTCCATTCAGATAGAGGTGGAGAATTCACATCGACTGAGTTGAACCGTTTTTGTGACAAAGAAGGGATTTCACGTATGTTGACAGCTCCTTATGCACCTCAACAAAATGGTATAGTCGAATGGAGAAATCAGACTCTACTCGAGATGACACAGTGCCTAATGTAAGCAAAAAATATTCCAAACCACTATTGGGGTGAAGTGGTACGACATGCAACGTTCATCATAAATCATACACCTACTCGAGCATTGATAAGTGCTACACCATTCGAGAAATTTTATGGTGAAAAACCGAACCTTGAAGACTTGAAATTTTTTGGTTGTGTTGCATATAAAAGAGTAGTCTCAAAACATTTGAAAAAGCTTGATGATAGGTCTCGACCATTTGTATATTTTGAAAAGGAATCCAATTCGGGAGGATTTCGGTCTTGTGGAGTAACGGTCAAGCAACCCAAGATAATGCTGGTTTGATCCCAACTGCAACAGAAACCGAACAATTCACTGATCTGGCCCAAACCGACCAAATCAATGACACTTATAACGATGATTGCACCCCATCACAACCTGTTGATGATCAAAATAACGATGCAAGTTTTGTCCCACTTCGACGATCCACTCGATCTTCAGTGTTGCCAATAAGACTAAATGCTAACGAGCTAGATGTGGATCATTTAATGTTATCATTCGATGAAGAACCAAAGAATTTTAACAAAGCCAATGCAAATAAGAATTGGGTCGATGCAATGAAGGCCGAAATTGACTCCATCGAGAAGAACAATACTTGGAAATTAGTTCCTCCACCTAAAAATGCTAAACCTATCGGGGTAAGATGGTTGTATAAATATAAAAGAAATACGGATGGATTAATTACAAGGTACAAAGCGCGTCTAGTAGCAAAAGGCTATGTACAAGAACAATGCATTGATTTTGATGAAGTATTTGCGCTAGTAGCTCGACTCGAGACAATAAGATTATTGATTACTCTTGCGGCTGGGAATGGATGGAAGATTCATCACTTACATCTAAAAACAACATTTTTATATGGAGATTTAAAGGAAGAAGTGTACGTGTGCCAACCGGAAGGTTTCATGAAGCAAGGTAAAGAAACAAAAGTCTACAAATTGGCAAAAGCTTTATACGGTCTTCAACAATCTCCGAGAGCATGGAATTTGAAGCTCAATAACACGTTCAAAAATATGGGTTTCCAATGATGCATGCAAGAAAATATGGTTTATAAAAAGGTTACAAATGGAGAATTTATCATCGTTGCGGTTTATATAGATGATTTGTTCGTGACGGGAACAAGTTTAGAGTCTATAAATCAATTCTAGAGACTAATGGCGTTACAGTTTGAAATGTCAGATCTTGGTGAACTAACTTGCTTACTTGTGTATTGAAGTATTGCAAGAAAATGGTTGTGTAAAGGTGAAGCAAGAGAGTTGTGCTATAAAGATTCTAAAAGAGGCAGGCATGCAAGAGTGTAATGCAACTCAATGTCCGATGGAGCCAGGACTAAAGTTCTCTAAACCTGAAGATGAACCAGAAGTTGAAGCTACATATTATCAAAAAATAGTAGGTTGCTTATAGGGATGAGATTTAGAACCGGAACCGTTTGAACCGAAATATATAGAACCGGTTCCGGTTCCGGGTTTAAAAATTTACTTTATCCGGGTTCCGGGTTTGGGTCCATTGGGTCCGGGTAAACCAGGCCTAAAAACCGGAATCGGTGTTAGGAACTGGAACCACATTTAGAGTCGGAACCGGTTTTTGTGAAACACTTAAAAGATATATATCTCATTCGTTTCAACTCCGATTGACATGCGGTTTTTTCCGACGTGTAATTTATAGTTTGTACATGATTTTAGACTATAAAGTTGTCATTTTTAGTTTTATATTCATTGACTTACAGTCCCCCAAAGTCGAGATATCAAAGCTGAAAGTTTTTAGTTTTTCATTTTTTTTTGTTCTGTGAAAGTTTTAAAATATGCATATCTAATTCGTTTGAAGTCGGGTTGACATGTGGTTTTTTCCAACTTATAGTTTACAGTTTGTACATGAGTTTAGACTATAATTTTATCATTTTTAGTTTAATATTCAATGATTTACCGTCCCCTGAAGTCAGGATATTAAAACTGAAAATTTTCAACTTTTTAGCTATTTGTTTTTGTACATTGTATTTTGTGAAAATGTTAACACATGCATATATCCTTGGTTTAAAGTCGGATTGACATGTGGTTTTTTCCAGAGTGTAGTTTAGATTTTGTACATCATTTTCGACTATAATTTTGTCAATTTTGGTTTCATATTGAATGAGTTGCAGATCCCGAAAGACGGGATATCAATATGTAAATTTTCAAAGTTCAACCCACTAAGTAGTAAGTAATTATCAAAAAATTCTGGTTTTTCCGGGTTTTCCGTTTCTAAACCCACTTTATCCAGTTCTAACCTACCCACTTTGACGTTTCCAGGTTTTCCGGTTCTAGACCCACTTTACCCGGTACCATACCCTGGATCGAACCGAAACCAATTCCTATATACCGATCCGGTTTCCGATTCTACAAAATGTCATTAACTGGTTACGGGTTTTCCGGGTCCAGGTCCAGGTCCATCCGATCCAGGTTTGGACCCACTTTCATCCCTAGTTTCTTACGATGTCTCTAACACACTTGTCCAGATTTAGCATATTCGGTTGGAGTAGTTATCCGTTATATGCAAAGTCCAAGAGAATCTCACGCACGCGCTATTAAGCAAATTCTTCATTACTTGTGTGGTACTATATCTTTTGGGATAGTATATAAACGAAGTAAAAAATATGAGCTTGATAGGTTACAGTACAATCACAATGTGGATGTTGATGATGGCAGAAGTACAACAGTGCAATCATATGAGCTTGGTGACTCACCTATCACTTGGTGCTCCTAGAAGCAAGATACAATAGCTTTGTGCTCGTGTGAAGCGGAGTTCATGGCAACTATTGTAGCTGCATGTCAGGAAGTATGGTTAAGGGAGTTATTGGCTGAGCTGACAGGAATGAAGAAACATAAGGTGTTGATTCGCATAGACAACAAATCAGCAATAACATTGTCAAAGAATCCTATCTTTCATGGAAGAAGTAAACACATTCACACTTGATTCCACTTTATTCGAGAGCGTGTGGAAAACGAGCAAGTGATTGTTGAACATGTTTCAGGAGATAAGCAACGAGCCAATCCACTTACGAATGCCTTAGCTCGAATAAGGTTCGTAGAGATGAGAGCGTTGCTTGGTGTGCAAGAATTACCCTCGACTCAGAAATTCAGGGGGTGATTGTTGGTGAATTTACTGAGATATATATGGCATGCTTACGTGTTTTGTCCTAGATCGTCCAAGACTTGGAGTGTTGTCCAAGGTTTACTAGTCTTCCTCGAGCTATAAGGAATCCTTATATGGAAAGTTTTTAGGGATCCTAGTTTAATACTAAGAAGATACATTTAGTATAAATTAGATAGGATCTTGTACTGTCTTTTATCAGATATTATAGTTTTGAGTTATTTTCTACAATAAAAGGTTTATGTGAGTTATGCAATTCCAATTTCCTGTTTACCTGTTTTAGCTTTTACTCTTCTCCTATTTTTTTGAACAATGACATATTATTGTCCTCTCCACCTATTTGAGATTGAACTCAATAAATTGTCCTTAGAATATTTTTTCACAAAAAAAACAAAAAACAAAAACGTACCATGAAAATAAACCTTTTTTTGTTTAGATGATAAGTCAAACCTCGATCTTGTTGTATAAATTGCGAAACTTAATCTAAATCTGGCCGTGAGGAGTGTGGATGTGTATGTCTATGTAATATTGCATGATATCTTGATGTGTGTCATTAGATTGGTTATTGCTATCACTTTCTAACAAAAAGGTCGATTAATGTTCATACATCAAATGAAAACAAATCGATTAATGTGCATACATCATTTTTTTTTGTTGATAAGATTTAACACATCATTTAAGAAATGAGATTAACAATATGATTCTTATCGCTCTTTTCATGTTTATATGTTCATACATCAAATGAAAACAAATCGATTAATGTGCATACATCATTTTTTTTTTGTTGATAAGATTTAACACATCATTTAAACAAATGAGATTAAGGGTTCTTTAATGCCATGGAATAAAATATCAAAGAATGAAATCAACAAGTTATAAATAGATTTTTCTATTTTACTGTCATGTTTTGTTGGTTCAAAAGAATAGAATCATTCAAACTATATTATTTTATATCAATAATTAGAAAACTAAATAGAGTAATTTGATAAATACAGAAAAGACTGTTATTTTATTATAATAAACTTTAATTAGATAAATATATACCATTAAATGAATTGATATAAACATAATTAATTTCGTGTAAAGTACTTGCTTTTTTTAGAAAATCTGTAATACAACAAATATATATATATATATATATATATATATATATATATATATATATATATATATATAGAGAGAGAGAGAGAGAGAGAGAGAGAGAGAGAGAAATGTTATTTTTGCTAAAAAAAAAACTTATCTATTTTTGCTAAAAGACCTATCTATTTCAGTTTTATTTACATAAAGAACCATATGGTTTTTGGTTCTAGATTCGCCACTCACACTGGCAAAAAAAGAAAGAAAGACAAGTTATATCATACTGGTCAGCAAGCAAGTGACTCGATTATTTATATGCTATTGCAGATCTAAAATGTACATCGATTTACATATATAGAATACCATGTACAGAAATTGCTATACAGGCAAGGAAAATAACAAAGTTTTGAAGTTTTTTTTACCAAGAATCAACAATGAACCTAGCTATGATCATATCTGCAACTAGATCCTAACCTCATAAAATATACTGTCATCGTCTGTTTCTTGTATATCATCTATGTCATCTTGCGCCGATCGATCACCGTGTGAAGCATGTCTAGCACTTTCCACATTAACAACTATGCTCGATGATCGTTTCATTTGACGTTTCAAATCCTTAAAAAATGTTGATATAAGTTCCAAAAAACCTTTGTTTTCTTCATCAGATTTTTTAACTTCTTTAATTCTAATGATGATGTAAATCACAAGAGCAACCGTGGACACCCCTACAGTTAACACAAATAGTACCCAAAAACTGCGAGCACTAAGACTGTCTTCTTCATTAGGAGCAGAGTCTTCATCAATACACTTCTCGGATATAATATGGACTTCCTCAAGTTCTTTAAGTCTCCCACTCTCTGCTACGTTCATTAATGCCTCGTTTGCTTCCGAAAGACGATCATACTCCTTGGGAAATGCCTACAAATATAATAATAATAATAATGTTTAAGAGCTCTTTTGGAGAGAAAATCAAAGAATCTCTACAAATCTAGCATGGTATCAGAGCCTGCGTTCAAGATATTTTAAATTTGAAAGAGACGAACTTACGAATCCGAAACCTCCAACTTTGAATGTCTCTCCGGTTCTAATAAAGCTCCTACAGTACTGAGCTAGGAAGACTTTGGTTGCTGGAACTTCAAGAAAGATGGCTGCAATTTCGCCGCTGTTTAGTGCCTCCGCATATTGATGGGTTGAGTTATAGCTGTTGGTTTTGACGTTTGGAAAACCTAGAACCCCCGTCAGATATCTATCTACAAAGGACCCATTGCAGTATCCCACGGTTGCATTCATGTTTCTCAGCATCTCAACACTGGATATTGTTGGTTCCAGCCGTTCAGCCGTGAGCATGCTGGCTAAGCTAGCCGTGTAGCTCTGTGTGATGATTAGCGCCACAAAAAGCCAAACCACAGCAGCCATTCTTGATAAATTGCTATGTAGCTTGTCACCTAAAGTAATGATTATATGTCAGATAACAGATAACAGATAACAGATTGGTGAATGTTGGAATGTTACCGCGCAAAGTGAAGAGAGTGCTGAATGAAAGCCAAATGATGACTCCGACTTGGTTTATAACAGAGCCGCGGGGATCCTTAACATAGTTCTTTTCGATCAACCAAATGATGAAGCCATTGTAAAGGGTGATTCCTGCTATTAACCACCACATTGTTGGTGTGAAAGGCTTGAGGAACAACCATGCCTGGTTTGATACTCTTGATCTAACAGGTACAATCATCTCCAAACCGGATTCGGTGTAAGGTTGTGTGAAGTCAACAAACTCGTGTCTATCTGACAGAATCGTTACATCACCCGCTATTGCATCAAAATTCTGTATAAATTCAAGAAAAAAAAAAGATCAATAACATGTTGGTTTTTTTGTTTTTTTGGCATAATTATTTGTTTTTGTGTGTATTATTGCTAACCTTGTTTGGTATTTGTTGGATCAATTGATCGTAAGAGCCATAGAATGGAATATAATCAAATGGCTGATTCATCTTTCTCATCACTTCCTCAAACACAGAGACTACGAATCCAGTGATATCACCCGTATTAACATCCACTTTCACGAATTGGTTAAATAGAGATCGACCAGGAACACCAACCCGTATCCGATTCTCTGAACTTTCTGCAAGATTCCGGCGACGACTGTTAGCATACCATGGTTGACCCGGCCATAGAGCTTGTCCAACATTATCGATAGAATGAGTGTAAGTAGTTGCGCCATTGATATCCTCTTCAATCGTCTCTGAAAACCCTGATCCTTCGGTCCAGTACACAGAGTGATAACCCTTTCCGATGACGTTAACAATCTCCACTGTAGTCGCCGGAATTGACCTCCAGTGACCGAAGTTCTCAGGTGAGTTTTTTTCCAATAATTCCACCGCGTTATATCCTTGCACGGCAAAGATTCCAGGTTCGTCCTTTTCTTCTTCTGGGTAATCGGAACGGAACTTGTGACGGAACTTTTTTCTGAAATCTTGAAACTCCGGCGTGTTTTCAGGGAAGTAGCTTTTGACTCCGACCATACCTTTTAGTGAAGCAATCATGGTGGAGTTAATGGAATGAAAAAGATCCGTGATTCCATTAGTCGCGATCCATAGATACCCATCTCCCGTCATCTCCATCTTCTTGGCTGTCTGAAAGAGACGAATCCCAAGTTCCATAGACGTATGAATTACAAACACTTTACGTTGTTGTCTCTTGAGCACGTCAAGCTCTTCATCTAAGAAAGACGAACCAGATGCGAGTGGTAAGATATGAATAAGCTCGGAACCTGTATGACGAAATGCCTGAGAGAGATGAGAGATGATCGACGCCGATGAGGAGGCTAGAGGCAAGGTTTCGTATATGAGAGTCACTTTTCGCATCCCCAATGACTGTAGAACAGCAGCAACCGCTTTCATCTGAGTGGATTCTGTAGGAACGGCTTGAACAAAAAAAGGCCATTGATGTGGGACCTGTGGTGGAGCTGTTGCAGCGAGGGAGAGAAACACCGGGAAATCGTGATTACAGTCGCTGATAACCTCGGCTATGGCAGAAGCTTCTTCCCATGTATGACCTCCTAAAATGGCTTTCACTTTGTGTTCATCAATAAGGTGTTTCGCTGCATTCCCAGATAAAATCCTGGCATGTTAGCATATGGGTATGATTCTAAACAACCAAATCGAAGTTCTTTAATATGAAATTGCCAACTTTTTAAGAAGAAAAAGTGTAGTTTTGAATAGAATACTTCACCTGCAATGGCTGCTTGACCAGGCTTGTTTCGTGAGTTTTGAAGATATAAAACCGAAGTCTGATTGGTTTTGATGTTGAAATCTTGAATCGCTATCTCAATTGCCACTTTCGCTTCTTTTCCAGGCCTTGACGTTTGGTCAAAAATGGCACCAATCGAGGTTCCATCGATTATCTTAGCTTGTAGAAGAAAACATGACGACAAGAAAGCAAGACAAAAAAGGGTTTTAAGCATCTTAGTGTGATTCTTCTTTATTCTTTTTATTTGGATTCTTATTTATTTTATTCTGTGATGATGGCCATATGATTTATAATGAACTTTTTGTCACCAAAAGTCCATCAAATATCACACGGTTTTGTGGAAAACGAAGGTGCAAGAAATTCCTTGAAGCTTGCATTGCATTAAATGTTATAGGAGACACTCGTGACTTGTGGCACAATCATACTCGTAAGCATGATTTCACCTTTATATATTTTTAATGAGTTCATGACGAATGTATTATATATTCTATTGAATATGAGGAATAAAGTAGGGTCTTCTAGATATATATAGCCATGGTCAACGAAGACATTTTCAGCAAGTTGACATTTTGATGTCCACTTGTGTATTTTCAGTGAGGACATTTTCAAACATGAAGAATAGCTTTGTCTTATCTATGAACTAACTAGTTCTAACTTCTAAAGCATGTGCATGTTTGACAATTTAACAAGTGTAAACCGTAGAGGCTTGCTTGTTCAGACCGCCCAATTCGTTTGACAATGCAGGCAAATAGAAAAAAAAAATGGCAGTTTACACGTATTTGATAAAGCTAATTGGAAGATTGGTTTTTAAATATTATAAAATTACATACAAACTAAAAGTTAAAAAGCTCCAAAACTGTAAGCTTTTGTATTAAGAACTTTATGTTTAAAATAAAAACTGAAAATTCGTAAGTGCGAATGCAGTTTAGTAGTTTTTTCTTAAAAGCTATCAAAAGTTCGCTCTAAAACACATCCTTTATATTTGAAGAAAATAAAAGAAAAAGAAAGCAAGGGGCAAGGAATTCGATCCTATGTTTAAAATATAGGTAATACGATCTAACTATTGAAGTCAAGACTAATCTACTTGTTTATTAGTAATTTTGATACATTATTATGTATATGCATGCATGGTATGATTTAGTCGAACATACCCATTTGAGCGACCAGGTTTCAAAAACATGAAACTGACCATATTGTGTCGATTTGACGTTTACTCGGTTTGAACCAAACAGTGTTCAATATAAATTAATTGCCTTGATTATTCTTCGAATATGGTAAAATTAAGAAAATCTTGTGGATCGATCAACATCATTTCCATAAATAAATACATGTGATGGGTCAAACTGGTAAATCTAAAGAGTCAAAACTAAAATAATATAATTTATATAACATATATTAACGTTGAAAGTTTTGT
The DNA here is from genome assembly GCF_051521515.1 of Lactuca serriola. Taxonomy (NCBI): domain Eukaryota; kingdom Viridiplantae; phylum Streptophyta; class Magnoliopsida; order Asterales; family Asteraceae; genus Lactuca; species Lactuca serriola. Next base: position 273,593,606 of record NC_136412.1, on the reverse strand, counting down.
GATTGTATATCCAATGTGCCTTCATGAATTCATGATATTGCGCTATATTTTAGCTTCAACTTAGTGAGTTGCCATGAGTCGCAATTAATTGTGAAAGAAATTTGCATGCAAAAGTTGGAGATTTTTTCATGCAAAAGTTGGAGATTTTTTCATTATCCTGATCTATTGTGGGTGAGGGTTGTGAAAACCATTTATGGGGGCAGACGGTGGTCTTTCTTCTTTATCTCCACGTGGTTTTATTTTGGGGATTTGAAATAATCTTATTCGCAAGCTTGGGAATCTTAGAGATCGTGGAATTAACCTTCTTTCTCTATGCCCTATTAGGGTAGGAGATGGTGCTTCTACAGGCTTTTGGCATGACAATTGGTTACTCGACAATCCCTTTGCTATTTCTTTTCATAAGATTTATGCCTTGAATAATCATAAAAGATCGAGTTGGTATAGGTTGGGACCCGGGAACTCTTCGTCGGTTTCCTAGGGGAGGGATAGAGCATTGCCAGTGGGATGATTTTTTTTGGAGATTGTGCAGAACCATCCTTTGGAGGACAGATCAAACAGATTGGGATGGCTTGGTGATACCTCAGATGTATTTTCCGTTTCCGTGGCTCGCTCTCTTATAAATTCTACCATGCTTCTTGTCATTGGTATAGAGACCAGATGGAATAATTGGATTCCTATTAAGCTCAATATAATAACTTGGAGGATAAGATTGGAGAGTATCCCTACTAGGGAGAGATTATCGTATTGTGGGATTGAGGTGCAGTCGATTATATGTCTGGTGTGTGATACGTCTGTTGAGACTATTGATCATATTTTTGCAGGATGTAGGGAGTTGATTGATATTTGGAGCATGATTGCTATTTGGTGGGATGTTCATTTACCAGAGCGTCTTTCAGTTTCGGATCTCATATCATGGCTAAATACCTAGCCCGACTAAGAGTGGAAATTATCTCTGTCGGTCTAAAAACTGGTGTCACTATACCCTGTTACTCTCAAGTCATCATTCCCACCGAGGGTAAGGACCCAATCCTTAGTCCTCCGCAAGTATTTAAGAATGTTCTTTACTGTAGTCCAGTGAGCTCTACCAGGGTTCCCTTGATATCGGCTAACCATACTCAAAGCAGAAGCCACATCAGGGCGAGTACACGCCATAACATACATGATCGAGCCAACAACGAAGGCACATGGCACTTGACTCATATTGTCTATCTTTTCATCAGTTCTCGGACTCTAAGCTTTGCTCAATTTTGTATTGCTCTAGATGGGAAAATCACATTTCTTGGAATTCTCCATGTTGAAACGTTTCAACACCTTATCCAAGTTGGTACTTTGACTAAATCCTATTAGCCTTTTACTCCTATTTCTCAATATCCTTATCCTTAGAATGTAAGCAGCTTCCCCAAGGTCCTTCATAGCGAAACACTTCCCAAGCAAAGACTTAACCTCCTACAAGGTTGGGATGTCGTTTCCTATGAGCAATATGTCATCCGCATACAATACCAGAAAGATAACTATACTCCCACTAGCTTTAACATATACGTAGGACTCATCTTCGCTTCTCGAAAAACCAAACTCTTTGACTTTCTCATCAAAACAAAGATTCCATCTGCGAGATGCTTGTTTCAATCCATAGATGGATTTCTCAAGCTTACACACTCTATTAGGGTACTTGGCATCGACAAAACCCTCTGGATGATTCATGTAAACATCTTCAACCAACTTCCCATAAGGAAAGCGGTTTTGACATCCATTTGCCATATTTCATAATCATGAAATGCAGCTATGGCTTGCATAACCCTTATAGATTTAATCTTCGCTACTGGTGAGTAGATCTCACCATAGTCAACCCCATGAGTTTGAGTAAAGCCCTTCGCAACCAATCACGCCTTATATGTATGTACTTTCCCATCCATGTTGGTCTTCTTTTTGAAGATCCATTTGTAGCCGACCGTCTTACGACCAGGTATATTGTCAACCAGGTTCCAAACTTGATTGTCATACATGGACTGAATCTCAATGTCCATAGCCTTTTTCCATTTCGCAGACTAGGGACCTGTCATGGCTTCCTTGTAGTTGTAAGGTTCATCCAAATTTACCAGTGTACTATCACTGATAAACGTATCACCTTCAGTAGTAATATGGAAACCACAATACTCAGGTGCCGTTCTAACTCTACTGGAACGCCTCAGAGGTAAGGACTTGTCATTTGGTTCAACAGGAGTTTCCTCTTCAGGTTGAGTGCTAGTGTTTGAGGTTCCTTCATCACTTAACTCTTGAAGTTCTTCAAGGTCAATTTGCCTCCCACTGTCCTCTTGGCATATGAGTTTTCTCTCTCGGAAAACCCATATCCTTGCAACGAAGACAACATTGTCACTCAGTCTATAGAAGAGATACCCAAAGGACTTCTGCGGGTAGCTGATGAAAATACATCACTCACTACGAGGTTCGAGCTTGTCGTGAGTCTCTCGTCTTACAAAAGCCTCATAACCCCAAACCTTGATGTGTGCTAACGAGGGAACCTTCCTTGTCCACATCTTGTGAGGTGTTTTGGTAACCTTCTTAGTTGGGACTAGATTAAGGATATGGGCGGCAGTCTCTAAGGCATACCCCCAGAAAGTGATAGGTAATGAAGCTCGACTCATCATGGAACGAACCATGTCCAACAAGGTTCGATTGTGCCTCTCAGCCACACCATTAAGCTACGGTGTCCTAGGTGGTGTCAGTTGTAAAACAGTTTCCACATTCCTTAAGATGGTCGTGGAACTCGATACTAAGATACTCACCACCTCGATCGGATTGGAGCATCTTTATCTTCCTGCCCAGCTGATTCTCCACTTCTTATTTAAACTCTTTGAACTTTTCAAAGGTTTCTGACTTATGCTTGATTAAGTAAATATACCCATATCTACTATAATCATCAGTAAAAGTCACATAGAAGCAGTTAGCATACCTTGTGGCAGATCTGAAGGGCCCACACACATCGATGTGTATGAGATCCAACAAACCCTCGCCCCTTGCACAAGATCCAGTGAAGGGTGACTTGGTCATCTTTCCAAGAAAACAAGATTCACATGTGTCATCCGACTTTAAGTCAAATGACTCCAACACTCCATCCTTTTGGAGTTGGGCTATGCGCTTCTTGTTGACATATCCAAGACAACAATGCAACAAGCATGCTTTATCCAAACCATTAGACGAATCGATATGCAACACATTATTTCCTAAGTTATCTACAACCATCACTGTTTCATATACACCATTACAAGGAAATGCTTCAAAATAAAAAATACCATTATAAAAAACATTTATAGAACCAATTTCATTGTTAAATGAAAATCTAAAACCTCATTTATACAAACCGTGAAAGGAAATAATGTTTCTCGCTATATCAGACGAGTAGCAACAATTATTCAACTCTAAATTTAACCCTCTACTAAGCAATAAACTATAAACTCCAATCTTGGTAACGTGCAACACTTTCCTATTCCCCATAATTAAGTTCATCTTCCCGTGCTCCATATACCTACTTTTTAGACCCTACAAATCAGAACAAATGTGAAAACAACATCATGTATCAAGGACCCAAGAATTAACATGTGATGAGTTATTAGATAGAATAGTGTAAATACCTGCGAAGATGGGCTTTATCTTCATATCCTTAATGTCCTGCAAGTATTTGGGGAAACTTCGTTTCCAGTGCCCTTTTTCATGACAATTGTCTCACCCCCAAAACGAGATGGCAGAAACATTCGGGGGCGGAGGACGTCATATACAATATCATAACAATGCATAATAGTAAAATAAGCAACAACATCCATTGCATTAATAAAATAGTTAAGACATGTGTGTTCTTTGTATAGCTGCAAGACACCAAATATATATATATATATATATATATATATATATATATATATATATATATATATATATATATATATATATATATCAAAATAAAAGACGAGTCTTGAACATGCTTTGTCTTCTCAAAACCTCATCCAGTGTACCTGACTACTGGTTCCCTAATAATACAAGTTATTTTGAAAAAGAGTATCAACATTTAAGTTGGTGAGTTCATAAGTATTGAGTGTCAAATGATTGTAGTTATATCATGAAAATGTTTGTATTTGATTAGTGAAATGTTTGTATACTTCCTAGAAAATCCTATATTTTCTTCTAAAAATGAAATGTAGTCTTCTACCCAAGACCCGACTGTTTCGTATGTTTGTTCTCTTGTAATAGTGTAAAATGTATGTTTGTACTTGAAATAGTATAAAATGAATGTTTGTACTTGAAATAGTATAACATGTATGTTTTCCATATTTGTAAACCATCTTTACTAGAAAAATAGTATGCATTTCTCATGAGAGAAAATCATTGTATGAATGTAATGGAAAATGAAGGTTTGCAGTAGAATTGCATGAAATACACTACTGATGCATTAACTACCTTGTAACCAAACTGGTTAATTAAGTTTAAAATGTGATAAGGTTATAACCATGCTTGATTGACTAGTATAAAACACGACGTTTTTCAGGCGTCGAAAATGATATAACATTTGTCACCCGTAGACCTGTAGGTACCACTGTAGCTAGCAGCAAGGTGTGGGGTGGTCAATCCCGTATAAATCTATACACAAACTCACGCTCTCCCTTTAGGAGACTCTGGTTACAAAACGTAACATAGCAATATTATTGCTATGCCATGAAATAGTATCTCACATTTTAGTTATCTTGTTCACGTATAGTTTGCAAGTTCCTTTCTGTTCTTGTAAATGAATAGTATACTTTGTAATGAGTAGTAATAGTATGTATGTACTGATTCATGTACTAGTTTACAACCCGTGGGATTCACGGGTGACAAAGTAAAAACATATTGAACTTCAAAACATATAATCATTAATTATAGATTTGTAAACAAAGATTTATTTGTAAAGTTAGATGTTATGGGAAGTGAACTGTTTTTTTTCGGCGAATGTATTCCTTTATCGAATAGTTTATTTCGTATTCTAAAGAACATCAACATAGGATATATATTTTTATTAAAAATCGGAAATGTAATTAATCGCTCGACACATTCATTTAACTATTATATTCATCATTAAACATTTATCTGTCAAATTTCAACTTCGATCACAGTTATACACTCATGTATGTTTAGAGAGTTTCACAAGAAATATAAGTTAAAAGATACATATTTACTTAAAATACATATTAATGTAAAATTTATTTTAAAAGGACTCTGAAAATTTACAAAGTAACTACCAATTTGATGTTGTAAAAAATATTATCCCATTAACCTACCAAATATAACATAACTATTTAATAAGTTAACATTATCAATATGTACCTTTTTAGTTTTTCAATTTTTTTTTTTATTTTCTATTTCATTATCATATTTGAAATTATTTTTATATTACATTTTCATACCAAAGTTGAAAGTGCAAAACCAAAGCAAAATATAGTGTACTGTTTTAGAAAAAACATTGATAGCCAATACTATGAGAGAACCATTCTAACCTTTTTAAAACCCATGGATTCTTCCAAAAAAAAATCCAAAATTAGAAAAGTATGAGAAAAAAAATATGCAACAGAATATTAATCCAAATATGATAGATAATTTCTTTTTGAATTCAAACACACATGATTCTACATTTTACTTTTTCAAACATTATAGATGTATTTTTAAGAACTGACATGTAGCACCTACATACATTTTTATTTGTATTTTTGGTTTTTGAATATGTCTTACTTACCTGTTACAATCTTTCCATCACCATCTCCTTGAATTTCATATAGGTTCATGATATCAGACTCCATATAGATTTGAATAATAAGTTCATCCATCTCTTCCTTAACTTCACAAATGCAAATACACTGGTATCCAGGACCATATTGTCATAGGAAAAGGTATTACCATCAAATGTGAAACAAATATGAAAAGAAGAAAATATTAGCTTATCGATACACAATCTAAATTGCAATTAGACAACATGGAAGCAATGGGAATGTATAGAAAGAAGAAGACTCTTCCCATTTTCAAGTAATGAGAAGAGATAATGACAACAAATGTGTTATCCAATCTATTTAGAGTTACCCTTTTAAAAAGATATTTTGGGCATTACCAAAATTTCCTTCACAATTAGTTGTGATGAGATGAAAACCACCAGGAGTTTATTAGACCACCATCGGCCTCTTCTATGTTCTTCCTTCCTGACAAGGACTCATTTTACTACCAAAACGTTCTTAATAAATTTCAGCATGACCATCAAAACTTGAAGCTAAAAAGACATTCAAAAGGCATGACCACCAAAACTTGAAGCTAAAAAGACATTCAAAAGTCATGAGGCTACCTTGAAGCTACAACACCATTATAAAAAAGAAACAATGAATAATAATTTATATATTTGTTTAAACTCGACTTCAAAAATCTAGAGGAATTAGAGAGAAAACAACATTGCTAAATACCACAAATACAAAAAATAGGTTGTTTAAGAGATTTATCTTTTGATCTCCATGTTGTTTTCTTTTATTGCAAGTCAGGGGAAATCAAAAGAGAAAATCACCGGAACACCCAAAGAAAACAAAAAATAAAGGGAAATCAAATTACAAAACATGTAGGTGTGAAGTAGATGTTCTCAACTTTACATTGATGGTGACGTGAGAGGAATGAGACGTGACCCAAGCGGAGAAAGCCCTAACTTCTTCCATAGCGGAGGTGATGGAAGAAGAAAAGAAAAATATACTGATTTTTACTGATGATTTATTGCTGATTTAAGGGATATGAAGAAGAAGAACTAAAATGAAACTTACATCATCGTCATCATCACTCATCAGTGGTAGATTGATAGGTGAAGGCCATCCATTTATTTCTTGTTTGGATGAGTATGTAACATTTTGATTAGAGGAAGCAATGGCGATGGGAGCAAGGAAGCCACGACGGTGGCCACCGATTCAAAATCGGAGAATAGATGACATTTATTTGGATTTCAATTAAGTTAAGAATTGATTAAAAATTATCTGATTGTTAATTTTATGGAAGCAATCAAAAGGAAACCGAGTATCCAGAGAAAAGTCAATTCCAATTCAATTCAAATATGTTTCTAAGTAGGAATAGAAGGGCAAATAAGTAAATTGACTTACTAATGTATTGAGAGAAAAAATGACGACACGTGGCAATATTTCTTTTGCTTATTAAGATAGGGGATTGTTTCTCTGTTCTAGAAAATAGTATGTATTGATCCTCTAAACTATACCTATTATAGTTTACTAGTATGTTTGTTTGAACTGCAACTGATTTGGAGAAAAGACTCAATTACCTAATGTATGCAACTGAGTTAAGTATGTACTTTGAAAATAGAGTTTAACATTCATGTATATATTTAGCAAGTATAAATATGATTTAGCCGATAGGCGGACTAGTGTTCCTACCCTAAGCCCACAACCAAACATGGAACCGGAGTCAAGGTATTTAGCAATAGTCTTAAGTCCGTTAAAGCATACTTATACATAAATATATAAATGAATACGATTTTGATAATAAACAACAATCTAAAATAGTCTAAAATTGTTTTTGAAATGATTGTAACGACATTTAAAAGTATAAGAAATCCTTTGTTTTCACATGTAAATGTTAACACAAATAAATTGTGTTCTACTTGTATTACCCCTAAAAGCATTTAAAAAGGTAAATTGTAGAGGTATGAACTCACCTTAAGTGAGTGATTCGTTTGGATGTTCGATATAGGATAATTGTTTCCACAAGTTAGGATCCCGAGACAAAATAAGTCCTAAAATGCATTTCACGCGATATATTGGCATGAAATTAGTGAATATAACCTCAAAGGTGTTAAGGAAACAACCTAGGATGTAAGAATTACTTACAAAAGAAGTGTTAGAAGCAAAATCGAGTGACTTCTTGGAGTTCACGGATGGGCTTCGGTGTTAACGGCCGTAAACAGTTCACGACCACTTGATGATTCAAGTGTTTTCGGCTGTAAACTCAAGTGTGTGTTCTTGGTGTAACTGAGAAGATTCAAGGGTTTATGGCTGAGTGTTCTTGATGAAAAGAAGGAGATTCAAGGTTTTTCAGCCCAATGATCTTGATGAATGAAGAACACTTGAAGATCCTAAGCAATATCCTAAGAAGATTCAAAGGAAAAAGAATGATAGTTGAGAGAGATTGAGGGTTTGCGGTTGGTGTTCTTGAGTGAGAAAGGGGTGAGTTTTCGACTGGAACAAGAAGAAGTGAGGAAAGAGTTCACGGCTCAGCCCTCATATAGGGTCCAAAAACTTGATGGGACACCTTCGTTGGATACCACACCGAGAGGATAAGACCGGAGTTTGCGGCCGAAGAGTTTATAGCTGAGGTTTGCGGCTCATGCGAGGGTTTGTGGATCGGATGCAGGTTCTCGGTTCCAAATGTTTTCTCTCCAAAACACACAACAATTTTGAATACAAGGTTGATACACTTATAACTCATTAATCTAACCAAATTAAGATAATTAAAGAAATAAGTTTGACCTTTATTTGATATTTTTGACTTTCGTTAACCAAGATTGACTTTTACAAGATTTGAAATTACGGGTTGTCACAACAATGGAAGCACTCTGCTTCCTTTTGGATTAGAAAAGGCAGTGGCAAAACCACCTTTGGTCCCATTAGAAAAGGATCCATCACGGGACTTTCCTTTTTGGCTCTTAGAAGGAGCTTTCCTCTTCTTCCCTTTCCCATATCCAATTGCCAGAATAGGGGTTGCAGCAGTAGGAGTGGGTACAACAGACTTGACTTTCAAATTACTTTCAACAGTTCTTAGTATGCCTTGAAGCTTTCTTAGAGTGACTTCCTCCTTGTTCATATGATAAGTCATTCTGAACTGATCATAACAAGGAGGCAAATAGTGTTGGATAATGTCGATAGCCAAATCTTCATCGAATTTGACATTCAACTTCAGCAAGCGGTCTACAAACCTTTTCATCTTTTTTCAAGTAGGTCGTGATGGACTCTCCATCCTTCATTTTTGTTGTAATCATGGAGTCAATGATTTCATACCTTTCATGTTGAGCACTTTGATGGTACCTTTCCATCATGTCTTGGTGCACCTCGTAGGGACAAAAGTCCTCATAGGACTTTTGAAGCTCAACAGTCATGGTAGTAATCATGATGCACGACACCTTTGTCACGTCCCTCTCATGAACCCTATATTCCTCGATTTGTTCGGGAGTAGTAGTTTGTTCATCAATCTCCTTTAGCTCTTTATCGAGGGCATATTCTTTGTCCTCGTAGCGAAGGGCCATACAAATGTTTCAGATCCATTAGTTGAAATTTGACCCATTGAAGATAATTCTCCCAACCAAGTTCATGAGGGAAAACGAGCCAGAAGGGTTGGAGCCTGAAACGTAGTTTGTAGTAGACATATGAAAAGAAAGACAAAGTTTAGATTAGATAAGGATCCTTAATATAGCACCCAAATGAAATATTAAGGCTAGAACCCAACACAATATTCTACAATTCAGAAGAGGGGTGCCGTAATCCAATTGCAAAATATATGAAGGTAGGTAAATGACAATTTACTAATTTCCACCATGAAAAACGAAAAGGAATATTAAGTTTTAAATGAGTTGAAATTCCTAGATTCTTTTGAGATTCATTGAAATTTTCAATGGCATGTTTAAATCTCGATTATGCCGTTCAATTTTATGACTGGGATACCGAGGATTACAAACAAGGTGTGAATAACCATTTAAATTGCTTGGTACTCTTGATGTCACTTATCACCTAATCAATGTGTCAGTTAACCACACACGCTCCATTGATATATGACAAACATCAAGCTACCCTTTTCCACCCTTGATAGTCCCAAATTAGTGTGTCAGTTAACCACACACGCTCCACTAACAACTTGACAAGGTACAAATTGCAATTTCATGGAATAGCACCATTTTCACATTTTTCCTAAAGTAACTAACTCCATAATTCAAATCAAACAATACAAATAATCAAATTATCATATAATCAAATCATTATCTTAAAATTTGATAATTGTCTTTTAATTGGATAAGGATAATCACTACCATATCCGGAAAACCCAATTTTATGATACAAAACAGTTTGTGGTAATGATCCTAATAAAATTATGGCCAAAAACTCAAAAAAAACTGCCATCTGACGATCTAACTTGTCGAGTATGGCTATGGACTCGTTAAGTTCATCATCAAATCATCCAACTCGTCGAGTCTATTCATAGGACTCGTCGAGTCCAGCAGTCAGAGTCCAGAATTGCAATTTTTTCAGCTTTGAAATTAACACAATTACATAAATATTACAAAAAACACCCTAGTCTCTGATACCACTATTGGGTTTTGAGCACTATAACACTCTTATGGTGCACATACAACCCTAGTTTCTTTGGATCTAAGTTTTCTCTAATTATACATGCAATTTCATTTTTCCAAAGCATACACCCTAGCTAGCATGCAATTGGAGATATACAACATAAAACCTATTTAGATGAATACCTCTTAGTGTAGCTTGTAGTTCTTGGCCTTTAAAAGCTTTAGCACCTCAAATGTGATGACTCTAATGTGTTACAAACACCAAATGCAAGAGGAGGCTTATGAGAAAGAAAGGCTAGGTAGCACCAAATCGGTTATGGTTCTCCTTTAGGATGCATTACCCGATTTTAGGGGTTAAGGGACTACTTTTATAGTGTGGAAATCCTAAGGTTTCTTCCATGCAAACCCGAATTCACTATGACCCTTCATAATTCTTAGGCCCTTTGGGTTAAACATTCATGGACTATCATATAGGTTTAGCTCATCCCTAATCAACATGGATCATTAGCCTAAACTATAAGTATTACTGATTCACTTAATCAGTCCCCGTAAATTTAATCAGTTTCTTTTGATCACTAAATTAATTCAAAATTAATTCTTGATCAATGCTAATTAAATAATATGATTTCTTAATTAATATATTATTCATATAATATATTAATAAATCACAAACATCCTCTTTCTCAAAAGTTCATCCTATCAAATTGCCCTGGTGAAGGCAACCCAAAGGACCATGCTACTATCGGGTCAAGTACATACCAATTATAGTTATGGGCTTAGACACCTAATCCAACAGTTACAACCTCTCATTTGGTTATTATCATGACGAGCATCGCTATATGATGTCTGATGCCTTCCTCCATAGGGCAAGTGTTACATTACTTTATGAACCATATTTGGTTACATAAACATCAAATAAATTTGTAAATTTTAACTTGATTTTAGGAAAAAAAAAATGGTGTCTTTTTGGTTAAACCTAAAGCATCAACTATATTTTCAAATAAATTTATGCTATGAGGCAAACATTTATAGTAGGGTTCAAAGTAAAGACATGACGGAAGAAGGTAACTCCATAAAAATATTTTTTTTAAAATTTATTTCATTTTATTGATCTTATCGTTGAAAAGAACATTGTACTTCATATTTTATAGGTGAAACACCTTCCATATGAGCTATTTGAAATATTCAATTAAATTTAATGTTTTAAAACATTTTGTAAAAATTAAATTATAGTTAAGGTCCCAAATGTCCAAGTTCAAAAATGTTTAATTTTTTGGTAGTTTTATAAGTACGAGGATGTATCAATATCATCAATATACATAATTTAAGTAGTATCTTATCACATAACAATCAAGTCTTTTAAATATTCTAAAAATTGTCATATTTTTAGTCTTCACTGAAAACTCCTAATCTAAACACAGGTTGAAACAAGTATGTTAGTTTAGAAAGCCTAATGGGCATTAACGAGGTTAGACATTGATCAATGCATGTAAACTTGCATGGTCTATGCACATTATAAACCCTTAACGGTTTTCAAACTCAAAAGATTACTATGTAATCATTAACTAGGGACAGTGGCGGACGCAGACTGTTTTAGTAGGGGTGTCCCTCGTACTTCAAACGGGTGCACCTAATAGAAAAAACCAAAAAAAAAAAAAAATTACACTGGGTGCCGGAAATTGAGCAGTGGCCCGGGACCCCAAAGGCCCTACATAGGTCCGCCACTGACTAGGGATATAAATGTTCTAATAATAATTATACGATTAGGAACATTAACAAGTTTCAATCTCATCAAATTAACAACATCAACAAAATGCAATGAATAATATGTTTCTAGACCCAGTCTTCCAAGTCGTCTCAAAATCCACAAAATCTCATAAATTATGGTTTTAGAGCATGTGTAAAGATAACCACTCTAATGATTTGTCTAACTAGGTAACATGTGAACCATCACACATGTTACACACAAGGTGTGGCACCTTCGGAGATCTTATATCCCACTTTAATTATGACGGAATGCTTAAGAGTCACCTAAATTAATTGACCACTAATTAATCTTTGTTATATAATTAAGGTTATTAATATGAACCGACTCATTTTATCCCTTAGACACGGAATTAGAAGCGGCATTGCAAGGAGTGAAATGCTTGGGTTCGTCGCTTACAGTAAACATTGCGAAATTTGATAGGAAGGCATCGTCCAAGCAGAAAATGGAATCAAAGCATAACCAAAACTATGTGCAAAGAACCATTGGTCAGGCGTTCCGGGATGGTAGAACTGTTGCGGAGGTGATGACAAGGAAGATCAAAAATTCCCCTCCCCCGCCTAGGCTATCAAAAAAGTCGGTGGCTCTTGCAGACGGAACAATTATGGCGGAATGGTTACACAACCCGTTAACCTTAGTTGGCGAAGTGCATAGCCTGGAGAAACTAAGAAACGTCCCACTCGTTATTAGAATGGGAAGTAAGAACACATATGGGATGAAATACCTTGGAGGTTTAATGGTGGGGATGCACTTCCAGTTCCCATCTGATGTTGAAGATTTCTTATCAAAGAAAAAATATTGGGGTGAATGGTTTTAAGAGTTCAATTTTGGAAACTTAGTGGATGGGATCTTTGATAGAATCGCTTGGATTAAAATCGTTGGGGTCCCAGTGAAACTCTGGAATGAAGAAAATTTCTCCAGAATTGCCAGTGAATTCGGGAAAGTAGCAGCTCCAGTAGAGATTCTACCAAGTATACAGGACCTCACCATGGGGAACGTATGCATTCTAACAGGAAGCAAAAGGAGAATCAACGACGAAGTTTTGGTGGAATCCAATCGAAACATCCTTAAAGTTGGCGTGATAGAGAGCGAATATGACTGGTCCCCATTTCCTTCAGGTATGTCCGATAAACTAAATATCAGTTAGTCTTTAGTGGATGTAGACTCATCAGAGAACCTTGATGGGAATGAGCTGGAAGAAGGTGAAATCAATTATACAGGAAACGATGATGACGAAGGGATTTCGGAGACAATCCTGGCTAATGATTCGGAGACAATAGCCATGGAAGCAGTAGCGAATGACATTCCGGTGATGGTAGCAGTGTCGTCGCCTATGGTGGGGGAGGTTGTCGCCGATCTGTATGAAGGCCAACAGTCGTATAGGGAAAGTCAACAGCCGATTATTAATTTTGATAGGCGGGGGAATAAGGATATAATTAAGGGAAAATGACCTTTTAGGGTAATAAAGTCTTCTACAAGTATTCATTTCGTCACTTTTCTTTTTTCTGTATTCCATTTACCATTGATCTTGTTGTAGATGTTCAAAAGATACCATTATTACCGGGTATTGAAGGTTTATGTCACTCCGATCGTCTTCTCCGGTGAGTTTCCGGCTAAATGCTTTTAGCAACAATTTCCGATCTAAAAACGATTTCAAGAACACTCACTTCCATCTGTTCGTTTGTTTTTGTGAATGATTTTAGTTTTCATGTTCTTCGTTCATGTTTAATTTCTGGGTTCATGTTCAAGAACACACAAAAAAATGATTGTGTGTGCTCATCAGTGGGTTTGAATGTCAAGAAAGTGAAGGATTGAAAGTGTGTGTCGGATCTGAGAGGTGTTCATCTTCATCATGTTCAAGAACACACAAAAAATTTATGGGTTCATGTTCTTCATCTTCACCTGTTCAGAAACACTTTGGTTTGCACACAAATCTTCAAAGATCCCAACGATTTCAGATCAAAAAAATGATTTCAAGAAAATTTATGGGTTCATGTTCTTCATCTTCACCTGATCATCTTCATCGTGTTCATCTTCATCATGTTCAAGAACGGTTTCTTATTGTTCTTGAAAACCCAGAAATGCAACCCTTGAAATCGAAGGTTTCAGTTCATTGGGTTTGAGTTCGAGAAATAAAAACAGATGAAGAGTTTCAGGTTTTGGGTTTGAACACATTTGGAATCGTTTTCTGGGTAAGAGCTTCAAGAAATTAAGATCTTCATTTCTTCAGTTCTTGAATCGTGAGTTCCAGAAGAAAACGAGCCCTAGATTTTAGGGATCTTGATTTTCAAGTTTTGGGTTTGAATCTAGATTCTTGTGAGTTCCCTTGGTTTTGAAATCAATTTTAAGAAGCACACCACAAAACAATCTAGATTTCAGATTTGTGTATATGTGTATTTGTTCAAATTGCCCAGAAAATTCATAGTGTTCATCGGAAATTTTATGTTTGGCTAGAAAATTCATAGGCTTACCGGAAAATTAATTTTGACCGGCTAAACTTATGTTAACCGGTCACAATGGTATATTAAGACGACAACAACAAGTTAAATGACAAATGAAATACAAAAAAAAAAAAAAAGTGATCAAATGAATACTTGTGGAAAACTTTATTACCTTAAAAGGTCATTTTCCCTATAATTAATGTGGAGAATTCCCATGAGAATGAGTCAAACCCTCCTACTGGGGTGAACCGTCCAAATCAAACAAGTGTGGATGGTAGGCCTTTTGGATCAATTGCTAAATTGGCATCTATGGGATGTTTTGGGCCTTTCCAACGTGAGCGTGATCTAGCCACACCAGTTGGACCATCTTTCTTAGTAGAGCTAGTTAATGACCATGGTCTGGAACCATTGTACGACACGGGAGGTATCGTTAGATAAACGGAGAAGAATTCATAGGTCTCTAAGCAATGAAGCACCCCCAAACCAAATGACATTTGATCTAAACCGCCCTGATGATTCAAGTCTCGTCCAAAGCCATCTGTCGGAACCTCATGGAACTCCCGGAATTCGTTCGACAATGGATGAGGCCCAGAAAACGGTAGAGATTGGGCAGATTATTGGCTTTGAAATTGAAAATGGCGATCCTATCCTCATGGAGGTGATGGAGGAAAATGGCGAGATCCCAGCTGTAAAATGAACTTAATGACATTAAATATTTGTGGGATTGGAGAGACCCATAAAGTAGATTGGGTATGCAGATTAAGGATGAAACACAATTTAGTTCTCATGGCGATTCAAGCAACTCATTTGGGGGACCTCCGAAACTCGCTAAACCTGTCAAGATGTTGGGGAAACGAAAACTATTGCTTTGAAGGTGTGAATGATGTTGGAAGATTAGGTGGCCTTCTCACAATACGGGACCCTAGCTTGTTCAATGTGGTGGAAACGATTACGTCTAGGTATTTCCTTGCAATATTTGGATCTTGCCCATTTTTCAATGGTGGAAACGATTACGTCTAGGTATTTCCTTGCAATATTACGTCTAGGTATTTCCTTACAATATGGGACCCTAGCTTGTTCAATGTGGTGGAAACGATTACGTCTAGGTATTTCCTTGCAATATTACGTCTAGGTATTTCCTTACAATATGGGACCCTAGCTTGTTCAATGTGGTGGAAACGATTACGTCTAGGTATTTCCTTGCAATATTTGGATCTTGCCCATTTTTCAATGGTTTAGTAGCTATAGTGAATGTGTATGGACCAAAGTCTATCTCTGAAAAGACGAAGATTTGGAATGACATTCTTAATTTAAAGCAAGCTAAATAAGGCACCTGGATAATTATGGGTGATTTTAATGTTGTCCGGAGACCCGATGAGCGGATTAACTCGATATTTTGCAAATCGAGTGTAGAGTCTTTTAATAGTTTCATTGACAGAGCCAATTTGCATGATCTAAAAATGGGTGGGGAATAGATTTACTTTTTTTCAACAATTTGGGGCAAAACTGAGTAAACTAGATAGAATACCGGTCTGCTGAAAATTCATGGACAAATTTCCCTTGGCCTCATGTATTGCCCTCCCCAGACATCTCTCTGATCGCTCCCCTGTTATACTTAAATCTGAGATTGAAGATTTCGTCCCTCCTCATTTCAAACTATTTAATTCATGGCTGTTGCGAGATGGATTTGAGCAGGTTGTCTGTAAGGCTTAGGATGAATTCAAAGGATTCGGTGCGACAAATGCTTTCCTAGTCTGCAGATTCAAACACCTGAAGGGGGAAATCAAAAAATGGAGGGCAATTGAATATCACAAGGAAAATGATGATCTCTTAAACACGAAAAAAAGATTGGGTGAGATTGAATCAATTGCGGAAGCGGGGCCATTATATGATCTAGAAATTAAAGAACAAGCTAGTGGCTTTAGAAAGATAGTTGAATTGGAAAGGATGGCCTCCCTAGATCTCAGGCAAAAAAGCGAGAATCAAGTGGGTAGTTGATGGGGATGAGAATTCTTGATTTTTTTTTTCATGGTTATGTTAATAGCAGGGCAAGAAGGAACCAGATTCACGGTTTCTCGGTGGAAGGGAGATAGGTTTCAAACCTGAGCGAAATGAAGAGTGAAGCTGTGAAATTATTCTCCAATAAATTTCATGAAAAATGGGTGTCTAGATGACGGTTCTGCAATGATTTATTTAGAAAACTTTCTCAAACTGATGCGGACTTTTTGGAGGCCCCAATCTCAATCCCTGAAATAAAAAATGTCATTTGGTCTTGTGGTGGTGAGAAGGCACCGGGGCCGAATGGGTTCAGTTTCAAGTTCTTCAAAAAGTTCAAGGAAATCATTAAAAATGATATCCTGGAGTTTGTAAAATATTTCGAAAAATGGGGCAAGTTCTCAAGGGGTTGTAATGCCTCTTTTATTACCCTAGTTGCAAAGATTAATCCGACCGATTAGTTTGATTGGCTCGTTGTATAAGATCATTACAAAGATCCTTTCTTTAAGGGTCAAAAAAGTAATTGGGAGTATTATTGATGATGTCCAATCGACCTTTGTTGAAGGGAAAAATATTCTAGATGGACCTCTCATTGTAAATGAGATTTGTTCATGGTGTTGAAAACATTCATTCATTTTTACAATCTCATATTTATTTTAAGGTGGTTATTATGAAGGTTGTATTGTGTAAATATTGTATTCTGTAAGGATGTTAAGTATATGCAGGCTACTATAGAAACACGCGGGTTGCAATCTGGGTTGAGTTCGGTTCGGGTTATATTCATATTTTGATCCAGAGTATAAATAAAGAGAGAGAAGGCTTTGGAACTCATTCGTTCAGTTGAAGTGATCAGATCTAGGGTTTTCTCTCGTTTTCTCTCATAAGAGTTCTTTGGTGTTAGATAGTTATATACATCTATTTTGTTGATTGTATATGCGTATATAAAAGTTTTGTAACTAGTTCTTTATCATATTGTATTGTTTAGAAGTTGTTTAGGTTGAGTGACAGATTGAGAGTTTATGTAGTGAGTTTTGATTTGTAAGTAACTTGAAAACCACCTGTTTCTTGATCTTAAAATGATATGAGAAATGGTGATGTTGGGAAATTTGTCTTGTGCGTTTTTTAACATGGTATCAGAGCTGTAAGGCTCGTGTTCTTTGATCCTGACGGTTGCTTCTTGGTTGTTCGTCTTCTGGTGTTTCTGCACTTGACGATCTGTGAAAGGTATATCTTCCTTTTTATTTTATTTTTGTTCATGTGATTGAACGAATTCAGTTTAGGGTTTCTGTCTTGTTTTTTCCCTAAAACTTGAATCTGGTTGTTAAGACCCTGGTACTGCGAGATTTTTTGTTTAATCTTTCAGGTGTGATGTGATTTGGGTTATGACTGAGCGTTGTTGTGTTGAAGGTTAAAACTCTCCAACGTAATCGACTAATCCCTGTTAATCTGAAATAATCCTCTTGGGGTCAGATTTCATCACTGATAAATCCTTGTAGGAAACGGATTTAGGGAGTCGATCTCGACAATCTCAGTTGCCTATTGCACCGTGAGAGTTTCTCGTTCCTTTCTTTCTCTTTTTTTCTAACTGTAGATTTGGGAGTTCCTGATGTTTTCAGTACATCAGTTAATTGTTGATTGTATTTTGAAGTTGTTATGTTCTTTTTCACACTATGTTGATTGGCTTGGGCCCCGACATACTGTTGTGACCATCTGGACTTTAAGTCAACACAAGTGTTGGCTGTTGTTGGATTGCTATTTGATTTCTTTGGTTTGTTTTCTGTGATTTACTATGGCTGGTGAAACTCCTGGAGGGAGTAGTGTTCCTAAAGAAACTCCTGTTGACTTTGATGATCCTTTATATGTCCATCCTTCTGATAATACTGTAACCTCTATTATAACAGTTAAACTGACTGGTAATGAGAATTATCGGTTGTGGCGTAGTTCTATGTCTAGAGGTCTTAAAGCTAGGAATAAGTTGGGCTTTGTGGATGGTACTATTACTCTTGAAAATACTGAGAAAACTAAAGCTTCTAAATGGGAACGTGTAAATGTTGTTGTTTGTAATTGGATTCTAGGGTCGATTTCTGAAACTATATATGCTAGTCATGTGTATTCAAATAAAGCTAAAGATATTTGGGATGAATTATTTGAAACATATAACAAAGATGATGGATCAGTAATTTTTAATATTCATCAGCAGATTAACACTTTAAAACAAAATGGTTCTTCTCTTTCTGATTATTTCAATAAACTAGATTCCTTGTGGAAGGATTTTGATGGTTTAACTAGTTTAACTGAATGTGTGTGTGAGGCAGCTACAAAACTTAATGATCATTCTAAATTGATGAAGTTAATGCAATTTCTTAGTGGTCTTGATGATGTTTATAATCAAGTTAAGAGTCACATTCTTTTGATGGAGCCTTTACCCAATGTTAAATCTGCCTTCTCTATTCTTTCTAGAGAAGAATCTCTTCAAAAGAATGGGTCTCTTGGGTCTACTGTTTCTTCAAAACCACAAGTCTCAGTGTTTAATAGTAAAGTTAATGATTTTAAACGAGGGCAAAATCAAGTTAGGTCTAAGAACCAAGGTTAACAATGCAAACATTGCAATCTTAAAGGTCACACAATAGAAAGATGTTATAAACTAATTGGTTATCCAAAGGATTTTAAATTTAAAAACGATAATAATAATTAAAACAAATCTGTTTCTGTGAATTCTTCTTCTGTTAGTACTAACAATAACAAGTTTGTTCCTTCTAAGTCTGGTCTTAGAAGTGATGCTCATTTTCTCACTGGTGAACAATATTCTAAGGTTCTACGTCTCATTAGTGAGAATTCTGCTAGTGATGATGTGTCTGCTACTGCAAATATGGCAGGTATATATGTGTTTCAATGCTGTAATTCTTTTGTTAGTTTGAATGATTCTCAAAGCTGGATTGTTGACTCAGGAGCCAATCAACATATGATAGCTTCTGAGTCACAACTTAGAGATGCTGTAGATGTGTCTAAACTTAATCTGTCTGTTAAACATCCTAATGGTTCATCAGCTTCTATAAATAAAATAGGGAATCTTCAATTGTCCTCACATCTTACTTTATTTGATGTCTTTGCTGTTCCTGATTTCAATGTTAATCTTTTGTCTGTACATAAACTTTGTAAAGATAGTGGTTGTCAGGTTGTTTTTTCTGAACGTACTTGTAAAATCCAGGATTCACTATCAAAGAAGATGGTGGAGAATGGTAGAGAGTCTAGGGGATTATACTATCTTGATTATGTTCCCTCAGGTATTTCAACAAATATTATGTCTAAGTGTTATGTCTCTAAAATAACTTGGCATAGTAGACTTGGTCATCCAGCAGACCAAGCTTTAATATCTTTAAAAAATGTTCTAAAACTTGGAAATGAGTCTCTTCCCCCTTGTGATGTTTGTCATAAATCAAAACAAACTAGAGAGTCCTTTCCACATAGTCAACATACTTCAACTAAATTAGGTGAATTGGTTCACATAGATGTATGGGGTCCTTATAGACTTGCTTCTGTTGAGGGGTTTAAGTATTTCTTGACTATTATGGATGATTTTACTAGGTCCACTTGGGTTTTTCTTTTGAAATATAAAATTGAGGTTTTTGATTGTTTTAAATCCTTTGTTAATATTCTTCTAAATCAGTTTAGTGTTAATGTTAAAATAGTACGTTCAGACAATGGTACTGAGTTTGTTAATAATCAAATGAAGTTTTTTTGTTTTGAAAAAGGTATAATTCATCAAACATCATGTGCTTATACTCCACAACAAAATTGTGTTGTGGAGAGAAAGCATAGGCATATTCTCAATGTAGCTCGATCTCTTTTATTTCAATCAAGAGTTCCTATTAAGTATTGGGGAGATGCTGTTTTGACTTCTGTTTTTCTAATAAATAGAATGCCTACCTCTGTTTTAAATGGTCAATCATCTTATGAACTTGTTTTTCAAAGAACTCCTAGTTTTGATTATTTAAGGGTTTTTGGTTGTCTATGTTTTGCTGTTAAGCCAAATGTTTCTGATAAATTGTTTGAACTTGCTGAAAAATGTATTTTTTTTAGGATATTTTTTTTGATAAAAAGGCTTATAAACTTCTTAGTTTGGATACTAATTCTTCTTTTGTGTCCAGGGATGTGAAGTTCTATGAATCTGTTTTTCCATACAAGTTGAAATTAACTTCTGTTGATAAGGTTTCAAATAATTTTGGCCCCAGTGATCTCTTTTCCTATGATAAATTTGATAATAATAAATATATAAATGATTATATTAATCTTGATGAGCTGAGAGTAGAGTCTCAGTTGGATGGTGCTGATGCAGCCATTGGTATGGATGATGTTGATTTTAGTAATTCAGTCAACCCTGGTGGCGAGGCAACTGTACCTCCTACTGGTTCATCTGTTCCTTCTTCTTCGAGTGTATCTGAGGAAAATAGTCAGTCTATCTTAACCCCTTCTATGGATCAGTCTGTAGGTGTCTCTAGGTCTAGGCGTGAGTCTCATATGCCTGTTAAGTTTGCTGATTATATTGTCGAAGGTAAGTATAAATATGGTATTGAAAGATTTGTTAACTATTCTTTTCTTAATTCTGAAACTAAATGTTTTATTTCTAATCTAAATAAAACTGTTGAACCTAAAAGTTATAATGAAGCCTTTTCTGATCCAAATTGGATTAAAGTTATGAATGATGAAATGGAAGCACTTCATCGGAATAATACATGGGAAATAACTGATTTACCAAAAAACAGAAAACCAATTGGATGTAAATGGGTTTATAAGATTAAATACAAGTCAAATGGTGAAATTGAGAGATATAAAGCTCTTTTAGTTGCTAAAGGTTATAATCAAAGAGAGGGGATTGATTTTGAAGAGACTTTCTCTCCTGTTGCAAAAATTGTAACAATTCGTATTGTTACTTCTCTTTCTGTTCATCATTCTAGGCCTTTATATCAGTTGGATGTTAACAATGCTTTTTATATGGAGATCTTACTGAAGATGTTTATATGTCACTCCCACCTGGTTATTATTCTAGTAATGATACTAGAGTATGTAAGCTTACTAAGTCTTTGTATGGACTAAAGCAGGCTCTTAGGAAATGGAATGAAAAACTTTGTGCTTCATTGTTTATGTTTGGTTTTAGACAGAGTATAAGTGATTATTCATTGTTTATTAGGAAAGTTGAAGGTTCAATAACTGTGTTACTAGTATATGTTGATGATATTATTTTAACTGGAAATAGTGAAGTAGAGTTAAAAAAGGTGAAATCTTTTATGACTACTCAGTTTTTAATCAAAGATCTTGGAACACTTAAGTATTTTTTTAGGGATTGAAGTAGTTAAATTTGACAATGGTTTATGTTTAAACCAAAGGAAATATTGTCTTGAGTTGTTACATGAATATGGTATGCTTGGTTGTAAACCTGTGAACACACCTTTGGAAACAAATTTTGTTATAAATTCTGGTAATCATGATGGAAAAAATGAATTGTTGGAAAATAAAAATGAATTTCAAAAATTAATAGGTAAACTTATCTATCTTACAGTTACAAGGCCTGATATTTCTTATGCAGTTCAGGTTCTTAGTCAGTATATGCATAGTCCTAGAAAATCACATTTAAATATTGCTTTCAGGTTATTAAGGTATTTAAAAAATAGTCCTGGAAAAGGAATTGCTTTAACTAGGTCTAGTGTGTTAGAATTAAAAGGTTTTGTGGATGCAGATTGGGCTAAGTGTTTAGCTACAAGAAGGTCTGTATCTGGGTATATGGTATATCTTAATAATTGTCTTATTTCTTGGAAAAGTAAGAAGCAGTCTATTGTTTCTAGGTCCTCCACTAAATCAGAATATAGAGCTCTTGGCTCTATCACATGTGAGATAATTTGGATTTTAAAAATTCTATTTGAACTTGAAGTTAAAAATCTTATTCCTGCTTTTGTTTTTTGTGATAATAGGTACACAATTAAGTTGGCTCTTAATCCTGTGTTTCATGAAAGGACAAAACATTTTGAGATAGATCTGCATTTTGTTAGAGAAAAATTTTCTAGTGGTGTTTTAAAATTGGTAAAAATTGATTCTTATGAACAAAATGTTGATATACTCACAAAATCTTTAAGTGTGAAACAACATGAATTTTTATCTAATAAAATGGGTCTTATTGATGTTTTCAGAAAATAAATATTTCGATTGAGGGGGGATGTTGAAAACATTCATTCATTTTTACAATCTCATATTTATTTTAAGGTGGTTATTATGAAGGATGTATTGTGTAAATATTGTATTCTGTAAGGATGTTAAGTATATGCAGGCTACTATAGAAACACGCGGGTTGTAATCTGGGTCGAGTTCGGTTCGGGTTATATTCATATTTTGATCCAGAGTATAAATAAAGAGAGAGAAGGCTTTGGAACTCATTCGTTCAGTTGAAGTGATCAGATCTAGGGTTTTCTCTCGTTTTCTCTCATAAGAGTTCTTTGGTGTTAGATAGTTACATACATCTATTTTGTTGATTGTATATGCGTATATAAAAGTTTTGTAACTAGTTCTTTATCATATTGTATTGTTTAGAAGTTGTTTAGGTTGAGTGACAGATTGAGAGTTTATGTAGTGAGTTTTGATTTGTAAGTAACTTGAAAACCACCTGTTTCTTGATCTTAAAATGATATGAGAAATGGTGATGTTGGGAAATTTGTCTTGTGCGTTTTTTAACACATGGGCCAAGGCTAATAAGAGAGGAATATTACTATTCAAAGCAGATTTCAACAAGGCCTTCGAATCGATAAATTGGGGATACCTCGACTGTATAATGGTCCAAATGAACATTAGGACTAAATGGAAAATATGGATTAGGGGCTGCCTGGAGTCGGCTAGGGCCACTATTATCATTAATGGAAGTCCCGTTAAGGAATTTGCTATGTCAAAGGGGATGAGACAAGGGGATCCGTTATCCCTTTTTTTGTTCATTATTGTGATGGAGGGACTGAGTGTTGCCATGAAATCAACAACCTCCAAAGGCATCTTCGATGGAATTCGTATCCCAAATTTTGTTTCCTCCTTGTCTTATCTCTTGTATGCAGATGATGTCTTATTCTTGGGAGAGTGGTCTAAGAGGAATATTGCAAACCTGGCCAGAATTCTAATAAGCTTTTATGCCTCTTCTGGTTTGAAGTTTAATTTCAACAAACCAAAAGTTTATGGTATTGGGGTCCCGAACCATAAAATCGTTAACTGGGCAATTCCATTGGGTTGTGAACCGACATCTCTCCATTTCACCTACCTCAGTGTTCCGGTGGGTTTGAATATGAGCTGTATTGCCTCTTGGTCCGCAATTATGGATAAACTAAAGGCAAAGCTATCGGCTTGGAAAGAAAAAAATCTTAGTTTTCGTGGTCGGGTTAAACTTGCTAAAGCTGTCCTTTGTAGTATCCCCACTTATTACCTGTCCATTTTTGATGCCCCGATTGGTGTCATAAATTCGCTTGAAAAAATTAGAAGACAATTTATATGGGGAGGCACTGCTTGTAACAAAAGTATAAACTGGGTGGCATGGGAAAAGATTACAACTCCAAAAGCGGTGGGTGGTCTAGGTTTGGGATCAATCCGATCTTTAAACCTTGCACTCCTCACCAAATGGTTATGGAAATTGTAAAGTGAGTCAAACTCCTTCTTGGCATAGGTCATCAGGGGTCTACACAACTTGCATGGCGACCATGCTCAATTCCAACCAAAGAGCCGGTGGACTGGAGTATGGAAAAATATTGTGAAAAGCAAAGATGAATTAGATAGAATCAATATTCCTCTCGAGAAGGTAATGCAACCAGGAGAGTTAAGGGCTGGCTGGATATCACCATTTGTCATGGATGGTGAATTTTGTGTGGCATCCCTCCAGGATAGAATAGATAGGGCATGCTTCCCAATATGCGACGGTGTATTTCCTGGCTCAATACAATCCCATTAAAAGTCTTGGGCTTTGTGTGGCGGGCAAAACAAAACCGTATTCCTTCGGCTAAAGCTCTTAAGAATAGAGGAGTTACAATGCCTTCGACTATGTGTAGCGCCTGTCGTGAGGCATAAGAATCGGGTGATCATATTTTGGTGTCATGCTCACTAGCGAAAGGTGTAATCCAGTCGATTTTCCAATGGTGTAACATCCGGGAAATTGAATTTCAATCAGTCTGAAGTATCATTGACTTTGCATCTAAATGGGGGAACTGCCCCAAAAGGAGAAAAACTTTCACGAGGATTTTGTTTGGAACCCTATGGTGCTTATGGAAAGCCAGGAATGAAAGAATTTTTAAAAACCATAACTATGAATCGGAAAAAAATTATCTCTGATGTAAAGGCTCACCTATGTATGGCTAAACATAGAGGAGGATATGACAAATTAGATTGGAATCAATGGATCAATTCACCCTTTCTTTGTAGCTAAAACACTGTAAAATCACCTGTATTAGCTTCTTGCTTGTTTGGTGAATATGTTATGAAATAAAATATATCTTTTTCCGGTTAAAAAAAAACTATTTCCAAGTCCATAGGAAATTAATGAAGGTAACTGGAGGTTAAATAAGTCAAAACTAAGAAAATCGAGAATTTTGTGTAAAATATAACAACAAATAGGGTGTGTTACTTTTGGGTTTCCATAAACAACACCATGTTTTTGTGTAAGCATTCCCAAATATTTTGTTTTTCTAGAAATAACAATGCACTTTGGATAATACAAATTTTTTTTTAAGAAGGCGAATATGTATTAATATTAAACCAAAAGGAAGCAAGAAGCTAGGTTTGGTGGAACAAATTAGTAAATCAAGGAAATAAAAGAAACAAAAAAAAGACGAGAGTACAATTTTAGAAAGGATTGCAGCTCTATTTGCACCCAGGTTTTACTATTCTTTCCCCTATATTTGCTCCATTCAAAAGTTTGTGAGATGATAATGTCCACCGTTTTTTAGGGCATGTTGCCTTATTTTTGAAGAATTTGTCATTTCTTGCAAGCCAAATATTCTGTAGTGTGGCATAAATGATCATTATGAAAGTTTGTTTCTTCCTTGAGTAGTTACCCCATGATGCCGCATAATCTAAGAGATCCCGCACCGTGTTATCTTGCAAGTTTTATAATCCACACCATTTGAGGATCCAATGTAGTACTGTTTTGGAGAAGTTGCATTCCACCATTAAGTGATTTACTGATTCGTTATGATTCCTACAAAGTAAACATGTTAAAGATTGGACCATTATACCCCTATGAGAGAGTGCCCCAGAAACAGGAATTCTCTCTAACATAGCCTCCAAACAAAACATTTAATCTTGAGGGGGATTAGTTTATCCCATCATATCCGATAACTACAAGTGGAATGATTTATCTTAGAATCAATGAACCTTCTCATAATTTTAACAAGATACATGCCATCTTTGTTGAGATTAAACCAAAATCCATATTTTTTCGAAGATCTAAATTCCCAAGAGTTAAGGAGGAGGTGAAACCAATATAATTCAGTTGTTACTTCTTGATTCATCGAGTTGTTTTTCCATTACCACCTGAACCCATTATTGCTTATCCTTTCTGTGATAAAACATCTTTTCACTATTTCCATTTTGTACAGAAGAGGGAAGAGGATTTGTAATATTGTATTTCCACACCAAACATCCTTCCAGAACATAATTTTGCAGTTTGGTTAAGGTATAAGAGAGAAAAGATTGTTTTTGTTTATATTGATTTTTGTAGACTATTGACAACTTTGTAGATGTTGATCCACATCCCTGTTGTGTCTTTTCTCACGAGGTAGTTAGAGGGCTTTCTATTAAGGTTATAGATGCTTGAGATAACACTAGACCAAAGGATTCCTTGTGCCACCACCCATTTAACAAGTAAAGCCAAATTTTGAGCTTTCAATGTACCCACTCCAAAGACCTTCATCTTTTTTTCTGCAACAACTTTTTGCAAACCGACCCAATGTATTTTGCTTTTTACACCTATGCCACCCCATATGAATCTGCATCTAATTTGTTCAAGAGAATCTAAGATACCTTGTGGTACTTTAAACAAGGATAGATAATAGGTAGGAAGGCTTCCAAGTATGGATTTGATGAGTGTCAGTCGCCCCCCAAATTACAATGTATTTATTTTCCTTTCAAGAAGAAAGTTTTGACTGAAATTTCTTCATTATAGGTTCCCAATTCTTTTTTAGCAACATATTGGCTCCGACAGGTACGCCAAGGTATGTAAAAGGGAGTAAGCTCTTTAGACATCCAAGAACTTGAGCCATGCTTTGTAGGTCCATATCCGTAGTGCCAATTTCGAACATGCAAGATTTGTCGAAATTTACTTTTAGTGCTGAGGATATTTGAAAGCATTTGAGTATACGTGAGGATTTTGAATGATGCTTCTAACCCAATTTCCTACAAAGATAGCATCGTTAGCATAAAATAAGTGTGAAATGGTTGGCCCTTAATGAGGAAGCTTGAAACCTTGAATTAGGGATTTGTTGCAAGCACCCTTGATGACCATATGAAGTCCCTCCATTGCAAATATGAAGAGAAAAGGGGATAGAGGGTCCTTTTGTCTTACCTCCCGTGAAATTAAGAATTCATATGTAGGTGTGCCATTTACAAGAACCGAAGCTTTGGAATTGGATAGACATTCGCGATTCCAGTTTCTCGATTTACTCCTAAAAGCCATTTGTTCCATCACAGAGTCTAGATAACCCTAGTTCATTGTATCGAAGGCCTTTTCGAAATCAACTTTAAACAAAAACATCCAAGTCTTAGATTTCTTGGCCCAAGTGCATAATTTGTTCATTACAAGAGGCCTATCGAGGATGTTTCTATCGTTGATATATGCAGATTGCACCTCATCTTCAATGTAACCCATGACACCCTTCAATCTGTTAGTAAGGAGTTTAGCTACAATTTTATAAATGCATCCAATGAGACTGATAGGTCTGTAGTCACTGAAAGTGTAACATCCACATTTCCGATAATAATTGACTACATTTATTTTACAATGTTAGTTATCGAGTATCAAATTTTGGTTGATCATAAAATAATATCTATTATATTTTGATAATATCTCATATTCAGATTTTATATAAATTCGGAATTTTATGGTAATTATATTTTATGTATTTAACAAAATGGATTTGTTATCTTAATGAAAAAAGTTCATATATATATATATATATATATATATATATATATATATATATATATATATATATATATATATATCCTCCCTAATAATTAAAAATAATTTTTCTACTTGTCAATCTTTCATAAGTTTTGACACTTGTAATTTTATGGTATTTTTGAAATAAATATTATCCACTTGCCAATTTCTGATTTGTTTTAAATTTTAAAATTAAAATCATATACTTATATATGTAAAGTGTTAAATATAATATATATGATATTAAATTGCAATAAATACATTTCTTTCTTTCTTATTTTTAAGTTTGTTGGAGCATGGAAATGCTCTACAAATAATGAGTAATAGTTAGGTTGTATTTTCCCTTTATTGTATTTTATGGTGTAAATACTCTCCCTCCTATATAAAGGGAGAGTTGGTCATTTCTTACTTAAGCTAGCTCACTTTTTTCTTAGTGATTATTTTTACTCTTCTAAAAATGTAATCCTAGAGAGAGAGAGAAAAGTGGTGGGTTCTCCCACACAGGGAGAGTTTCTCTTCCACCATGTTCTTCAAGCAATATTATTATCATTCTCTCTTTGTTCTTAGCTTTCTTCCATGAAATCATAATATGTTCTTCGTGTTCATACTTACAAAAACACGATTAATCTCGAGATATCTTACTTCCGCATTCACCGTTCCTTATAAAAATGGGTTCTTACAATTGGTATCAGACAAGGTTCTAAATGGCGTGAGGCGTGACGTGGCGGCAAGGCCAAGCCTCAAGCTTAATGAGCCATGGCGAGCCATGGCATTTTTCAAGGCGTGATGTAAGGCGGCAATTTTGTATTAATTTAAAATTATATTTCCACATAAATATAAATTTATATTAAATATAACAACTTTTTAGAAGTGTTGGATCAATAACTAATAACAAAAAGTTAACAAAAACCACAATACTTGTATCTCCGATTTGAAAAGACATAACAAAGAGAAAAAATTGTGTCTCAAACAAAAAAACACGCGCCATAACACGCCATAACGCGCCATGGCGCGCCATATCACGCTTTGCCACGCGCCACGCCTAACAGCAACGTTATGAAGCTTTTCGTAACGGCGAAGCCACGCTTCACGCCATGGCGCGCCTTTTAAAACACTGGTATCAGAGCCGTACCTTGAAGATCTCACGATTAGTTCAAGGGAACGACTCCCGTTCGGTGATTATCTTGTGATTTTTTCCGTGTTTCTACAAGAAAAATTTTCGGGTTTCAAACCGGAATTTTTTTATGAAGTTTGCTCTTAGTTCTATATTCTGGGTGATTCTATCTTAGTAAAAATAAATTGTTGCTGATGCTGCTCGTTCTATTTGTTGCTGGAAAAATATGTTCTTAAAAAGTTATTATTTTTGTTGTTGAAAAAATGAAGAAAAATGGGAGAATAAATTATTTTTGTGATCTCCAAAATGTTGAAGAAATTGTTCCAGGAGGTATTTGTTCTTGGAATGAGAAGACACAATTAATTGGCTTATTTTCTTTGAAGTGGGGCTCTTTTTTTTTTACCTAGCAGCTTGAAAATCTTCTTGAGGTATGGAACTTTTATTCCTCTTTATTCTTGCTGTGAATCTTAATTTGAAGAAATATGGACGTAATATGTGTTTCTATAAAGCACTTTGTCCTTGTTACTCTTTTGGGTAAAGAGTACTGCACTATTTGCCCCCTCAAAAAGACAAAAACCATGTGATATTGTCCAATCCCATCATCTTTTGTCCCTAAACCCCACATGTACACTCCTTATCTTTGCCTTCTCAAGACCACTTTTTGACTTAAAATGCTTTATAAAAGATTCCCTAATTAAATTATGAATAAATGGCCTTTGCGGTACCATTTTTCATGAAATAAATGGCCTTTGCGGTACCATTTTTCATGAAAAATTAGCATTTTTGTCATATATTCAGCCCTTCTCGGTGCCCCGAACCGCAGTCAAAAACTGCCTACCAGAGTCCCCTAAGAAGAGTCCCCGCAGCACCTTCTCAGCCCTGATCTGAAGTCATCTCAACTTTTATCCGCAGCCGAGGTCAGGAGCCGAGAAACCGCAGCCCTCCCTTACCTTATTTTGCTGACCGAAGTCACTCAGGACCGCAGCTTCGGATCCTGCTCCTTCTTCCGACCACAACGTCAATCAGCAGCTTGGACTGCAGGCCTCCATTGCGTCTCGGACCGCAGCCTACCCTAAGCCTCGTCCGCAACCCACTCTTCTTCATCCACAATCACCTCCCACCCAATTCAACCTTTCTCATAATTAATATATGCATCATCTTGAATGGATGGTAAATATCGTACATTTCTATTTGTTGTCAAATTTATAACGGATATACTCTAACAAATGAAATTCTTTTTGCCATATATGTTTTTTGTGAGTATTTTAATTAATTTTTTTTTCCACATGACATTTTATGGTTGTTTCATTTTTATTAAATGTTACATAATATTTAATTAAATGTATTAATTGTAATAAATATAATAATAAATGTATTTCAATTTCATTAATTGATTTTCCTTCTAATTTCAAAATTTATAAATTAAAGTTCATTAGTTTCCTTTATTTATTTATTTAAATTATTTGTTTAAATTTAAAAGAGAAAAAATATTTTTCTCAAATATTTAGAATTTCATATTTAATTTTTTATAAATAAATTCATGTAATACATGGGTTTTACACCTAGTTTCTTAATATCCAAGGTAAAATAAATAGTTACCATAATACCTATCATTAAATTGAGATGTTAGTAGATTTATAATTAATATAGAGCATATATGTTAGTTTTATAAGATGAGTAAGCTTTAATATTCTATAGAAGAGTGATAAAAAATGCAGTATAAATAGGAGAATTGGGTTTGAATATTAATCAATTCCATTTCAAACATATCTTATAGTAAATAAGAGATATTTTGGAAGAAGAGAGAAGAGTGATAAAAAATGCAGTATAAAAAGGAGAATTGGGTTTGAATATTAATCAATTCCATTTCAAACATATCTTATAGTAAATAAGAGATATTTTGGAAGAAGACGTTTTCACTCTCATATACCAAAAGGTATTATTTTCATATTATCTAACATTTATAATAATTTGTTTATTTCATTAATCATAAGATTTTTTTATAATCCGATTAAAGTTATATTTTTGGTCGCATAGCCTTCATCAGTTTAAACATTTTTTTGAAATAAGTTATTATCCTTACTAATAAATGAAGGTTTTTTTTGTCACTTGTCATATTCTCCTTCATTTTGACACATGTAATTTTTCTAAGATTTTTAAAATTATTATTTTCCACTTGTCATTTTTTGAGGATTTCACATTTCTTAAAATAAAATTTTAATAAATTCTAATGGGTTATATATATGTAAGGTTATCATTCTATTAGTTTGATAATATATTCTCATAAATGCTCCAAACGATTTGATTTCTTTCATAAATTCTCCAAAAGATTACATTTTGTATGGAAAAGCATTATTTTATAAAATATTTAATGTTTATATATTTTCATATTAAAATTTTACTTTTAATAAACCCGTATAATATACGGGTCTTACACCTAGTATAACTAATATATTATTAGTTATATTTTAACTTACCTTAATTCCGGTGGTAATTGTTTTTATATTAGACAAATGATATTATATAAAATAATTAAAAAATGTTATTATGCAACTAAAATATTATTATTAGTTATATTATAGCTAATATTAGACAATTTAAACATTTAAACATTTAGATCAAAGAATCGCATTGGGAACTATTTGAGATGAGACATACATTCGGTGTGAGGTGAGTTATCTCACAATACTATGTATTACAATATATATTCATGTATGTTAGGATAGAGAGCTAGTAGAGTAAAAGTATAGTCTTTATGTGCTTTATATTATTATACTCGAGTTATTGAGTCGAGCCGAAAGTATAGTCCCTATGTTCTTATTTTACTATACTTGAACTAGTAGAATAGTGCTGAAAGTATAATCTCTATGTGTTTAAATGTTATTATATTTAAGTTATTACAGTTAAGTTAGAGGTTAACGGCGGAACAACGACAGGTCGTGAACCTATAGACCCGTGTGTTGACGTTGAAATGGCAGGTAGGCCGTAACTCTAGATACACATATTAGTGGTGGATCGGCGAAAGGTTGTGAGCCATTGTTTGTATGCAAGTATATGTATTGGGATATATGGTATATTGGGGAAACTCACTAAGCTTCGTGCTTACCCGGTTGATTACAAATGATTTCATGTACTTCTGCAGATCGTGAGAAGGGAAAAACTTGACTGTACACACGCATCGACATCATGTTTTTGTTTTCCGCATAATTTAATTATACTTTGATTTGAATAATTGACTTCTGATTATCAAACAATGGTTTTCATTATGAATAAAATAAATATTGGAATGAAATGTGGTCTGTTAAAAATGAAAAATTTGTTATGAAAAACCGAGACGTTACAAGTTGGTATCAGAGCCCTAGTTTGTGAGATTTGGATGAACATTTGTGTGATTCCAGACTCAAACTAAGGATCTGAATATCTTAACAAATCTTTTTTAATAAAAATAACTTTATCCAAACAAAAACATGTGGTGCGTACAGTCAGCCAGAGCTCAGAAAGGAAAGTGATTCCCAAAGTATTCATGTTTGTTATGTCTGTTTGATTACAAAAGATGTACCGTAGTTTTATCTAAGTAACTACCAATATACTAACTACCTTAAACCTGTTTGTTTAATTAAGGTAATATGTGATGAGATTATAACCATACTTGATTGACTAGTAAGGCACAACGTACGAGACGCCGAAATGGTATGAAATTCGTCACCGTAGCTAGCAGCAAGGTGTAGGATAGTCAATCCCATATAGATCTATACACAAATTTACGCTCTCCCTCCAGGAGACTCTGGTTACAAAATGTGACACGGTAGTATATTGCTGCACCATGCAGTAGTGGCTCACATAAATGTTATCTTGTTATTGTATTAGTGTAGTATGTTCTCTCTGTTTCTAGTATGTAGTATGTTCTCTCTGTTCTAGTATGTAGTATGTTCTCTTTGTTTCTCATTATAGTATGTTTAAACTGACTCATGTATGAACTTACTCTTGTATGTTTTAGTGTTCTAGAAATAGTAAGTAGTGACTTCCTAAACTATACCAATTATAGTTGACTAGTAAAGTTGTTTGAATGACTGATTATGTTTGAACACCTTTGCTACCTAAAGGTATTTGACTGAAAGAAAGGACTTTTATTTCTATATACATATACGTATACATAATATATAACTAAGATTCAAACGACATTTGGACAAACAACCGAATACCCTAAGTCCACAACCAAACAAAGAACAGGAAATAAGGCGAGTTATCAATCCTAAGCCCTTTCAACCTTATTTATATAACTATATTCACATAGACATGATTTTTACAATATATAATTTTAAAAGAGTTAATAAAGAATTTAACATATAAAAGAGTTTTAACCATTTGAATGGCTTTAGATGACTTGATGTCAGTTTATAAAAAGGTTTTTGAAACAGTTTGATAACACGGTTTTGAAGAATAAGAAGTCTACTTGATTGGTAGTTATTAATCACATGTGATTGAATAATAACTATAATGTTTTCTACTTGTATTCTCCCCTATAAAAGCATTTAATATCATTTAAAAGATAAGTTTAAGGGGGTATGAACTCACCTGTAGTGAGTGATATGAATGTAAGATCGATATAGGATGCTAAGTGTCAAGTGAAGCCTCGAGCACAAACGGATCCTATTAGGTATATAATATGATACATATATGGATATAATTAGTGTTTATACAACAAATCATGCAAGGAAAACACCTTAGGAACTAGGAAACACTTAGATTGAAGTGTTACAAGTACAAAGGATTGCATAAAATGGGTGTACGACCACACTAAAGTGTGTACGGCCAAGTGGTGTGCGGCCACTTGTGTGTACGGACATGGAGTGTACGACCACATATGTGTATGGCTATGAAGTGTACGACCATACACTCCTTGAAGAACATGCCGAAAAAAGGTGGTCTAAGGCTCTATCTAGCATCCTCTAAGTGTCCATGATCTTGTGTTGGAATATAACATGAGTTTGAGGCCAAACATGCACTAAACAAGGGGTGTACGGCCATATGAAGGGTGTACGGCCGTACACTGTCACACCCCAAAACCGAGAATGGCGGAATATGTTCTAGGGTGGAGGACGTCATGCACAATATCATAACAATGCATAATAGTAAAAACAAGCAAACACATCCATTGCATTAATATAGAAATTTTAATACAAGCGTGTTCTGTACAGTTTGTTAGACACCAAGAAGGTATAATCAAAATAAATAGAAGTCTTGTATGTGCTCTGTGTTCTCAAAAGCTGCATCTGTACCTGTCTACTAATGACCTGAGAATACAAGTTATTTTGAAAACGAGTATCAGCATAAAGCTAGTGAGTTCATAAGAATTTTAGTGTCATTGCTTGTATAAAAGTGTTTACAATTGTGTAACATGAAAGTTGTTATCAAGTTTGAAAATAGTGTAAATCTCTAGAAAATCCTATATTTTCCAGTAAAAGTAGTCTTCTGCCAAGACTTGGTTATTTGTAGGTTTGATCCTTTGAGTGTGTAAAAGTTTTTCCCAATTAGACTCTCATTTATAAAAATATAGTTTGGACTTCATTTGAACAAAGTAAATGGGAAAATAATGTATTATTCCAGCAGTGTTACTGTCGACTGAATGGTAAATAAACCGCAGACTATAGGTAGTGATAAGTATATAATACACCTCGGGAAGTCTACTTTACCTTTAATTCTTAATTTGTTAATTTAAGGATCCGAATGTGAATCTTTATGTAACCATGCGAATAGGCGTTCGAATGTATAATGACCCTCCAGGTCACACGTAGTGTGGCAACATGTTATCATCCCTGGGCCTAGACGGCTCAGACTGTAGCTAGTAGTCGGGATGTGAGAGTGTCCGCCCTATATAGATCTATACACGTAGAGCCCGCTCTCCCTCCAGGAGACTATGGTTACACGGCGAAGGCGCAACAAAGTGCCGTATAGAGAAATAGTGTATCACATTCTGTTTTAGTATGTTCTCTTGTATTAGTGTATAGTGTGTTTCTCGGTATTATGTATTCAGTGTTCTTTTTTATAGTACATAGTATTCTCCTAGTATAGTACTTAACATGTAGAGACTCATAATAGTGCTAACTAGGGATGAGCAATGGGCCAAACCCGGACCAGATCGACTCGAAGACCGAAAACCCGAAGACCGAAAATCGTGAATTTTCTTACCCGAAAACCGGACCGTTTTTGGATGTATCGGGTTCGGGTTCGGTCCGGTCCGGTCTCGGGTACTAAACTAGGTTTCGGGTTTTGGACCGAGCTAGGCTTTGAAATTGGTACAATGCGGAACTTTACTTAGATCACGTGCAAATGAGGTGTCTACAAAAAAAATACAAACCTTATTAACATTTGGAACAAATAAAAATTACACTATTTAGCACAAAAACTGCACTTTTTATAAAAAATGCATGTTTTAACAAAAAAGAAACAACATTGTTAATAAAAAACTGCATTTTAACAGCTTTTTTGTGTATAAAACAACAAAAACAGCATTATTTATAAAAAAACTGCATGTTTTTATAAAAAAATTTGCATGTTTTTATAAATTTTTTTTGCATGTTTGAACAAAAAATAGCATGCTAGATACATTTTTTCTTGTAAAGTGATAGGAACAAACGTTGATCAAGATTTATAAATAATGTTACAATAAAAACATCAAGTTTTATACATAAAATTATATATAACATTAACTAATAATTCAATATCCTTATCTATATATTTTAAGGAGAAAAAAATTTCGGTCTGGTCCGGGTTAAATCCCGTATTCCGGGTACGGTCCGGTCCAAACCCGAAACCCGATTAGTGGTAAAAACAAAACCCGAAAACCGGCCCATTAATATATATATCCGGTCCGGTCCGGGTCCGGTCCCGGTTTTTTTCCGGTCCGGTCCGGTCCAACAGGTCATATGTTCATCCCTAGTGCTAACTATGGTAAGTATCATAGTAATGGTAGTAAAGAGCGGGAAAACTTAACTATACCTATTATAGCTAAATAGCATGTTGTAGTCTATCTTGGATACACCAAAGTATTGAACGGAGTGAAAATATTCATATCCAACACAAATACATACAATATATAACTAAGAATTCAATGACAGTCGGACAGATAACAATATACCCTAAGACCCCAATCAAACAAGAATAGGAAATAAGGCGAGCTATCAGTCCTAAGTCCTTCAAGTCTTACTTATATAGATATATTGGTGTAGATATATTTTAGGAACATAAGAAGTTTAAAAGAGTTTGGAAATAGTTTTTATAATGATTTAACATGAAAATGAGTTTGATAAACATTGAAAACAGTTTTGATGGCAAAACGGTTAAAAGTATAGAAATCCTTTCTGATTGTAAGTTAAAAATCACATGTGATTGATACTATAAATTGTTGGATTCAACTTGTATTCCCCCCATAAAAGCATTTAAAAACATTTGAAAGGTTAATTAAGGGTTATGAACTCACCTGCAGCGAGTGGATCGGATGGAAGTGTCGGTTGAGTGCTTTGTGTCAAGTGAAGACTTCAACACACTTAATGACCCTAGTAACATATGAAGACATATGTTTACATATAATTAGTGATTAAAACACTAATTAAACATGTATAAAACATCCTAATGCGAGGAAAAACACTTTGGTCAAGTGCTAGGAGGCTATTGGGTTGCAATAAAGGAGTGTATGGCTTTATGCGGAAATGTATCGTCAAATGACCATGTTTGTTCGAGTTTACGGCCCAGGGGAGTTTACTACTGGCCGTAAACTCTCAATTGGGTCTCCAAACTAGTCTTGAAACTACTATAACTTAAGTGGTTAAGTGCTCCAAGGCCTAAACAAGAGATTGGGTGAGTTTGAGGTCCAAAAATGGTCTTGTGTGGAGTTTACGGCCTGGGGACCACTTCCCCATGAGTTTACGGCCGTAAACTCATGGCATGAAGTGCCAAATTGTTGATTCAAGTCCCTAACTCATTGAGGTATAATTCTAGGTTAATGTCCAAGGCTAGGTGAGGTGATTAGGGCACATTTTGCACCATTTGAGGGAGTTTACGGCCTAAGAAGATCCTGGGCCATAAACTCTCATTCAACCCTCCAAAACCTAATGTTTAAGGTCCATAACACTTCAAGGGTATGATCTATGCTAGTATCTAAGCACAAGGAAGGAGTTAGGGGCATTTTGGCACCCATGTTAAGGGTTTACGACCTAAGAATTTCTTGGGCCGTAAACACCTTGTTCATGCTAGTTTTGGGTGATTTCAATGCTATATGGACATGAAATAAGCTTTAACACAATCTA
This sequence comes from Lactuca serriola, assembly GCF_051521515.1. Taxonomy (NCBI): domain Eukaryota; kingdom Viridiplantae; phylum Streptophyta; class Magnoliopsida; order Asterales; family Asteraceae; genus Lactuca; species Lactuca serriola. The sequence continues at coordinate 273,556,482 of NC_136412.1, read as the reverse complement.
GGGTAAGAGAACTTATAGTTTGGGGACGAAAACTTGAAGATTTTTGGGAGAAATCGGGTCTTGAAGAGAGAGGGTAGAGAGAGAGTGGAAAGAGTATAAATGAGGTTCACTCAACCCTTATATAGGGTGAGTTTACTGCCCCGGAGTTTACCGCGCGAAGTTTAACGCCGTAAACTCCATGTTTACGGCCGTAAACTCCATCTGATGGAGTTTATGGTGTGATTTTTTTGGTGTTAGGGCTTTAGTGGTTACTTTCTAAGACTTAATCCTTAAGTGTGAAAGGCTCAGAATACTAAAACGGACTTTAAATTGTGATAAAAGATGGCGGAAATGAAATTGACTTCCGAATGAAGTGATTAACTGTGGAAATTATATATATGAAATATTCGGGTTGTCACATACACTCTTTTTGTTCATGCATTTGATGTCGATTTTAAGATGAATAACAAGTGTTTCTAGAGTATGACAAGCATAGGAAGAGGTACTTACAAATTGGAAGCCTCTAAGGGGTGTTTAAGGTCCAAGAACTAGTGTGTGTTCTTGGTGTTCTTGAAGATCTAACCAAAAGAAGTAATTTCATGGATGAAATCATGGATCTTCACTAGATAGCATAATGAATCAACTTACATTTTTGAAGATCTAGGTGAAAAAACCGATGATAGTTGAGAGAGAATCGATTTCTTGGCTTGAATGTGTGAAAAGTGATTAAAAATGGCTAAGTTTCACATATATATGTGAGAGTGTATGGACATGAGGGGTGTACGGCCGTATACCCATGTGTATGGCCATACACTCCTCTTGAAGGAGTGTTTGTCCCGGTTAGAATGTGATGAACTTAAGGAACGCTTTTTCTAAACCCTAACTTTGAAGGTACTAGGCTTAGAACACTCAAATAGACTCTAAACATTGCTAAACGATAGCAGAAACGAGTCTAACTTTGATTGAATTGAATAGTTGTACAAGATAGAAATTTCGGGTTGTCACAGAGTGAATGGAGACGATGGGTCTTGTCGCTATCTATGACTTCCAACGTTCCCCTACAGTCATTATCACACCTCCTTTCATATCTGTGAATCACAAACAACGTTCTCTAGGCATTTCCGTCTTCATATGAAAATATAGATGTGTGTTTGTGTGAGAAATAGAATCTGAATACTCCATGTGTTCATATGATTTAGAAGTATGTATCGGTGTTCATCAGATATGAATTGGTGAAGATGAAGAAGTAGGTGGGTGGTGAATTTCGAGAGAGAGAGAGAGAGAGAGAGGTGACCTCACTTTTTTTAATTATTAAAATAAATGAAAAACAATTAGATTTTAAAAGAATGAAAGAAAAATGAAAAATAAATACCCCAAGGGCATTACAGTCATTTCAGTTTACCGAAGGACAAAAAACGCAACGAAACTACCTCAAAAGGACCACCAATCCAAAAAACCGTGGTTTGGACTAAAACCCTTAAAAAATACATACCACATGGACCATTTTTGCAATTTTTTCATAAATCTACCACGATAAACCATATCCAATCTCTAATGTAGGGGTTGTGTTTTTTTTTTCTTCTGATTATAGTTGAGCAAATTGATTTTGGGATTTTTGATTTGAACAATCTGATTTTGCTCCAATTTTGATTTTTTCTTTCTGGATTGTTTTCATATAGGTTTTTTTTTCGGATCGTTTACATCAAAGTTAAAAGAGTTTGAGAACTTGAAATTGGTTTGTTTTAATTTGGTTGGCTAATGGTAGTCGATGGCAATGGTGTTTGACAACGGAGGAGGTGGCGGTGGTTGTTGATTCTTTTGGCGGTGATGGTTGTCGGTTCTTTTAGTGGTGATGATTGCTAGTTTTTTTTATTGATGCTGATATCTGTGAACGCATTATTTTTTTAAAGTTAATAAACAAGAAAAGAAATAAAAAAACTGAAAAATAAATATAAAGACAAAATAGTCTTTTTATGTCTGTGAGGGACTAAGAACGCAATAAAATCATACTATAAAAAATAGTCTTTTTATGTCTGTGAGGGACTAAGAATGCAATAAAATCATACTATAAGGACGATCCGAACGCAAAAAAAAATAGTTAGGGACCAAATGCGTGATTTTCACAAAACTATAGGGACGATTTCAGTAATTTACTCTTAAAAAAAATGAAATCATTTTGTATATTGTATTATTTGTAGTTATCGTAGTGTTTAGTTAATATTCTGCTGTTTATTCATAATGTTTACTTGATAATTTTAATTTAGTAGTTTTTAATTAATGTATTTTTAAATATGTTAACTTTAGTTATTTTATTTTTAAATTTTATGTAGTATCAATTTTATTTAATATTATTCAGAAATAATAATAATAAAATGATGATATAACAATTGATTGAGGTCGTGTTCGGTATGTAACGTTCGAGAGTTTTCAGTTTCTAGCTTTTAAAAATTAAACCGCTCGTAAAAAAAAGTTTCATTCGCAACAGGAGTATTTAGCTCGAAGCATAAACAAAACGTTCCAAAATAAAAAATTATATGAAGAAACTTTTAGTTACCCGTTATCAGTTAGTTTTACCGAAATGCCCTAAAACCGAAATATTACAATTATAAAATAGTAAAATGCTTATATAACTTTAAAATTTTATAGAGGTCGATGGTATGAAAAAATAAATAAAGTTAATAAACAGTGAAATGATTGTGGTGCAAGTTGCAACTATTTGAACTCTTTCGACCGTTCAATGTATCGTGGACTTGACATGGTCTAAAGTCAAAGAAGCTGATTTTTTCGACTGGCGGCTGTGTAAAAAAAAGAAGAAGCTAATTGTCAATGGTTTTTGCCTCCCGAAATCGATATTGTCAGTCGGGTTTCTGTCGACTGTTGTAGAAATCAATCCAGACAACTTCATTAAGGCTACAGTTTTTAATGGAGTCTCCACTCTCTGCATATTCACCAAGCTATCGAAAGATTGATGTGTTCTTGAGTTACTTTGGTCTAGGTAGTCGTAACAACTTTGTAAACGATATTCGCCATGCACTTGGAAGAAAAGGAATCTCCACACGTTTGGATGATATAAGCACAGTCGAAGACCGGTATACATATGTCTCGCAAGGTATCTTTGGATCGGTGGAATAATCATCAATGGCGGTAATTGTCTTCTGCAAAGACTATCTTAGCACCGGAGAGTGCTTGGATGAACTAGTGAACATCATGAAATTGAGCAAGATAACTGAAGGAGGTTTAAATGTTCTCCCAGTGTTCTATGATGTCGACCCCTTGGAGCTTCGCAACCCTGATGAGCCTTTAGGGGAAATACGCAGGAAGAATTGGCATTTTGGGTCAATGTTTCGTCGTGAATATTATTCGGTAGAACAGGAGAAGTTGTGGAGGCAGGCTGTAGTGGAATTGACTAAATTACACGGGTTGAAACTGAAATTGAAGAGCATACCCAATTGGTAACATTCTTACTGATTTGACTTTTGCGTTCTAAGTTGAAAATTATCAAATGCAAAATTGGTGTGAGTTTATAACAAATCTACTTCAAACAGTTTTCTATCTGCAAATGCTTGTTATAATGTGTCTAAAATACTCATCGGATGTATCCTGGGAAGGTTTTAAGTTCATATATTAATTTGGCCTTCAAGTCTCCCAAGTCCCAAATTAAGTTGTTAGATGCAATAATTCTATTAGCTTCCATAACAACAATTTTAATAAAGCATAACCAATATAATCACAAGTTAGTGATTATATTTCTTTTCCTAGGCTTTGACAACACACAATGTTTTCCAAATACCTTCACATTTCCAAGTACACTAGATTAGTATTAAGATGCCACTATTTATAAGGGGCTTTTTTAGGTTTTCTAATGAGGTATTTTATTTTCACTTACAACTTAAGTACATTTCACCAATAAAACATGTGTTTGATAATTTGCCATTACATTAGTGTCAAACTTGTAATTCTTCGGTTTAAATTTATTTGGGGCAATGTTGAGCAAGTGAATATTGATTTCCATATACAGGGATGTACTCGATTTTGTTGAGGAGATTGCTGAAACCGTTATGAGGAATTTAGGTCGCATGAATGCATCCAGTATTGACAAAAATGTTGTAGAACTGGTAAAGCCTCACAAGAAAAATGCAAGATCCTTGAAGGTTAAACCAGGTGATGTTTACATAACTTAATGTAAGCTAGTTTTTTCTTTCTGTGTGCTACAGTGATGTATGTGTAGCATTATTATTCCTAGATGTTTGTGTTTTTAGCAACATTGTGATGATTATATGAAAACCCTTATATTAATAATCAGAGATGCAACCAACTTTCAAGATTTTTAATTCTCAATGTCCTTCCATTTCCATATTGATTAACTTGAATACTTTTGTTCAGAGGTATGCTCTAGCAAGTTCCCAATGGCAACTTCAAAGTTGCAGGATTTTGGGTGGACTTATGATGTATTTGTGAGTTTTAGAGGAGAAGATACCCGTAAGAACTTTGTTGACCATCTCTGTGCTGCTCTTGAAGAGCATCAAATCTATACTTTCAATGATGATGAGAAACTCGATAGAGGAAAGTCAATAGCCCCAGAACTCTTAAAGGCTATTGAAGAATCAGCTATTTCTGTCATTATTTTCTCAAAGAACTATGCTTCTTCCACTTGGTGCTTGGATGAACTTGTGAAGATAATGAGCTGTCATAAGACGAGGGGAAAAATAGTTTTTCCGGTGTTCTATCATGTGGACCCCTCAGATGTACGGAAACAGAAAGGGCATTTTGGGAAAGGTTTAGCCCAACACTACAAAGCTGAGAAAATGCAAGTATGGAGGGAGGTACTTGTAGAAGCAGCTAATTTGTCTGGATGGGACCTGAAGACCATTGCCAATGGGTAATTTCTTGTGCAGATCATGTCTTCATTGTTCCTCTGTGGCTCTGTGTTGAATATCTCTTGATTCTTTTGTATCCATGTTTCAGGCATGAAGCAATATGTATCAAAGATATTGTTAAAAGGATTCAGAGAGAACTGAATCGGGTTTCTGTTACTACTGATGAGAATTTATTTGGGTTAGAACATCGCACAGAAGAGGTTATATCTCTGTTAGATGGAGATCATGGTGTTTGTATGATAGGGATATGGGGCATGGGTGGTGCTGGTAAGACGACTCTAGCCAGAGTCCTTTTTGATGAAATTTCTTATCACTTTGATGGCGTAAGCTTTCTTGAAAATGTTAGAGAAGTTTCACGACAATATGGTCTGCAAAATCTGCAAAAGTTGTTGCTTGGGGATGTTGTAAAGGAAGAAAACATGAGAGTACGTAGTGTTGTTGATGGTAAACACATATTATCGAAAAGGTTAAGACATAAAAAGGTTCTTCTTGTTCTTGATGATGTGGATTCTCTGAGTCAACTAGAAGCTTTAACTGGATCACTCAACTGGTTTGGTGAAGGAAGTAGGATTGTAATCACAACACGAGATGAGCATGTTCTAGTTGCACACGGGATAAAGGAAAAGAACATCTATAAGATCAGTTTGCTAAATGACAATGAAGCAATTCAACTGTTCAAATGTTATGCTTTCAAGACAAGTATTCCCTCAAAAGAGTATGAAGAGGCTTCACAACAGGGGGTAACACTATGCTACTGGGCTTCCTTTGACTCTTAAAGTCTTGGGTTCCTTCTTATGTGGTAGAAGTTTGGCTGAGTGGACAAGTACGTTAAATAAACTTAAAAGTATTCCAGAAAAGGAAACTATGGAAGTATTGAAAATGAGCTATGATGGTCTAGATAATGAATACAAGGAAGCGTTCCTCCATATTGCATGTTTCTTCAGAGGATGGGAGAAAGATACCGTGTTCTGGATACTTGAAAGTTGTGAATTCTACCCGCATATTGTCGCTAGAGTTCTTGAGCAAAAGTCCCTCATAATCATCTCAAATGAGCGTTTGTTGATGCATGATCTTATACAAGAAATGGGAAAAGATATTGTTCGTAGGATGCAACCCAATGAGCTTGGCAGACGTAGTAGATTGTGGGACCCTCATGAAATTGTGGATGTTTTGAAGGAAAATACGGTAGAGGAATTCTCCTTTAGGTCCCATTTGTTACATAGTACACTACCTGACAAAACTGAACAGGTTGTACTGTGTTTGTGTTTGACTTGACTGACGCCCATTTTACAAGGACGTACTGATGTCAATGGGACAAAAAATTAAATTTTTGTGTCTGGTGTAGTACTTTCTGGCACTTGGTTTTTATGTTGTTATCTTTGGTTTGCAGGGTAAAAAAGAGATCAAAGCCATTGTAGTGGGCAATGTACATGTGGTAGATTCAATGAACATGTCAGAAGCATTCAGAAATATGCGAAACCTTAGACTGCTGTATTTTCATGCAATGACCGAGGAAATGAGTCCTTGTGCTCCTGCATATCTTCCTAATGAGTTAAGGTGGCTTACATGGAATTATTTCAATCAAGATTCTTTGCCAAAAACTTTCAATGCAAATAAACTCGTTGGACTCGAAATGCCTCACAGTAATATTGTACAACTGTGGACCAGTTGGGATGTAAAGGTACAGATACTCTGCTATACTTTGTTTTGGATAATTATACATATCATATTACTCTTATTGTCCCACAATAACATATATATGGACTTTTTCTATTTCCATTTGATTGCGGCAGGTTCTTCATAACTTGAAGCTTCTTGATTTAAGTTACTCGAAGTTAAAACCCCAGATTTTAACCAGATTCCAAACCTCGAGAGGCTTAATATTGGTTTTTGTCTGAGTTTATTGGAGGTTCATACTTCTATTGGGGTTTTACAGAGGCTAACTTACTTGAGTTTGTCTGGTTGTTTAAATCTCAAGCACTTGCCAGAATCACTAGGAAATTTGGTTGGCTTAGCTGAGCTTAATGTTTCTCACTGTTTGATTGAAGAACTGCCCGAGACGATTGGTAATCTCTACAATCTTGTGTACTTAAACCTCACTTACTGCCAAAAGTTAAAGAGTCTACCAAGCACCATTTCTAGATTAAATCGTCTGGAAACCCTTGATCTCCACCATTGCATAAGTCTTGAGAAATTTCCTGACAACTTGGACAGCTTAGAAAGTCTAGAGAACCTGCTTGCATCTAGCACTAGTGTTATCCATCTTCCTGATGCCATTACTAGGCTGAAACGTCTGAAAACTCTTGATCTTCATCATTGCTTCAGTATTAAAACACCTCTGAATCTGAGTGCAGTTTGCAATGATACTGGAGTTGGACAGAATCTCATTTACTTAAACCTCTCTTCCTGCATACAGCTGAAAGAGTTCCCAGAGTCTCTAGGGTACTTGGAGAACTTGTTAAATCTTGACTTGTCTCATAATATGATAAAACAACTACCCTCCTCAATTGGAAATCTAACCAAGCTTGTTTGTCTGAGTCTCACTTATTGCCATTATCTGAAGAGACTTCCAGCCACCATCAGTCGATTGAAAGATCTGAAAACTATTCAACTCGATGGCTGTGTTAGTCTTGACGGTTTGCCTGAGAACCTCGATCAAGTGGAATCTTTGGAGGACCTTATTGTATCAAGTACCAGCATTAGATATCTTCCAAACAATATTAGTAGATGCAAATCACTAAAATCTTTGAATGTTCATGATTGGAAGAGTCTCACATACTTGCCTCCAGCAATAGGTGATATAGAATCACTAGAGGTGCTTCGTGCTTCTGGATCTGGTATTATGTTTATCCCAGACAGCATTTGCAGCTCAAAGTCCCTCAAAATTCTTGATCTCCATGATTGTTCAAATCTCCAAGAACTTCCTACTTACCTCGGTAATATTGAAAGCTTGGAGGAGATTTATATATCAGGTACACATGTTGCGGAATTACCTCCCTCCATTGATGGATTTGAAGTGCCTTAGTGATGGATGATCAAGATATTGAGAAATCCAAACAACATATGATGGTTAGTATTACGACCCAAGGATAATTAAATCTAAAAGATTTAATTTATCATTATCTTTAGTATGACAACCGTAAATCCCTCATCAAATATGTACCAAATTTAGATCCTAAATTAGCTCCTAGACAATTGTATATCACGGCTATATAAGCCTCCTCTGTATATTGTTTTGTATATGAAAAATACATACAGTTAGTTGTTCTCAGGAACCCTAATACCTTATATGGTATCAGAGCTTCAATTGCTCTAAAGCCGATCCTATCTTCTACTTCTTCTTCTTTCCCAACTATTTCAATGGGTTCAAAAACAATACAAGTTACTGCTGCAACACACTTCCCAATTAAGCTGAACGCCAACAACTTCCCAGTCTGGCGTCGTCAAGTTGAATCTGCCCTAATTGAGCTTGAACTTGACCAGTTTATCACTGGCAATCAAAATCCTCCAAAGCGATTTCTTGAAGAAAAAGATGGTCCTAAACCAAACCCATAATACATCTCCTGGTACCGCCAGGATCAAACAATCATCAGTGCTATTCTTGGCTGTTGTTCTGATTCCATCCAACCCCTAATTTCATCATCTCCTACCTCCCGGGAAGCATGGGAACGACTCAATGCTAGTTTTGCTAGTGCCTCCGGATCTCGTGTCATCTCTCTCAAGTCTAAGCTTGTCAAAAACCCAGAAGGCACTCGTCAATCGCTGAATACGTTCAGGATATGCGCGCCATTGCTGATGACTTGGCACTCGGCCAAAGCCCTATCACAGAAGAAGACCTATTGGTGCATATTTTGTCACAACTTGGTGATGAATATGGAACCATTGTAGCTGCTATCAAAGTGCGTGAAACACCACTCTCCTACTCTGAATTGTTTGACAAACTAAGTGACTTTGAGCGAGCCCTTAAGGTACACACTGCCTCCTCTGGCCCGGTGATAACCACTGTCGATTACACTTCACGACAATCAAACAGATCCCAACGTGGCCCCAACAATTGTTTTTCCAATCAGCAAAGCAGCCCAACCAAACGTAACCAATGGTCTTCCCTAGGATCTGGAGGTAGTCGCCCAAACAAAAACAACCTTTTTTGTCAATTCTGTAACTTCCCAGGTCACATGACTCGTGATTGTCGAAAGCTATCTCGATTGCTAAGAGAAAACAATATCACTATCAACAACTCGTAGCCACCTAATCCTAATCCTAATCCTGTCGCTAATGTAACTATGTCCGGGTCACCTGCTATCTCATCACTCTGGCTATTTGATAGTGGTGCCTCTAACCATGTCACAGCCTCACAGGTGATCGCTCTACTCTCCAAAATATCTCGGACTATGGTGGACCCGACGAAGTTGTTCTTGGTAATGGTAACAGTCTACAAATTTCACATGTTGGTTCTAAATGCATTAACATACCACTTAAAACTTTAAAATTACCCAATGTGTTATGTGTTCCCCAACTAGACAAGAATCTCATTTTTGTGGCCAAACTATGCAAATCTAACCGGGGTTCTGTTGAATTTTTTCCTTCTTATTTTGTTGTGAAGGATCTTCGCACGGGGGCGCGTCTCATGCGGGGGGAGAACCATGAAGATGTCTATCATGCCACACTACCATCCAATCTACAACTCAACCTCACCATCAAAGCTTCACCACTCCACTGGCATCATACCTTCGGTCACCCTTCTACAAGAGTTCTCAAGGGAATCCTTTCAAAATTAGGCCTTAGCTCTAAACTTTCTAATATGCATTGTTTATCCTGTTCAATTAATAAAAGTCATAAATGGCTCCAACTCATTTATCGTTACAAAACCATTATAGTTGATATACTCTAATGTGTAGGGACCTATCCAAAACTCCATTGACCGTTTCACCTATTATGTCATTTTCATGGACTATTTCTCCAAATATGTGTGGTTCTATCCAATGAAAAAGAAATCTAATGTAGCCATCATATTTCCTCAGTTCAGACTCTTGGTTGAGAAGTTTTTCCAAACACCCATTGTAGCAATCTTTACTGATAATGGTGGCGAATACATAGGCCTCTCACCCTTCTTAAAAACACATGGCATTTCTCACTACACCACTCCTCCTCATACACCTGAGCAGAATGGTATAGCTGAACGATGGCACAGACACATAGTTGAAACGAGTTTAGCTCTTCTTCGTTATGCTAAACTTCCCTTAAACTTTTGGTCTCATGCCTTTGAAATGGCAGTATACCTAATCAATAGGATTCCACACGTATTCTCAATAACCACACTCCTTATGAACAATTATTTGGTCTATCTCCAAACTACAAAAAAACTTAAACCTTTTGGCTGTTTGTGTTATCCATGGCTGAGTCCTTATACCACCTCCAAACTCCAACATAGATCCATTCCTTGCCTCTTCCTTGGATATTCTACCTCAAAATCAGCCTACAAGTGTTATGATCCTACTACCCAACGATTATATCACTCACGCCACACTATCTCATGGAAATCGGCACATTAGAACTTACTCACAGAACTTGGAAATCGGCACGTCAAAAGTCATTTCTAGAACTTACTCACACCACGTTATTTCATGGAAATTGTATCACTCACTCACACCATTTCTAGGATCTAACATTATTTCATGGAAATCGGCACGTCAAAAGTCGGTTTCTCGTTCCTCCACTGAGGCGGAATACAAAGCCTTAGCAAATGCAGCAGTTGAGGTTTCTTGGGTTCAGAACTTACTCACAGAACTTGGTGTATAGCAATCCTCTCCTCCTACACTCTTTTGTGATAATATAGGAGCCACCTATCTATGTGCTAACCCGGTTTATCATTCACGCATGAAACATATAGCTTTGGACTATCATTTCGTATGTGAGAAAGTTGTTGTTGGCTCTTTAAAAGTTCTACATATCAACTCTAATGATCAGCTGGCAGATGCTCTCACCAAACCCCTCAGTCGGAGCCTGTTTGTTCGTCTACGTTCCAAGATTGGAGTCTTTGATGGATCCTCCATCTTGCGGGGGCGTATTACGAACCAAGGATAATTAAATATAAAAGATTTAATTTATCATTATCTTTAGTATGACAATTGTAAATCCCTCATCAAATATGTTTTTAGATCCTAAATTAGCTCTTAGACAATTATATATCATGGCTATATAAGCCTCCTCTGTATATTGTTTTGTATATGAAAAATACATACAGTTAGTTGTTTACAGGAACCCTAATACCTTATAGTTTGTTCAAGACAAGAGGTGAAGCAACGGTGAACATTGCAAATGGATCTTGTTTCGTTATTTCAGTCTCATGTTAGGGATTTCAAATAATATCTTTTAGCTTCTCTTGTTTACACAGTGTTCTGGGCCTTTTCCCTTTTGTTTCAATGTTTTATTTGATGTGTTATGTTTTTTTTCTCTTTCCCATCTGTTTGAAGGAATTTGAGAATGATACTACATGTGGAGGAGTTAAACAAACGACGGATGTTAAAATCCTAAGCAAGCTAATGGCTGTTTCTATTCCTGAAAAAAAAAATCATATTCATGATCCTCAAGTTTAATGTAATAAAGATTGTGGAATTAAGAAAAGAATCCCAAGTGCAGCAGAAAAAACATCTGTGAATACAAGAATTTGCTCAGGATGTGGAGAAAGAGTTCCTCACAATTTACGTACATGCCCAATAAGGATTATAGCTGATCAATTGACTAAAGACATTTAGTTTTTGTTTTCATTCAACTGTGAATAGAATATTACTTGTTATTATGTGATTGTCTAATATTCTATTCATTTCCCATTCTTTAATTTCATATGTTTTTGTTTTCATATCTGATTTCCTAATATTCTATTCATTTATGAATATATAACTTTCAACCATAATAAAATAGTTAATTCATACATGAATAATTATATGTAGATAATTACATATTTTATATGCTCATTATCTTTGCGGAGAATGTTATGTGTTAGATAAAATATTATGAGATGATATTTAATTAGTTTAATGATATAAGTAGTATACACTTTTAAATATGTATTGGGTAGTAATAGGTGATGGTAGATAGGAGATGATAGGTAAGTGATGACAGATAGGTAATGATAAATATACGATGATAAATAGGAGGTGACTAGGAGATTCCCTGACCTTGACTTGCGATGTTGTGATGTAATCATCTACCAAAGTATAGATGACGACCACAAACTAATCTAAACAGTCTAGTGGAAACACCAGCAGACTCATAACTATGTATTCATGCGATGATACTCTAAACCCTTTGTTGACACGTATTGGGGGAAAATCCTTGAAACAATATTGTCTATGTGATGTAGGAGATGATCCTTAGGAAATGTCCTTAAGGAAGAATAAATAAAGAAAACAGGGATGGGTAATCGAGTTAATTATTTGACATGAAATGTGTGAATAAACAAATTAACTATATTATTGTGGGTTGAAAACACTATGTTTCTCACCAGGTTTCCCAACCTAACCCACTTAGTTTATTTGTATCTCATGTATCAATGTGAAGATACATTACACCGAGAGATTAAATGAGATTTAGATCATTATTGTAAATTAGTGTAAGGTCTGTTTATGCTTAGGTTTTGTATCAGTTATGACATCTCAAGTTTTGAAAAAATATCAATATCGAACGTTTCTTTGGGAATGTTTAATGTTAATATTATCTTACGTTGAAATAATATTTTTGGGACCAATTCCGCAACAAAAGAAATACTCCGTTTTAAAATAAACATAGATAAAAAATTTAGAATGACTATAAATTTGGGAATGTCACAGTTGGTATTACCAGAACATTAGTTTAAGCGAACTAGGAATTTGTAGGATTTTTAGACTTAAACTTAGAATGTTAAATGATGATCGTGAGAAGTGTGTCTATTACATTTTAGACTTAAACTTAGAATGTTTAGTGATGATCGTGAGAAGTGTGTCTATTACATTTTAGATAGTACACCTGAAGTGACACAATCACTAGCTCACTTTAGGATAAGATGCCTAATTTACTTTTGTGTGATAAATGGTTTGAATTATAACATGCCTTAGGTTGCCTATTTAAAATGCTATTATCTGATTAGATCTACGGTCTGTTACCAACTTAGAATTAGGAAATTTTATGTGTTCAGATTTCTAAATGCTTAATTATGGTATTAGAACTGACATATAAAATTTCGGAGTGATAAGGGCGATTACGCATCTAAACCTTCCCTATCTATATTCTCATCTTGGTATACTAAATGCCACTTTGATGTTTAAAATGACATGGTGAGGACAAGAAGCAGAACAATAGAAACCAACAGCCTCAGCGAGTGATGGGTCGTGCACCGGTCATCACACCTGCACCCGAACCCATCAAAATGATGATGATACAAGTAATGCTAGATCATTAAATGGAAGAGACAAGGTGTCTACTATGGGGAAATGGAAGAGAACCTACTGCACCCGTTGTGCAACGTGAGTTAGAGGAGGAACAGTCGAAGGAAGGGAATTACAACCGGACTGTGAGTCAAGATGAACCTTGAGTGGTAAAGAGAAACGATCTGGATAGAGGGATTGCCAAGGATTTATGTAAGTATAAGGAATTCTTGGGTGCCAAGCCACCAAGTCTATCTGGAAGACCAAAGCCAGTAGAGATTATGGACTAGATCTCCGAGATGGAGATGGTATTTGAGAGCTGCAACTGCAACAACAAGCAGAAAATTGTCTTTGCAGTCAGACAACTAAATACCAAGGATTTAAGTTGGTGGAAGTTGTTAGCTGATACAATATCATAGGGAGAAGCTATGAAGATGTCGTGGTAAGCATTCTAGGAGCAGCTGAAGATGTGGTATTGCTCGGAAGTGGATCTAATAGACATGAACAACGAGTTTCTGAACTTGAGAAAAAGGAAGATGAGTCTTGATGAGAATGTCATGGCATTTAACGATAAAATGAATCTATTCCCCTGCTTGGTAGCTATCAAACTCTCCACGATAGAGAGGTTTGCTAACGGGTTGCCGACAGACTTTAGTCTAATGGTGAAAATGGCAACTACTTTAAAGACAGCCGTCAGAGCAGCGAAGAATGTGGAGACCCAATTTTGGGAGAAGGGTCTGGAGAGAACGGAGATAGGAGAGAAGAGCAAGTTTGAGGGATATTTAAGATTCGATAAGAAGCAAAGATTCACAAATTCTAACCTAGATGACAAGAAGTTTGGGGGTAGTAGTGAAGCCAAGTGGTGTGAGAAGTGCAAGAAGAAGCACTTTGAAAGATGCGATGAAGAAGTGACTTGTTATAAGTGTGGGATGACCAGTCACAATTCCATAGATTGTACATTCAATAACAAGAAGTGTTAAGAATGTGGAGATGGTGGGCATATTTCGAAGAACTGCCCAAAGAAAAATTAAGTAGCAAGGAAAAATGTGTCGCTGAAGTTGAAGGTAAGGGCATATCATATGATCCTCGACGAAACAACAATAGGTCGAGAATAGAGAGCGGATCATCCAGAGTTTAGGATATGCAGAAGGAAAGGAGTAGTATTAGAGATAAATCTTGTAACCGTTTTCGGAGATAATCCAATTTCCTAAATTATGTTATGTGCTTTCTATACGATATCCTTTTATGATAACTTAGTGGACTGTGAGACAATACTTGGGATGAGTATGAGTGGGTGTGAAAGGTAGTAAAGGCCTATACTACCGAAAGCACAGGAATCACACTTGGATCAAGGAAATCACAAGGTTACTAAGTCTATAATAGTTGAGCTATTTTGTTCATTTCCATCATTACCTTTGTCTCAGTAATGACTACAAAGATAATTAAATATTATTCCAACCTGAGTGGTTATATCAAATCGAATCCAAAAAATCTATGAAGTAAGCTCAACGTCGCGTCCAACTTTGGTTAAAAGATCAAAGAAAAAGATAATCGAAGCGATCAGTAGAAGTATCACGATCACGGCTAGAATTAAGCATCCTGTAGCTAGAAGTGATACATGCTAGAATGTGATAATTTCACATTAGAACATGAAGGAAGGTATCTTTCATGCTAGAGTCGGACTCAAAGAGACCTAATTCTAACCGTTGCATCATACGATGAAAGGTCATTAGAACATAACCCATCGGTATGTTACGGTAGTCGAAGTAAGGACCTTAATTTAGGTTAACTCTTTTCTGGAAAGTGCAGGATCCTCCAATGGAGATCAAATATAGAAGGAAGAGTGGGTGAAGCACCGTCGGCGGTCAAGAAGTCTACGAGTTAGGAACTTAATAGAAATGACATAAGAGTTACGGTTACCACCTATGATGGAAAGGAAACGTGTTGAGTCATTATACAAGCCTAGTTTTGTTGATGATTATGGGACATAATCATCCTAAGGAGGAGAAAATTGTAACACCCGCAGATTCGGGCTAGTCAGTTAAATAGAATAAGCTATAAAATTGACATTTTTATAGAAGATTATTTAGGATAAATAATCTAAACCAAGCTAAAGCTTATGTGACAATGATTTTGTACATATAAAGAACGTTGAAATCCGAATTCGTATGAAGAAGTTATGCTTCTTTCAAGTTCACAATTTAACCGACACGACTCTATGTATCGTAAAAAGTGAATTGGTGAATCGGGAAGAGCTTCGCCTTACACCTTTCTCGAAAGACCTAGATGTACATAATGTTATGTCTTAGTCTAGTTTCATACTGTGTAGAACTACTATCTTCAAGAGTTTATATTCCTTAACAATTCCAAAGTCTATTTCAAGATCAAACAAGTAAGGATGAGCCAGGCAGGACAGTCGAGAGGTAGGATCATTTCGACATATAGTCTTTCTGAAATCCAACAACCATGCTGATGTGACCATTCTAGACACCTCTCCATATTAGATCAGTCAATATAACAACTTGGAATCATTGATAAATCTTAATTATAAGATCCTAGTAATGACTTACAACTATAATTATAAATTACACAGGGGCAAAGTAAGTGTAGTTCACTTATAGAGTACAATAGACGATAATCGGGATCACCAGTTGCAAAGATAAAGTCTATAAGGGTGATGCTGGCCATTGCTGCATTTCATGATTATGAAGTATGGCAGATGGATGTCAAAACCGCTTTCCTTAATGGGAAGTTGGCTGAGGATGTTTACATGGCTCAGCCAGAGGGTTTTGTCAATGAGAAGCATCTCAATAGAGTGTGTAAGCTTGAGAAGTCCATTTATGGACTTAAGCAAGCATCTTGCAGATGGAATCTTTGTTTCGATGAGAAAGTCAAAGAGTTTGGTTTTCTACAAAGCGAAGATGAACCATGTGTATATGTCAAAGCTAGTAGGAGTATAGTAAGCTTCCTCGTATTGTATGTCGAAGACATACTACTCATTGGATACGACATCCCGACACTGCAGGAAGTAAAGTCCTGGCTCGGGAAGTGCTTCGCTATGAAGGACCTCGGAGAGGCTGCCTATATTCTAGGAATAAGGATAGTGAGAAACAGAAGTAAGAGACTAATAGGACATAGTCAGAACACTTACTTGGACAAGGTATTAAAACGTTTTAGTATGGAGAATGCAAAGAAGGGAGAGTTACCAATCCAAAGTAATGCCAAGTTGAGTAAGACTCAAAGTCCGAGTACCGAAGTCGAGATAGCAGAAATGAGCCGAGTACCATATGCTTCCGCAGTTGGCTCGATTATGTATGCGATGACTTGTACTCACCCTGATGTGGCCTTCGCTTTGAGCATTGTCAGCAGAGCTACGATTGCTAATAGGTTTGTATTTACATTTGTAGTTACCAGACTTATCCAAGTGGGAGACTGTTGGATTAGTGTCTAAGCCTGTAACTATATTTGGTAAGTATTTGACCTGGTTGTGCATGGTCCTTTTGGGTTGCCTTCACCAAAGCAACATGATAGGATGATTTATGAATAAAGAGGTTGTTATGATTTATTAATATGTTATATGAATAATATATTAAAAGAGAAATCATATAGTTTAATTAATATTAGACAATAATTAATTAGGAATTAATTATGTGGCTAAAAGAGATTAAATAAATAACAGGGACTGGAACTGTCAATTGAGTGATAGTTAATTTGGGTTGAGAATCCTTATGGAATTAAGGGGTGGACTAAATTAGAGTGGGAGCCCATCTAATTTTCATCCAAGGCCTTTATTCTGAAAGGTTTTGTGGACTGCTTAAGGCCTAAGCTATCCAATTAGGGTTTTGACTGAAACCCTAGCAGCATAAGTATAAATAGACCCCTTAGGCTTCAGAAATCGGCTAACCCTAGTCCTAAGAGTGCAAGAGATGAATTTTATAGCCTCCAACCTCTCTCCAAGATCATCCTCTTGCTTTTGGTATTTGTAAGCCATTAAAGGAGTGGCATTTGTGACTCTAAGCTCCAAGGACAAGAAGATTCAAGCTTTGAAGAAAAGGTAATCATCTAGATCTGTTTTGTTATGTTAATTTTGAATTATACACACTAGATTTAGGGTTTTCAACTCTTGGATGAATGCATGTACAATTAGAGAAACCTAGATCCAAGCATTAGGGTTTTCATGAGCACATAGGATGTTCTTTTGGCTCAAACCCATCATAGTGAACATGAACCTAATCACATTAGAAATCAGTAGCTATTGATATATTAATCTATTTCACTTGCCATGAAATCAACCATAGGAATAAGTTAATCAAATTTGAACAAAAGTCTCTTTTATCATTGAATCTAGTTATCTTTTATTCTCTTTAGTTGTTAATTGTCTTTGTTTAAGTGTTATTTTCTTACTTAAGTTTCTCGTCTTGCAAAACTAGAGAAAACCCTCTTTTATTACCTGTTTTTATTTAGGTAATTCTAGTAGTTATTTTAATTGTTACCGTTCCCTGTGTTCGATACCCTACTTGCTTGAACTATATTGCTAATCGATAGGTACACTACGTTTTGTGTGTTTATTTTGTGTTTAAATTAGTAGGATTAAAACTAGTATAGTTCACACATATCAAGTTTTTTGGCGCCATTGCCAGGGAACGGTTGTAATAGTTATTTTAATTGGTAGTATTATCGATCATTTGTGTGAAATTTATTTCATACAAAGTTACTTGTTTTTCTGTTTTAGATTTTCATTTTCAGTTTTATGTTTTTGCGTTGAGCTCGTCGAGTCCATTACTGAACTCGACGAGTTGGTCGCGCTTTCAGTTTCGTTTTGTTCGTTTTGTGCGTGATTTTCTATTTTATTTCAGGAAGTTTTGACCCGAGGCTCCAGCTCTACACTAGTGCCACCTGTTGAAGACCCGGAATCGATTATTCGCAAAAAGAAGGACAAGGCAATCGGAGAATCAAGCGGTTTTGACAAGAAGATAGATGATCTCGAGCCGAACACACCTGAATTTGAAGATGAAAGTGAACCCCAACCAGAACAAGAGATGGGTGATATCGCAGACATACCCATGGACGAATACAAAAGAAGGATGTGTGACGATATAGGGTCAAGACTCGTGCAACCCACGATTCCAACAATTGCGAACTTTGAGCTAAAAGGTCACATACTCGCCAAACTAAAGGACATCCCATTCTACGGGAAAGGTCACGAAGACGCATACAAGCATATCGACAAGGTCAATGACATAGACGACTACTTCAATATCCTCAATGTGCCTTGCGAGACTGTTTTACTTCTTATGCTACCGGTGAAATCACTCCCTCTAGGATCCATCACAAGATGGGCTAAGATGCGCGAAGAGTTCATTGATCAATTTTTCCCTCCCTCAAAAATAGCAAAGTTGAAAAAAGCCATTGCAAACTTCGAACAACAAGGTGGCGAGTCACTCTATGAGGCGTGGGAAAGATATAAAGGCTTGTTGAGGAACTGCCCCCATAATGAGCTAAACATTCAGCAAGAAGTCTCCATTTTTTATGATGGAGTCAATGTGACAACAAGATAGCTCCTTGACTCTCAAGGACCACTCACGAAGAAGGCACCCGCGGTTATAAAGAAACTAATTGAAGAATTCTCTAAGCATTCTAGAGAATATCATAACCCAAGGAATGATTCAACTCGAGGAGTGTTGAACTAAGTTTCTGATAACATGGCAGCAGTGAAGGCTAAATTGGAAAGCATGGACCACAAAGATGGATCAGTCCATCCACGCCATCCGCCTAGGATGTGACAATTGTAGCGGGCCCCATCTTATTAAAGATTTTGACCTTGATGAGAATGGGAACCAGAAAGTACAAGTATGTTATTCAAGTGGCGATAGATATGATGAGGATTAGTGAAACGAAAACCGAAAAAGGAGTGGCTACAATACGATAAGTACAAGAAGGCAAAGGACGAGAAATATAGGCAAAATACGAGAGGTTTCTATCAAAAGGAGGGGTCGGTGCAAGAGAAGAAAATGGACTTTGAAGACATGCTCAAACGATTTGCAGCTACATCCGAGAAAAGACACAACGAAACCGACGCGGCGACACGAGAACAACAGGAAATAATGAAAGAACAACAAGCATTAATGAGAAATCAGCAAGCCTCTATTCTTAACATTGAGAAACAACTAGGGCAGCTTGCAAAACAAATCAATAAGCGGACACCGGGCAGATTTCCTAGAGACACCGAGAAAAATCCGAGAGGTGCACATATAAATATTGTGACGACTAGGAGCGGAAAAATAGTCACTCCTCTAACCCTGATCCCGAATGAAGATCCTAAAGAGGTGCATGAGGAAGAGAAAGAAAACTCAAAATCGCAAGAAGTCGACGCAACTCGATGAATTCCAGAAAAGAACTCGATGAGTTCTCCATCTGAACAGAAAAATAAACCTCCAATTAAGCCGTATCAACCTCCATTGCCATTCCCAATCCGAGCTAGACATGATAAGCAGAATGAAGAATATCAAAAGTTCCCAGAGCACATCAAAGCCTTTCAACTTAACATTCCTTTCATCGAGGCGGTTGCACAAATGCCTAAGTATGTCAAGTTCTTGAAGGAGCTTGTCACAAATAGGAAGAAGATGGAGGAGGTATCCAAGGTGGTTCTTAATGAAAATTGTTTAGCTCTAATGTTGAACAAATTGCCAAAGAAGATGGGTGACCCGGGTAGTTTGACTTTGCCATGCCAATTCGGGAATTTAGCTACTAGTTATACATTGGCTTATTCGGGAGCGAGTGTGAACCTTATGCCATATTCATTCTTTAAGAAGTTGAACCTTTTGGAGCCGAGACCGATTCAAATGACAATTCATCTAGTAAACAAGACAGTGTCATTTCCAAGGGGGATATGTGAGCACCTATTGGTGAAAGTTGATAAGTTCGTATTTCCCGCAGATTTCATAGTGCTAGATATGGAAGAAGACCATCAAGTGCCGATCATTTTTGGAAAACCTTTCCTAAACACCGCAAGCGCCATAGTAGACATAAGAGAATCCAAACTTACCCTTTGGGTAGGAGAAGATTTAGTTACTTTTGGAGTTGATTGAGCCATGAAACATTATAAGTTTAGTGAAGACACGACCTTCTCAGTGGATATTTTGGAAGAATTAATGGAAGAATGGAAAGAAGACAAGTCAAGCGAATCCACTGTTGCCTTTGAAGATGACTTTGATGCTGAAAGAGACCTAAAGGAGATAGAAAAATTACTCGAAGAAAGTGAATACGAAGAATTAATAAGAAGTTCTGAAAAGTAAACTCGACAAGTTGAAGAGATAAACTCGACGAGTTTGGGTGAAAAGTCGCGATCAGACGGGAAAACTGGGCACAACTCGATGAGTTTAGTTTCTAGACTCAACGTGTTTAGTGTTCAAAACTCGAATTTAAAGTTGAAAACTTTGCCAGAACACTTAGAGTATGCATTTTTGGAAGAGGGTAATTAAAAACCTGTGAATATGGCTTTTGACCTCACGAAATCTGAAAAAGAAGAGCTGGTTCAAGTTTTGAAGAAAATAAATAATGCCATTCCGTGAAAAATTACTGATATTAAAGGAATAAGACCTTCTTGTTGCTCTTACAAGATCAAACTTGAAGAAGGAGCGAAGCCGGTAGTGCAACATCAAAGGCGGTTGAACACGAACATGCAAGAGGTGGTCAAGAAGGAGGTTGTCAAGCTCTTAGATGTTAGGATCATATATTCGATTTCCGATAGTCCATGGGTTAGTCCAATTCAAGTGGTGTCAAAGAAAGGAGGGATGATGGTGGTGATGAATAAGAAGAACGAACTCATACCTACACGAACAGTAACTGGTTGGCGGGTGTGCATCGATTATCGAAAGCTAAACGATGCCACTTGCAAAGACCACTTCCCCCGTCCTTTTATTGATCAAATGTTTGAGCAATTATCTGGCCATTGCTATTATTTTTTCTTAAATGGATTTTCAGGTTATTTACAGATACCTATTGACCCAATTGATCAAGAGAAGACGACGTTCACTTGTCTTAGTGGAATATTTCCCTATCGACGCATTCATTTTGGGTTATGCAATCTGCCGACGACCTTTCAACGATGCATGATGGCGATATTCCACAACATGGTGGAAAAATTTATGGAAGTATTTATGGATGGATTTTCTGTTTTTGGCTCTTCTTTTAATAATTGTCTTACTAACCTTGATTTCATGCTTGCTAGCTGTGAAAAGACCAATTTAGTCTTGAACTGGGAAAAGTATCATTTTCTGGTGAAAGAAGGCATTGTTTTAGGCCATAAAGTATCCAAAGCAGGGATCGAGGTGGATCAGGCAAAAATTGATACTATTGCTAAATTACCTCCACCAACCAATGTGAAGGGCGTTAGGAGTTTTTTTAGGTCACGCGAGTTTCTACCGCCGCTTTATCAAAGATTTTTCTAAAATAACTAGACCTTTAACTCAATTACTTTTAAAAGATGCACGTTTTAATTTTTCTAAAGAATGTTTAGCTACTTTTGAAATTTTGAAAGAACAATTAACTAATGCTCCGATCATTATCGCCCTAAATTGGAACTTACCCTTTGAAATAATATGCGATGCGAGCGATTTTGCCTTAGGAGTTGTACTTGGTCAAAAGGTTGAAAAGCACTTTCAACCCATTTACTATGCAAGCAAAATCTTAAATTTGGCTAAAGAGAATTACACCACAAAAGAAAAGGAATTATTAGCCGTGGTCTATGCCTTTGACAAATTTCGTCCTTACCTTATTTTGTCGAAAACTATTGTTTTTACTGACCATTCTGCAAGTATTTGTTTTCCAAGTAGGATGCAAATCCTAGATTGATCTGATGGGTGCTTTTACTTCAAGAATTTGACATCGAGATCAAGGACAAGAAAGGGATGGAGAATGTAGTTGCCGACCATCTATCTAGATTGGAAAATCCAGAAAGGGACGAGATGGACAACAAAGGTAATTAAGATAGCTTCCCAGAGGAGTACTTGATGGTGATCATGGGGGAAGAACCATGGTATGCTGACATTGCAAACTTCTTGGCTGGAAACTTTCTTCCAAAAGGGCTCACTCACCAGCAGATGAAGAAGCTCTTTTTAGAAATCAAAGATTATTTCTGGAATGAGCCCTATCTTTTTAGGAGTTGTGCACCTGATATTATTAGAAGATGTGTATTTGTCAAGGAAATCCATGACATTCTAGAGCATTGCCACAATGGGTCGGGAGGAGGACATCATGGGGTACAATACACAACTAAAAAGGTGTTTGATGCGGGGTTTTATTGGCCCACAATCTTTATGGATGCTGCCACCTATGTGAGAGAGTGTGATGCTTGCTAGAGGTCGGGTAATATTTCTGCAAGGAATGAAATGCCTCAAAGGAACATCCAAGTGTGTGAAGTATTAGATGTGTGGGGTGTGGATTTCAGGGGACCATTCCCATCATCTAGAGGACACAAATACATACTTGTCGCGGTGGACTATGTATCAAAGTGGGCAAAAGTGCAAGCATTACCAAAAAATGATGCAAGGGTCGTGGTGACGTTTCTAAAAAGTTATTCTCTAGGTCTGGAGTTCCAAAAGCATTGATAAGAGATAAGGGAACCCATTTTGCTAATGAAAAACTAGCAAAGGTGTTACTAAGATATGGTGTACGCCATAGATTTTCAACACCTTACCATCCAAAAACAAATGGGCAAACCGAGATCACAAATAAGGCACTCAAAAGAATCTTGGAAAGATCGGTGGGTGGCAATAGGAAAGATTGGGTGGTAAATTAGATGATGCACTTTGGGAATTCCGGACTACATTCAAGACACCCATTGGAACCACACCCTACAGATTAGTCTATGGTAAAAATTGTCATTTACTGTTGGAGCTTGAGCATAAGGCTTATTGGGCTTTGAAAACATGCAGTTTCGAACCAAGTGAGTTGCGTGCCAATCGACTTTTGCAAATGAATGCCTTAGAGGAGTTAAGAAACGAGTCTTACACTAACTCGTTGATCTATAAGGACAAAACAAAAAGGTGGCATGATGCAAGGTTAAAAGGTAATAAGGAATTTGAAGCTAACCAGAAAGTTCTTTTGTACAGTTCAAGACTAAAGCTCTTTCCGGGTAAATTGTGCACTCGTTGGTCCGGGCTGTTTACGATTAAGCATGTATATCCATAAGGGGTGATTGAGTTATGGAACAAGGATGGGTCGATTTTGAAGGTAAATGGGTATAGGGTTAAGCGATATGAAGAAGGAATGCCAAGTGAAGAAGGGTTGGATTTGGTGAAAGCCGCTGCAACGTAGAGCGGGAATGTGTCCAGCTAAAGACTCCTAAAAAGAAGCGCTTACGTAAGAACACTTTGCTTAAAATGATTGCTAAATTGAATCTTTTCATTTTTAACAAACTTAAAACCCTAGTTTTCACTCTAAGTCTTCTGATTTGCTTAAAATGATTGCGTGAGGACAAGCAAAGTTTGAGTGTGGGGTGTGTTGGAATTTGTTTAAGAGAACACTTTTTTTTTTCAAAAAGAGCCAAAAAAATCGCCGAGTCCATATGCGCACTCGACGAGTTCATCTAAAAAACCGCGACATTTTGACGGAACCCGTCTCTACTCGACGAGTTTGGGACACTGAACTCGACGAGTAGGTTTTTATTACCGAAAAAATAGTATAACTTTTAAACTTAGTAAATTAGGGATTTTACCCTAAGAAGCAAAGTTTCTCATTCACAGCTGCCACTTGCCTTGCACTCGATGAGCTTTTTCTCTCAAGTAAGAACTTTCTAATTTTTGTGATTCTTCTCCAATTCTTGCAAAAAAGGTTAGGTTTTTCACTCTTAAATCTGTTAAAGATTCAATTTTTAAGAGTTTGATGGTTGCAATTTGTTAAAAATCTCGATTTTGACTTTGGTATGAAAAGTAGGGTTTTATTTTTTAACAAATTAGGTTGTTTTGACTAATTTTTATTATGAATTAATGCTTGCTTTACCACTCTAGACAAACCCTGAAGTAATTTTAAGTTTAAGTGGTTGAATCTGTTCGAATCAATAATGCGATCTCGCAATGTTCATCGGACTCGTCGAGTTGCTCTTGGAACTCGGCAAGTTGATGTTGCTGTTGCCCAAATTTTCGATTTTTAACATATTCTGTGGTTTTTCCTTGCTGTTTATTTTGTAGAAAATGAATAGAGACATAGGACAAAATGCTCCAAGAAACCAAGGGGACTTCCCTTGGTTTAATTTTCCTCAGATTGGATCTAAATCTACATTGGTTAGATGGAGGAAGAAATTGGAAACACTCAAGAAAAAGGACTTTTACTTACCGAACGAGTCGAATTGGACATGGTTGGAGCAGGTGGGTTTGGTGGAGGCCATGGACCCGTATTTGACACAAGTTTTCATAAACTATGAGGTACAAATTACTTGTGACGTGTGGAGGAGGCTATTTCAGATGCAAGAACCGGTCTACCAGGAGCTGTGTTTGGAATTTTTTTCCACAGTTACGTTCCGAGGTGGAGACAATTACTATGACACGAACGTGTTGACTTTTTGTCTTGGTGGTGAGTTTCGGGAATGTAGCATGACCGAGCTAG